>NC_077233.1:281612325-281977325 GCF_027887165.1 Monodelphis domestica | reverse complement strand
TGACTATTTGGAGGCTTTGGAGTGAATCTTTTGCCCCTGGGTGGGGAACAAACCAAAAGGAAAGGTTTGTGTATAAGAAACTTCCAAGATTCACCCAGTCCATTTCTTTGGATGTAGACCAAAGGGTAGAGTTTGGGAAAAGTGCTAGGAGTATAGAAAGAATCCGTTGCCTTGGGAGGTAGTAGATTTTCCCTCCCTAAAGAGTTTCAGGCAGAAGCTGAATGACCACTGGTCAGACATGTTATGATAGAGATTCCTTTTCATCTGTGGATTGTCTAGATAGATCCTGAGGTCTCTGCCAACTCCAGAATCTCACGATTCTGTGATTCTGAAGTCTACCTTACTAAATGGCTTCATGAGATTCTGCTCATCCTTTGGTGGAACATGTTCAGGATGTTTGGGAAAATAGTCAGAAGGAAGTAATGGACAACAGTTGAATACACAGATGATGCCTATCACATAATCTCCTCTTGCCCCTTCCTATTCCCTATACTCTATCAGACACTATAAGAGTC
Source organism: Monodelphis domestica (assembly GCF_027887165.1). Lineage (NCBI taxonomy): Eukaryota > Metazoa > Chordata > Mammalia > Didelphimorphia > Didelphidae > Monodelphis > Monodelphis domestica. Next base: position 281,976,810 of record NC_077233.1, on the reverse strand, counting down.
TAGAACCTCGGTGGCAAAACTATGGCACATGCACACAGCTGGCACTCATGGAGCTGCTCTCTTCCCCCTTATCCCAGCGCCTAGGGACTTTTTTTTGTTGTTGTTGCATGCCCCACCCCTCTGTCTAGCCACCACTAGCAAGCACTTTCTCCCTCACCTCTCTCTGGTAGCTTGAATTTGCCCTCTGGGCACTTGAACTGGCAAAAGGTTCCCCAACCCTGATCTACAGTATCAGGAACACATTTTTCTCTGGAACCCTACATTTCCAAAAGATTAATTCATTTTGATTTATTGATTTGATTTGATTGATTAATCAGGGAAGCTTAGCGAAACTGCTATTATTTTATTAATGACAAAAACATCTTTCCTTCTTAAATTAGGAAGCTGATATGAATGTGTGATGCCTGATACACCAAAGAAAATATTGTTTTGTGTCAAAGGAGATCACAATTCTTGTAATTTCAGCAGCGTGTTTTTGCTGTCCTAACTACATGGGTTTAGCTTCTCCCCCAATACACAAAGAACTTGCTCCACCTTTTCAAAATATACATGTATGAAGTCACAAATAAACAGTTATTAATTTTAAAAGTTATAACAAATAAACTTTCCCCAAATGGTTTTAAACCCCCAATAATTTTAATTTTAAACAAATACCTCACTAGATTCCATTCCTTTTTGGAAATAAATTTACATCTAAGATGCCAAATTTCAATCTAATACAAGTTTGGAACAGCCAAGTTATCATTTTTAACCTCCCAGAAAGCAGAGGGAAATAGAATGGACATTTATCTTTTCAGCTACATGGAAATGATAACCATAATATTTTATTGAAAAAATACATATTAAAAATGAAGAATATGTGTAATGGGTGGGATGTCTGCATAGTTAAATCACTGCAACTTGAGATCACAAAGATTTTGGTTCATACTTTAACACAGAATGTAAATGTCCTATTGTGATTATAAGTAAAAATTAATTTCATAATAGAAATTTTATTGATTTAAATTTTATTTCATGGTATAAATGTACACATTTGTGTAAGTGATAACCATTTATATTTATAGAGCATTTATCAAGAAGAGCAGCATTTAACTCTGATATTAATACAGTGCCATTTTGAAAGGAGGGTATAAGCTAATTGCAGGCAACACAAAAACTGAAAGAAAATAAATGGAAAATTGGTTACAATAATGTACCAAATATCCAGTTGTATATAAATGCCATGGATCACTTTATATCAAGATTTTTCTGCTCCCTCTCAGCTTCTACAGCTCTCCCCTCCCTTACTTATTTATTTTATACACTTTTCACGTGTACATATTATCTATTTAATTTATGTCTTGGTATCTCTAGAGCCTCACACAGTTTATGTCACATAGTTTATGTCATATTTAATAAATACATGTTAATAAGGGAGAGCACCATGGTATAGGGAAAAGAACTCTGGGTCTGAAGGAAAAGGATTGGGATTCTACCATTGCAACTTAACCACATGTGTGACTTTGGGCAAATTCACTTAAGTATCCTTCCTGTGCCTCAGTTGCTCACCTGTAAAATAAGGAAATTGGCCTTTTATGACCTATTTCTGCTCTGAATCTATGATTCTGTGATTGAGTGCTACTATAGACACAACATTAGAGTTGACAGGAAACCTTCAGTGCCTGCCATTTATATAATTTGAACAAATTAGCTAACTTAAAATAATAAGTGATAAAACATATCTTGAAATGTAAGGCATTTGGGAATGAGGGAAGGAGCAAAATTTCAGTTTCTGGGTGCCAGCCATAGGCAACTAAAGAGCAGAATATTATTAAGGAACACAATAGCAGGTTGACATAGCCACAGTCCGCCCCTGCTTATCTGCTTCGAGAGCTGGGACCCAAAGGCTTAGAGCTTCTGCATGTTCAAGTGTGTGAATGCCTATCTGGGAAGTAGCCATGCATGTCAGTCATGACTTAGACCACTAGCTGTAAATTCTCTTTTGCTTTCTGGAAGCTTGCCTGCTTTTCAGATTATGTCCAGGTTGAGGGTTGCAAGAAAGGAACCAGTGCGGAGTAAAGGCTTAAGGTGGTGTAATGAAGACTATTCACAAGAGCTGCCCAGCTTACTACATCGTCATTAACTCAACGGATATTTGAGCCCAATCAGTATCAAACGTACAAACACAGTCATCTGTTTCATTGTTCATTTGCCTGAGTTGACTCACCCCAGAATCAAATATCCCTGATGTCTCCCTTTTCTTACTGATGGGAGAAATTGTGTTATGGTGGGAGAAAGAGAAATAGGGACCTTAAGTGAGAGATCGGAGTAGTGGTAAGGCATCTCTGTGTTTCTTAAAATTTAATATTTCCCCTCTTCTCATCTATATCATCTTATGAGTCAGAGATAAGTGGGGGAGAGGTTATGAAGGCTTACTATTATTCATTTTTAATTTCAAAGGGATGATTTGGGAAAGGAAAGAAAATTCTTTGTTGTGTTATAATAGTCACTCAAGAATTTAGGAAGGAAAAAGGGGAAAAGGCCTGAAATTTGAGTCTCCTGGAAAGATGCAAATTAACTTTCTGGTATAGATTCCTTTTTAAATGGTCTAAATGTAGTTGCGCCTCATATTTTCATTCTACAAGAAACTATTGATTGAAGAGAATCCCCTCCCCCTCTCCACAGCACCCAAGGACATTTTTCACATGCCCTGCCTCTCTGCCCAGCAGCCCAATGTGAGCACTTCCTCTCTCCCCTGCCTGGGGTAATGCAGGGGGCTCACAGGTGGCTTAAGGATGTAATTTGGGCATGCAAACTCTGCAAGGTTTGCCAACACTGCTCTAGACCCTCTCCCTTCTTTTGCCAACATGGAAGTTGGTTTCTTTGTCTACCTGTTAATAAGCCTTTTCAGCCACTTGACATATTTGGCATTAGATATTGTAAAATAATGACACCTCAGTCTTGGATGGAATAGTTGAAAGTTATTTTGTTGTCAGACTTTAATCTTATCTAAGGTTTTGTGGTGTCCCAACAATTGCTTTTAACTCTGAATTCTTTCTAACTTCTAGGCTATGTTATTAACTCCAACTGCCAAAGACTTAATCATAATAATTAGGCTTCATTAGGCATGACTGGTCTGGCAAAAGAAATGAAAATAGCAGTTGGACAATGGAGAATGTGTTAACCAAAAACCAATGGAAAATGATTTTCCCATAATAATAGGGGTCAGTTACCTGCCCCCTTTATCATCGCACCTAAAATAACACCAGCCAAATACGCAGGGGGAAAAAGTAGTCAATTATTTACTCTTCTCATCTGTCTTGAACTTTTACCCTTTGATGGTCTATTATATATTAAAAAGTCTCTTTCGGAAACTACTGATTCGAGTTTTTAAAAATACTTGGTGCACGTCACAGATACTTGGATTTTCCAGATCAGTGCATCCTTGAAAAGGTAGTTTCACCAACTACCAAAACCATTTAGCTAATTCGGTAGTACTATTCTCTTGGCCACATTCACTTTCCAGCATCCCACATTTTGGAAGATTCGGCTACCTACCCATTTAGAGCGGATGTGCTGAATTGCCTCATCTTCTTTCTGACTGGGACACTAGCTAGGTTTAAAGCTGGGCATGTGCACTAGGTAGTGTTGGAATCCAGGCTTTTGGAGACGTAAGTAGCTTTAGGAAGCAATTTGCACTTACCCATTCATTGTCAGCAGTAAATGAATTTAGTGCTATCAGTGATCTCCCATTGAGGGGATTCTGAATTTGCTGAACTTTTCCAAGTTCTGACTTCATTGTCCATGTAGTTGAATGGAAGTACCTCTATGGATACAATATTAAGGTCATAAATTGAACAATACAGAACTTGGGGGAAATGCACATTTTCCTTTTCTCATAATACCATTTTCTCCCTGGTGCTCTACATTGGTTGAACTTAAGCCATATTCTAGGAGAAGTAACTAGGTCAGGGATTTCAGTAAAACGGAGAGGCATGAGTGTTGCTGTAAGAGCACTAGTGTGTTATATTTCATTTATATTTCATATGTCTTGTGTTCCTAAATTTGCAAGATGAATGGCCTTTTCTATTTGTCCTAGAAGAAGATGCTAAGTCAGTTTGATGGATGTCATTGGGGCATGCATAGAGTGGCTTTTAGAGTCGGTACTGAAGGTCCTTTGGGAAACGTGGTCCCATCTGTAGCTGCAACAGGATTTCCAATCCACTCTGAAATGGCCTTAGAAAATAACATTGGAATCTTTTTGGTCCAGGCTAAGCTCCACTCCTCCTCTTCCTTCTCCTTCTTCTCCTCCTCCTCCTCCTCCTCCTCCTCCTCCTCCTCCTCCTCCTCCTCCTCCTCCTCCTCCTCCTCCTCCTCCTCCTCGTCAATATCCTCAGCCCCAGAAGTTTAGGGATGGCTCACAAGGTGGGGCAGCATTTAGTTCCTTAAGAATTATAAGTATTCATTTCATGTGTTTTCATTTTTCCCCACAAATAAAAAAGGAGTAAGAGGCAAATTAGCCTATCTCTTCTTGCCTATCGTTTCAGGATTCTTCTTAGGATAGGTAAGCATATTGCTGAATGGGATCTGAAAAATGCATTTTTCCCCTTCTTTTTTACTTCCTTCAACCTCTCTCTCTTAAACCAAAGTAGGACAGTCCTGATAGGTTATGGCTACTTTGGGAGGCTGTGGGAGGAAATACTGCAGAGCCAACTTTATTACGCCAGTCAGTATTTTTACCTTGTGATCTGACTGGGCATGTTGGGAACTACCATGCATTGCAATTGCCACAAAAACTCAGAAAGAAATTCAATGGAAAAATTGAAAAGATGCCCCCCCTACTTCTCAGTTTGTTGAAGGATGCTAGAAAGATAACATAGTTAACTGATTTTGTCCCTGACATGTGACATATTCAGCTTACTTTCATTAAGAAAATCACAATTCCAGGAAAATCTCTGAGAAAATAGGCATAAGATCACTAGATTTTGAGCTGCAAGAGAATCTAGAGGTCATTGAGGCCAAGCACCTCATTTTTACAATAAGAAAACCAAGGCACAGAAAGATTTAGTGACTTACCCAACACCACACAGCTAGTAAATGTCTGTGGTGGGATTTGAACCACGGTTTTCCTGACTTCAAGATCCATGTTCTATTGATTATTTCACACTATCTCTGAGGGAAAATATAGAAGTTTGACCTATTAGAAAGTTAGATCCTGGTCTCCTGTGTGATAGTCCAGAAGATAGAACAGAAAGACCAGAACACTCTCCACTATATTAAGAAGGCACTAAATGAACTGAACTTCATATTTCAGTTGGGGCTGCTCATCCACCTTTGGTATCACCCAACTCTCTCCTGTGGCTCCAAGAAGCTGTGGTATCCACAGCTGCTACACTCAGGTAAAACCATCCCAGCAGACAGGCTGAAGCAGGTTGAGGGTATTTGACAAGCCTCAAAGCCATCCGTGTCTCAGGGGGATGTTTTGCTCCAAGCAGGTGAGGGCTTCCAGTGGAACCAGTAGATGAGAATGATGAGTTCTAATGGCCATAAAGGTGGCTGAAGAATGTGATGTGGAGGGCTCAGAAGATGCCAAAGCCATTCACTGTATCCCAGGCCATTGCCAGTCACCCTGACTTTTCTCTTGCCACTCAACTTTGAAGATTCTGGAAGACAGAGTGAGGTTGACTACTTTATGCAATTCTGCCTCATCTATATCCTTATCTAAGACATGAAAAACTCTCCAGGTCCAGTTTAAACATTGTGTGTTGGAAAGTTAATTTTAAAAAAGTATTCCATAAATCCCAAGGCCCCAAATTCAGAGATTATCCAACTACTGGCTGGACTGGAATCTTCGCCTTTGGCATCACTTGTGAATTTCAACTAGTGATCAGCTTCTCTCATTAGCTGTGTCATGAACAATCAATGTATAAACATGCAATATACAATTCTTATTGCTGATCATAGATCTTTTTTGAAGAAAAGTCAAAATCAGGATTAAAAACATTAAGGGAAACCGAGGAATTAAGTCATATAAGAATGTCAGATATTAAACAGTCACTATAAGGAAGAGATTAAAGACGATCATCCTACTCACCATGGATGCCATACTGTTCCCCCTTCTCAGGTGGCAGGGGATGAGATTACTAGCTCCACTGCTGCTACACAGCTAGCTCCAAGACCCGTCTCTTCCCCCTCTCTCATGGACTAATTCAAAGGCTTACCGTGGAGGTATTACCCTGCCCAGTTTTATCTGTTCTAAGGCTAATAAAGGACAACAAGCCCCAGGGTCCCAGACAGAGGCTTGTAAACCTTTTGCTAGAGCTTCAGCACTCTCTCTTGACCTGGAAGGGTCTAAATATCAAGTTATCATTTTGCAGAGGAGGAAACTGGATTGATTATTTAGTAACTCCACCACGGTCATATGGCTAGTTAGTGTAAGTAATAAAAGTGACTCAGTGACTCAGAAAAATCCAGGAACACCTATTGAATCCCTTACAAAACATGCATACCCATGTCTAAGTACCTCCTCTAGGTTATGCACACAGGAAAAGAACAGGCTCTTTTGGTTTTAGTCTTAGCTGTTTGGTTCTTGATTTAATTTGCTTCTGAAATCTTGGTGATGATTGTTGTCTATTATAGCGGCTAGTCTTGATTTTTTTTAAAAGGAGCCTCTTTTCCAGGAGGCTAAGATTCCCAGTTCTGAACAACTAGCAAGTAATGAGAAAACCAAGATGGTACAAAGAGTCCAAAAAGGAATTCTAAATCGTGTTCTCAAGAGAGACAAATACTCTAATTCGTGCTTCTCTAATTGGAAAATGATTCTTTCATGAACAACTCTTCCTTCCATTGAGATAATTAAATCAAGGCGACCAGTTATTGATGATATAGAGTTAGTAACTCTCTAACAATCAGGATATTTCCCAGTTTCCCAGAGAATTTCAAGGTATTTTGCTAACCCTCCATGGGGAGTTTCTTCACAGAGTATTCGGCACCCGGTTTCTAAGCCCTGTTCATTGAGTTGGCTTCATTAGGAGTTATGCTTCAGACTTGTCACAAAATAAGACGAGATTGATTGTCTGCTTACCTTTGAACTACTTTGCAAGTTAACTTTTCGCAAAGTGCGTGTGGTTCCCAATCGGTGTTTTTTCAAGGAAGAGAGTTTTGTAATGACAGCATGAGGTTGAAGGGGCAGAGAGAGGAGGGAAACTTAGCCATTGCTTAAGCCACAAGACCAAACTGGCAGGAGCTCAGGGTTTAGGAGCGTGATTGATGGATGCAACATAGTTATGGCTGACGACACTGAAACAGAAGAGATTAGGAATATGACTTGGTTACTACTAATGATTTTCACCTAACTGGGTTTCAGAGGCAGCAACTTCAGGGGATCCTGAAGGTGGACAGGAAGGCATTGAATTATGCAATGGGGAGAAGAACATTTTCCTGACACTTTGCCTGCAGGATTGGTATTAGAGTCAAGGAAGAATGAGAGCACTTGGTCATGAGAGTAAAGAAAGAGTTCTCAAAGAGGAAAATATCTAGGATCATAGATTGGTAGGTAGAAGAGACCTGAGAAATTATCTGACTCTCGTACTTTATAGATGAGGAAACTGAAGACCTAGAGAGGTTCGGTGACTTCCCTTTGGTCACATGAATAGTAAGAAATAACTATCTTTGGGTAAAGTTTGGGGAAATTATCTTTAAAGAGAAGAAATGTATTTGATATCCAGTGAGGAAAGAAGATCTAGCATATAATAAGTAAGAAAGAGAGAAAGAGAGACAGAGAGACAGAGAGAGACAGAGAGAGAGGCAGAGAGAGGAGAGGGGGGGACAGAGAGAGAAAGAATGAGAGTGGGAGAGAGAGAGAAAGAGAGAGAGAGAGAGAGAGAGAGAGAAAGAGAGAGAGAGAGAGAGAGAGAGAGAGAGAGAGAGAGAGAGAGAGAGAGAAGTAGTATTTTTCAGTTTATCTCTAGAATAGGCCACAGTGGTGAAAAGGGGGGGTGGTGGGTTTAACCAACCCACTCTCTTCCCCTAAATCCCAAATCTTTCCTTCTTCTGTGCATCTTATTTCCACCATCAAAGCTCTAAGTTTTGTGTCAATTATATCACTTTCTTGTTCTGGGTTAAGGGAGTTATCCCCAGGTTCGTCAATGTCTCATTTCTCCATCCTAGAATACTAGGGGAATAGTTCTTCCAAGTCTGAGGCAGTTGTCTAAAGAGATTCAGCTTCTGATAAAGAGGGTGTATGCTTGGGATTTCCGAAGAGCCCACTCATAGTGAATATTACAAATGCAGAAAAGAAATATACTTCCTAATCCAATGTTTAAATCATTTTAGTAAGAAAGAGAAAAGGAAGGGAGAGGAGGAGGGAGAAAGAAACTAGGAGAGAGAAGATCCAATAATTATCAACGGTACCAACACTAATCTAATGCTTTACACATGTGTGATTCAGTGAGTCTTGATTTTGTTTGTGTGCTTATATTTTCATTTGAAAGTTGATAAAATAAACATTTATGTGCCATTGAAGGAGTTTTTATCCTATTGAGTAGCAGACCAAATGCTGTTTGCATTGCATCTATAGTTCTAAGTAATGTTCATTTTCACCATCAACAAAACATATGTAAATCTGGTATCCAAAAGCATTAGTAATTGGTTAAGCATTTTTGTATGGGGAGGGTTCCTGGAAAGCCTGTGAGGTTTGGCAGGAATTAGAAGGCTTTGGTCCATCCCTGGAAGTGTAGAAAGACTTTTTAAAGGTCATTCAGTTTCGGTCTACTTCGACTTTCTTATCCACCAAACACAGTTGGTAGTTCTTATCTATAATTTCCCCCACCTCAGGATCACTGTAGGAATCAGTAATATTTATTTTAAAAACTGTTATTCAACTCAAACATACACATTAAATACTTATACACAAGGCACTATATGCCATTTTTAATAAGGGATCCATAGTCTTACCTCCGTGAAGTAGTGATTTTAAAGAAACTTTTATATTTCTAATGTTCTATAATTAGCTCATAGAAATGTGATATTTACTCCCAGTTAGTCTTTTGAGAATTTTATGTATCCTTTTTAGAAACCTAAAGTTACTCCTTCTCTTGCCTCAAAGCAGCCTCTTCTATTAAAATAATTCCCAAATGAGATGGGCGTATGTTATGATTCCCAGCTTCATTTCTTTGGAAAACTTGGGCTTAGGGACATGAAATGTCTTGTCTTGCCAGAATTAACAGATCACAAAACTTCAAAGTTGGAAGGAACTTCATAAGCAGTCTAGTACATAAGGAATTCCCTCTATGATACCCCCCAACTCATGGATATCTACCATTTCTTCTCCAAATCCCAATAATGATGAACTTGGTGGGTTGTCTAATGGCAAGCCATCCCCTTCCCCAATCTCCACTTCCCATTCTCTTATCCCCATTCACTTTACCCCTCCCCTTCTCATGTCCCTCCCCTACCTAATGGAATTCTAGTTCCATAGTTATTAAACTTCTCTTCATTTAACATTTTCCTCTTAAGTTTCTTTCATCTACTTGTTCTCACAGAAATTTCCCCCACATACTGCATCCTACTGGCTGCACTTTGTCTTCTACAAACATAGAGGAAACGCCTCCTTTTGGTCCATCATTTAGTTAACTTTCCAAATTTTCATTCAAAGTAGAGTAATCTCTCAGGACCCAGGACTTCTCTGTCCTTTCTCAAGGAGTTCAATAACAAAAGTTAAGTCTTGGTAACAAGTAACTTAAGTAACAAAACTTAAGTCTTCTTTAACAGTGTTCCCGCTGTTGGTGGCCCCTCAAACATCAAGACATTCCCTAGAATCCTCCCTTGAACTAGTGGTCCTCTACTCAGCCTCACCTATCAGATATTAGCATCCTCCACAAATATTCCACTTCCATGATGAAAAACACTGGAATCTCCCTATCAAATCATAACTTCTTGTAATTTCATCTTTAGCTATGCCTTACCAATCCTAAAGATGTTCTTGATCTTCGTCAGGCCTGGCAATTTCCCCTGTCTCTTAGTAAATGCTTAGGCAACAGCCTCATCCTAACTTCATATTTTTCCACTTTTCCAATCTCAATCACTTGTAGTTAATCAATTCGGTTCTTCACTGTATTCACAAATCTTTGTTCCTTTCCCTTTCCTAACAATGCTTAGTTCCTTGCAAAATCCTAACTCTAGATTTTACCCATCATTTCCTTCTTAATGACTGCTGAAAGGAGCTGAAGGAAATCACAGAAGAGCCTGTGACTTCATTAGAAGTTGATGCTATTTCTTATACTCAGTGGTACTTTTACTATAATGAGATAATTAAATGATTATCTCCCAAACCATGGAAGTTTTGCCAAACTTTATCTCCTCAAGGCTCCCCCACCATTAGCCCCCTTTTCAATCAAGGCTCTCGGTTCACACTTTACTGAAGGACTGGAGATAATTCCTCAGAAATTTCCTTTCCTCTCCTTCCCTTTAATCTTAAAAACCTTTAATCTTCCATCTTTCCCTGATGGTGATGTGGTTCTTTTCCTTGACCTGGTCAGCTCCTCTACATGTACTTTTGTTCTTCCCCACAATCTTCATTCCTTCAATCTTGCCTGCAAACACATCCTGACTTTCCTCAATCTTAAACGGACACTCTCATACTCTCAAGCTATCAGCCTATAGGTGTCCCGTCTCCTCCCTTTCTTTGCCTAATTTTGGGGCAGGGGTTGTGGGGAGAGAGCTGTCTGTACATGTCCCACTTCCTCTCCTTTCACTCTTTTCTCAACCCTTTGCAATTTGTTTTGCAGGATAATCATTGTATTGAAACAGCTCTCTCCAGAGTTACTGATGATCTCTTAAATGTTAAATCCAGTGGCCTTTTCTCAATCCTTATCCTTGTTGACCACGTAGCAGCATATAATTCTATTTACTCCCCACTTCCTCCCTGTGTTTTTATTGTTATCTTTTATATCTCTTCCTACCTATCCAACTGAACCTTCTCAACTCATGGTGCAAGACTGTTATCAATTCAAGCATAATGGTGATTTGGGCTGATTTATCACTCATATCATGGCCCCAAACTGTATATATCCCTCAGATCTCTTTCATTGGCCTTCTTCTCCACTCTCATTTAATGAAATTAGCTCTCTTGGGTTAATTTTTTTCAACTTAGATAACTCCAAAATCTATATAACCAGACCTACCTGCTATATTCTGCTCTACCTGTGCATCTCCAACTGCCTATTGAATATTCCTAAGCTGGACTTCCCAAAGATATTTCAGTACACAATCTCTGCATGTTCTCCTCTTCACTTACATAGCTATCAAACCTTGACAATTCTACCACCATAATGAAGCCCCTTCTCTGAACTTACATGACTGTGATCCTAGTTTGGGTACTAATTTTCATTACCTTTTGTCCTAAACTATTGCAATCTCCTACTGTTTGATTTCTCTGCCCTGAGTCTCTCTAACCATCCCTCCAAACATCTGTAGAGAGATTTTCCTAAAGTTGACTCAGTAAACTCCATGAGTTCCTTGTGATCAAACCCAAGATCTTCTAGCATTTAAAGCCCTTTATAAGCTGGCCCTCACCTACCTTTCCCTCCTTGTCCATTCCTCCCCTTCTCCGGCTCTAAAGCCCATCTTGGTACTATCGGTCTCACTTTTGGAATGCATTTTCTTTCTAACGTCTACCTTTCAGAAGCTCATGTTTCCTTCAAAAGCCTGCTGGAGCAAAACATTTTACAGGAAGCTTAGAGAATAGAGAAATCTACAGCAAGACGCATTATATATTGAAGAACGATAATGGGTTAAATTGGAACCAAAATACCCACCCACCCGGCAATCTGTCTGTAGTAAGGACAACCCCAAAGAACTGGGAGATTTAAAGGAGTTCTAGACTTCTAGAGCAGACCAAAGCTGGAAGATTATTACATTCCCTCAAAATCTAGCCAGCAACATCTGTATATCTTCAATTCAGCTGGCTGACCCAGCCGACCAAGTCTTGGGAGAAAGTAAATGAGTCACTGTGAAAGGATTAATAAAAAGGGCAAAGTCAAGTTGTCCATTAGGTTTTATTTGGCTTTGGACTTGAACTTCACTAATGAGCAATAAACAAGATCTGCTCTTAAGAAGGGAACATTGTCATTATACTATGCCCTTAGAGATGATCCTCTGAGCTCTAAGGGAGTGAAAACGGAGGACTATGTGGATACTGGGTATTTCTGTCATTTTTTAGAGCTGGCGTTTAATTTTATTTCTTTTTAAAAAGATACCTTTTGTTTTGACATAACAGAGTTTCCAAAAAACCAGCAAACAAATGTATAAATAAAGTATATCCCCAGAAATAAGCTAACTAAGATTGCTTAATGACATATCACATTTTCATTTACCTCCTGTTTATAGGCTAGGCAAATGCTGGCAAAGGTCAGTTTGGCTTCAGATAAGCAGATTTAACAAACTCATCAAACCAAGAACTTCAGATATTGAGGATCCTTCCAAATGGGAGAGCCTTATTTTTCAGTCCTTCCATTCTAGGCACAGTCTATCATGGACAAAGCTGCCTGGCTAGCAGCCAGGAAGATCTGTGTCTGTACTAAAATTTTGCCAAAGAATCGACCCTGCTCCAAAGCTGTGAAAGAAAAGAGCCTCCAATTGAATTTGTCATAGCACACTGATATGTCAGCTCTCTTCTTATTACATTTTCCTGGAAGTGATATCATCAGCCTGACTTTAAAGTGCTTTTTCCATTAATAAGTTCAGTTCTCCTGTATCTGAAATAGTAAATGAGTTCATATACATGGGGTCATGGGGTCCAAGACTGTCATAAAGTCAAACATAATGGTGATCTTTGTATCTTTACAGGATTGCCCAATGCAATCCTCTGGAATTGCAACTTATTATACTATGGACTCTTCAACCCTTCATGACAGAGAAAATAACTCCAGCAATCTGATTCTGTAAGTCCCAAGCCTGAAGAGTAAGGGCCAAAATGGGATTCAGGGAGATGAACTGTGATAAAAATGAATAAGGATTAGTAAGGGTTGTTTGATCGAATTTCTACAAAAACATCTGGAAGAATTCAACTAAGCATCATTATTCATGGTGCAACTAGTGGCCTCAGAAATATCACCCTTTATTAATTCATTCCATAAGGAATTAATTATTTACTTTGTGCTAGGCAATTTGTTAGGTCCTTCCAATAGAAAAAAAATAAAAATAAAATAAATCACCCTTAGGAAACTTATATTCTAGGGATGGTGGCAGGGAGAAGAGAGGTTAACATTTAAATAGATGAATGAAAACTATATATAGATATAGGTAATGAAATAAGTTCTGTTATGAAAGGCACAAGCAACAGAAGCAATTGGGAAAGCCCTCTCATCAAGAGCGGAACTTGAGCTGAACCTTGAAAAGGAAGCTGGGTATTCTAAAGTGACAGGTGAAGAAAGGGTGAATTCCAGGCCAAGCCCAGAAGCCCAGAAATATCCTGAGGTAAAAGGCATTACACAAGAAAAAATAAAGTGAACAATCTGGACGGGCCATAGGCTCGATAAAGGTAAAATGTGCTTAATGAGCCTGAAAACTTAGGATGGGACTGGACTATAAGCTGCTTTTAATGACTAACAAAAGAATTTGTATTTCACCTTAGAGTCAGGAGAGAGCCAGTGGACCTGTTGAGTTAAGAAGCAACATGGTCAGACCTCTGTTTTAGGAATATCACTTTAGTAGCATCATAGAGTATAAATTTGAAAGAAGAGAGACTTGAGATAAGAAAAGCAATTAAGAGACTACTTCAATAGTATAGACAAGAGATGATGAAAGTCTGAACTACTGTAGTGGCTGTGTGAGTAGAGAAAGGGATAGATGTGAAAGAGAAGGAAGGAAGGAAGGAAGGAAGGAAGGAAGGAAGGAAGGAAGGAAGGAAGGAAGGAAGGAAGGAAGGAAGGAAGGAAGGAAGGAAGGAAGGAAGGAAGGAAGGAAGGAAGGAAGGAAGGAAGGAAGGAAGGAAGGAAGGAAGGAAGGAAGGAAGGAAGGGAGGGAGGGAGGGAGGGAGGGAGGAAGGAAGGAAGGAAGGAAGGAAGGAAGGGAGGGAGGGAGGGAGGGAGGGAGGGAGGGAGGGAGGGAAGAAGGAAGGGTTTTATACACATCTCATTTGATCCATACAACACCCCTAGGAGATTGGTGCTATTATTATTTTTTATTATTATCATTTTACATTGAGGAAACTGAGGCAGTGAATCAGACCCTCTGGTCAGATTTGAACAGTCTTTCTGACTCCAGTTTGGTGCTCCATCTGCTGTGCTGCCTAGTTGCCTTTAGAGGAGTGGAATTGACAAAATTTGACAACTGAGGAGGGGAGGGTTGCTGTGGGGGAAAGGAAGGAGCTAAGGACGGCTGAATTTGCAAACCTGGATAATCTGAAGGCTAGTTGTACCCTCAACAGAAAAAGGGAAATTAGGAAAGGAGGAAGGGTTTGGTGAAAAGGTGATGAATTCTGTTTTGGACGTTATGAGTTTGAGATGCCTGTGGGACATCTGGGGCAGCCAGTATCTCACTGGATAGAGAACCATGTCTAGCATCAGGAAGACTCATCTTCCCAAGTTCAAATCTGGCCTCAGATATTTACTAGCTATGTGATTCTGGACAAGTTATTGAACTGTCTTTGCCTCATTTCTTCATCTGTCAAATGAATTGGAGATGGAAATGGCAAACCATTCCAGTGTCTTTGACAAGAAAATCCTAAATGGGGTCATGAAAAGAGTTAGACACACCTGAAAAGTGAATAAGCTACAACCACAGCATAGGACATCTAGTTAGAAATGTCCAGTGGAGAGTTAGTGAAGAGGTCTGGAGTTCAGGGGAGAGACTAGGGCTGGGTACCTAAGTCTGAAAGGCATCTGCCGAAAGGTAATAGTCCAATCTATGAGAGTTGATGAGAGACTATGTAGAATAGCAGGGGGCCGAGAACAGGAGCCCTGGGATGTGCCCACAAATTAGAAAGGAGCATATGGGGAAACAGCATGGTACCATGGAAAGAAAACTGGCTCTGGAAGCAGAGACCTTGGGTTGAGTTCTCAGCTCCAATATTTATTAATTGCACGATCCTGAACAAGTGAATTAACATCCTTATACTTCATTTTCCTCATCTGTTAAATAAAAGGGTTGGACTGGATGGCCCCTAACATCATTTTCAGCTTTAGATTGATGATGAAATCATTCAGCAAAAGAGACTGGAGAAACGTAGCCAAACAGGGAGGAATAAAACAAAGTTTTACAAATACTGGGAGAAGAGAATATCCAAGGGTAAAGGGAAGGGTCAGTGGTATCAAATGCCACAGGTAGGCCAAAATGATCCAGGACTGAGAAAAAACTTGAACAGTTTGGGCAATGAAGAGCCTATTGAGGGGCAGCTAGGTGGCTCAGTGGATAAAAAGCCAGGCCTGGAGATGGGAGGTCTTGAGTTCAAATGTGGCCTCAGATACTCTCTAGCTGTGTGATTCTGGGCAAGTCATTTAATCCCAATTGCCTAGTCTTTACCACTTATCTGTCTTGGACTAATACTTAGCATTGATTCTAAGATGGAAGATAAGATTTTTTAAAAAGAGCTCATTGGTAAACTTGGAGAAACGAGACTTACTCATGTGATGTGGCAGAAAGTGAGTGTGAGGGATTAAGAAGAGAAGCAAAAATTAGTGTGGCTAGTTTTTCCCCCCAAATTTTCACTGTAAAGGGAAGAGAGAAATGATGATAGCTTGAGGGAAGTCAAGTGAAGGTTTTAATGATTGATGAGATGAGCATGTTTGTAAGCAGCAGAGAAGGGAAAGATGAGAAAATCGAGATGAGGGTAATTGTAGAGGCAAGCTGCTAGAGAAGATAGGAAGGGAGGGCATCAAGAGCACAAAGACATGGGGGAAAGAACCACGTCTTCATCAAACTGGAGCAGAGGAGAAAAGGACAGGACGAGGATTGCAAAGCTTATTAAACAGTTCTCTTTAAATTATTTACTTTGATTTCAAGCATTTTATTCATATCTTTTTGTTTTACATCATGTCACTCATGGATATGAACCTCCTCCCTCAAATCCCTACTAAGCCTTTCCTTGCAACACCACCACCACCAACAATTAAGCAAGACCAATGAACACAGTAACCATTTCTGACTAGGTATGCAATATGCCGCACCCGTAGTCATCCAGCTCCACCAAAAGAAGCATGGTGCAGCATTATTTTATCAGTAAAGTAAGTGGTGAGATCTTTAGATGAGAGGGCATTATGGGGTCTTATGGTAAGTCCGAGGAGAGGAGAAAAGGCTTGAAACTACTACTTGAGGGGTGTGAGAGGAGTCAATTTACTAAAGGGGTTGCCTTTTAGTAAAATTCCCATTGAGATGAGGCAGCCTAGAGTTCATGTGGACCCAGGTGGCACAGTTGTATGACTTCTTCCAGTACCATCCAGCAGCAAGAGAGAAGAAGGTATATGGTGGGAGTAATCTGGAGCTGAGGCTTGACAAGGCACAAATAGTGATAAAGTGATGGAGTCTCAGTGAGGACAATCTGTAGCTGAAATGACTCACTTGGAGGGTTAAGACTGGGAATGGAGGAAAGTGACATGAGAACAGAGGTAGTGCAGAACTTAGGAGAGCACGGAGAGAGGAGGGACGACCAGGCACAGTGAGGCAGAAATCGCGGTTTAAGAGAAGTAAGGCACAGGGAAAGTTACAAGGTTCAATGATTATTATCAGAGTTCATCACGAAAGTCAGACATTTATGGGGGCTGGTAAGCTAAAGCCTCCCAATCAATAATGGATGGGCTTGTTTGGGATTTGGGATAAGAGGCCCATAGTTTACCTTATTATTAATATCTGATAACTGATGAAAGAGATATGATGAATTTGTGTATACAAGATAAGAGACCAATTAAAATGGGCAAAAATGAGGTCCTTAAATGCTTCTAAAATCTCTTCCCATATCTTCTATGAATTATTATCTTATGAAGCTTAAGCTTGAGGCTGCCTTGTTATTGCTGTCATTATTTTGTTTCTCATTAAGATGGTGAAACTGAGTCATAAAGTGCCTGAATTTGTCCAGGCTCATACACTTAATAAAAACTAGCTCTTGAATTTCTTAGACTAGTTTCATTAAGGAAGGTTCTTATTCAAGGATACAAATCTATTTTTTTGAGAAATGAAAAGCATGATACAAAAATGATAAAATATTCCTATTTAAGAAAAAAAAATTTTATCTTCATCTTTCGGGCAGCTAGATGGTGCAGGGGATAAAACACTGGGTCTGGAATCAGGGAGACAAGTTCAAATCCAGCCTCAAACATTTACTAGCTGTATGAACTTGGGCAAGTCACTCAACTCTGTTTGTCTTGGTTTCCTCATCTGTAAAATGAGCTGGAGAAGGAAATGGCAACTCACTCCAAAATCTTTGCCAAGAAAACCCTAAACAGGGTCACAACGAATTGGAAGAAAAACAAAACCTTCGTCGTTTAGTCACTCAAATTAGACTAGAAGAGATTGTTCTAAATTGCTAATAAGAAAAATGAAGAGCAAAATAAGGTTTGATCTCACATGCAGCAAACTGGCAAAGATTACAAAAGATAAGGGTAGTTTATGGTGCAGTCTATGGAAATGAACTACTAGAGAATTGTGAACTGGTTCAACTCTTCAGGAAAATGATTTGGAAATATACTAAATGATTTAAATGTCCAAACTAGATATCTACTGTTAATTATGTATCTTACAAAGGTCAAAGAGAGAAAGAAAGGGCCCACATGATACAATTTTCAAAGTAGCACAGAAGTGGAAACAAATCATATTTCTATTGATTGGAGAATGACTGAGCCCATTGAAATGATAATGCGATGGACTACTCCTGCATCATAAGAAATGATGAATGGGAAGAATTCAGAGAATCCTGGGAAGGCACATGACCTGATGCAAAATAAAGTAAGTAGAACTAGGAAGGCAATATATAAAATGACTACCACAATAAAAATGGAAATAAAATTTTAAAAATGGAATAAAAACAAAACAACACTATTTGCCAAGTTTGTTTCTGAAAAAGAGATGAGAAAACGTCCCTCTCTTCTTCCTTCTTTGTTGAGGTGGGGAACTATGGATATGGAGCATCACATATGCTTTCAGACTGTGGGTATGTTTGTTGGTTTTCCTGAATGGCTTTTTCTCTCTTTGTTACAAGAAAAAGTTCATTGATAGAGGAAGGAAGAAGGGCGTATTTTTCAAATAGCTATTTTGGAAAATCAAAATATTTAAAATTGCAGAAAACTATATAAATTGGGTGAATCTCCCTTTCACTATCAAACTCATCCATTAATCAATCTTCATCAATTCTAACTCAATAGCTTTTGCTCTCACTGTTGAAAATATCCAGAAATCTGTATGACACATATCCAACCGATGTTCCAAAATAACCTGTGGTCTGAGTAGCTTTTAGAACCATTTATTCTTCTGTGTTTCTAGTTCCCCTAGAAGGAAAGATGAGAGCATGTGTACTGAGAGCTTTGTATCATCCTGGGGTGAATATCTACCAGCGTGCGTCTGGCTTGCTGTGCCTGTGTCTCTTTCACTCTTTCTCTCTGAATTATCACCTCTCTTTGTCTGACCCTTAGCGCCTCATTTGGGTTTCCACTTGTCACAATCTCTCTTATTGGATAATTTCACATTTCCTCCTGATTCTGGTCTCTCTGGCAGAAATCGTAATTATAGTGGCTGTGTGGTGTTCTATTAATTACAGGAATTGTGGGGGTTTTATATTCATGGGTTAATTGGTGATATTTGCATATAGAATTTTCTCTCCAGATAATTTAGACTGTAGTAATTAACCTTGTATCCGGGTTATCAGTTATTAACTATTTGTCTTCATTGTGTTGTAGAATTAGAATTCATTCTATTAGAATTCATACTCTACTTGATGCTTGTGGTCTGATTTAGAGGAAGGGAAATAAGGGGAAAAGAAAGAATGAGGTCGAGCCTAAGAGAAAAGAGGTAAAGAAAAACATGTATTTTTTTCTAAATATGAATAATATTATTCCTTCCAGCAATTTCTCGGTCGTATTCTTTGTAGACTGGCCAACCCAAACTGGAAACTACATGCTTGAGGTTTTAACCCTTGCATCTCTGAAACTCCAACCCTTCCCATCCATCCCTTCCTTCCTTTCACCCTCATGATCGTGATTTTCACATGGACCACTCTTTACGAAGGGCTATAGCCATGTTTCACTGTAACCCATTCTTCCCAGCCTCTTCTCTACAGCTTTGCAGGGATCCTTACTGCTATATAGACCCTCCCTTCCTCATCCCTCCCCCATCAATTTGGGGACCACATTAAAAATGATTTGCCATTATTCCCCAAAGAGATATTTCAATCTTTTCTCCTTCGTCCCTCCCCCCAGCCCAGTAACTTTACAGACAAAGGTGCCCCTATCTGGAAACTATTCTCCTATAAGCCACGTAACCCTCTCTTGTGCTATAACCTCTTTGAGGACTGGAATAGCCTTTGCTTTTATGTATGTATCCCTAGTGCTTGTCACAGTGTTTGGCACATAGTAAGCACTCAATAAATGATTTGACATTCACTCATTCTTATAGTCATTCATTCATTCCTTCCCTCAAAACATTTTCAAGGTTCAGATTTTTTTCATTATATTAATTAGTCACTCAATCTGTTAGGGTTATTTACAATATGGAATTTGGGAATATGTGGGGCATGAGTCCAGACATACCAGAGCTCAGAGACTGTTACTGCCAGTTAGCAATTACCTACATGCTTCAGGGATTAGATGATTAGTTGACTCTAAGTATCAGGGTCACACCATGTTAGGAAAGCAGCAAATAGGACAGGTTGTGGAAAATACCAAGAACCCCTCAGGGGGGAGTTGTCCAAAGTCATGTCCACTAATAATGAGAAAGGAGAGAAATGGCTATACCGGCAACTTACGGTTGATTATCTTTGGCAATAATATTTGGCAGAGGAATGCAGATGGCGTGTAGATTGGCAGGGGACACTGTTATTCTTATGGTAATATTTTGTTGTTGACAGCCATTACAATGCTTACCCATAAGGTGCTTCAAAAAACTCACCACTTGGAATGGTCCAAGTATTTTGGAAAACGATTTGGAATTAGAATAGAAAAGTGACTCAATGGTTGTTTTATTGATGCCTGTTTACATTTCACATTGATTTCCAATTATATCCTTGCCCCTTGCCCCAACTAACTTTCCTTGTAATGAAGATTAGTGAAGAAAAAATGAAACAAAAATTCAGCAAAACCAGCCAACATGTCTCCCACATCTGATAGCATTCTACACAGGTCTCCCACAATCAAAAGAAGATAGATTTTCTTAGCTCTTCTTCAAGACCAAGATCTGACTTTGTACTTACTGAGTTTAATTCCTTTTTATTGTTCTTTACATTTAAATTGTTTTAGTCATCACGTCTATTGCTTTCCTTGCTCTGTTTACCTCACTTGGCATCAGTCCATAAAAAATCTTCCCATGTTTCTCTAAATCCTCTAAATCCATCATTTCTTGTAACTTGAGAATTTTCCATTATATCCTGTATCAAAATTTGTTCAGCCTGTCCCTGATTGACGGCCATCTACATACTTTGTTTCCAGTTGTTTGCTATTGCAAAAGGGTCTCAATGAACATTTGGGTGTGCCTCAGACTTTTCGGTCTTTGACATCATTGGAACATCGATGTGGTAGAAGAATTTCTGGGAGAAAGTTAGCAATGTAGCAGAGTGAACAATGACTTGTATTTGAAGATAACTAGATATGGATTCAAATCTTGCCTTTGCGACTTTACTATCTTCCTGACCTTAGATGAATTATTCAGTTTCTGTGGGCATGTTTCTTCATCTATGGAGTGAGAATGGTAGACTAGATGATTTATAAGATTATATATATATACATATATATATATAAAACACCTTATAAATATAAATATATATTACTTTATAAAAATATAAACCTTATATCAATATATATATATATACGCATATATATAGTTCTAAATGTTATTATCGCTTATCTGTATAATTATTCGGAGGCGATCTGTCCTTACAAATCCTTCAGATGGAGAGAATCCTGGTTTTATACAGAAATCAAGGATAACTGAATTAATGATAATAATTCCCAACCTCCTTTGAATTTCATTGCCTTATCCATGGTTTGCCCTTCAAGAATCCTAGGCCTATAGTGCCATATAGCATAATGCACTATTATTATTTAATTAAGGTGAGTTCAGATTAATTTTCCCATGAAAATTCCTTGAGAATTCTTCTTGATATGATTAGAGATCCTCTAGGGTTTTAAAAAAATCATGATTAGAAATCACTGTTCCAGAGAAATGTGTTAAGTACTAATTTGGTAGGTTCTAGACATGGTATTGTAAAGAGATTCCTCTCTGCTCCCCACCTATGCAAATAAATTAATTTACTCAGGAAAAAATAACGTAGGCCCTGGCCATTTTCATATGCTGAATCCCTAAATCTGCCCCAAATTTTCCAATTCCTATTTTGTTAAGTAAGCCATAAAATAAAAAAAAAGAATCTTATTTAAGTAGATTTCTTGGAACTTTCCCATATTGCCACGGAAGAGATCTGTCTTCATAAAATATGTGGTCAATAATTCACTCATTAATGGATAGATCGATTCAAAAGGAATTTATTAGGGGCCTTTTTGATGCCACCCACTATATTAGGTGCGAGGGATCTACAGATAAGATGAAAGGAGGTCACATTGTACTGGTGGGGAATAGGGAGATAACCTAGACACAGAAAAAAATAAATACAAAAAAAGGTCAATAATGGGTAGTGAAGGGATCATGATAAGCTTTGAATATGTAGGTGGGGCACTTGAAAGTTTTTAAAGAGCAAGTATTTGGGGAGGGAAATAGTTCTAGATTTGATACTTTTGAACTACAAAATGCTGCGCAGTCCATTGGTGCTTCTTATGCTCACTACTCTCTTCCCTTCTCTCAGTTTCGATTGCTTTAGGGACACACTTCAGTAATTTAGCTCCTAGTAAACCAAGATAGATTAATGAGTGACAAGGCCAACAACGATATCGATAAGTGCCCAGAGCTTGGTAATTTACATTCATTCCACCTTGGAGTCAAAGACTCCTGGTTTCAAGTACCACCTGTGACACCTGCTGATTGAGTAACCCTAACAAGTCAAGTAATCTCTTAGCACTCTAGGCAGAGAGGTGTCAGACATGTGGCCGGCAACACTCCCTCTGAAGTGCCCTTGACCCAGATTAAAATGTCATTGGGAAATATTTAACAAAATCAATAAAATACGCTAACACATAGGTAATATTATGTTTGAAAACTACGTTGATAGGTGGCCCACAGGGACCCTTGTGTACAAATTAGTGGCTTTCATTTCTACTTGAGCTTGAACCCTTACTCGAGGCCACTCAGACTCCCAAATTGAAGAGGAGTTAGCTTGCTTTTGTAGGAGTTTCCTCACTCTGGAATCCCTTTTATCAGTGAGATAAAAACTCCAGCGCCGAGCTTTATCCCACAATAAATCTGTATCTAGAGATTCACGTTTCTCTCCTGAGTTATTCACTTAAGAAGCAGACTTTTTATGACTTTTAACTCGAAGAATGAGTTTTGCAAACAGTACAAGTGAGTGTTATGAATGCAGTTATTGTTCTCATTTCTATCTATGTGTGAGAGAGAAACAATGAGACAGAGAAACCGAAACAGTTACAGAGAGATGGACAGAGACAAGGAAGAAGGCAGAACAGGGTGTAAGTTTAGGTTTAGGTTCAAGACCTACCTCTGATACGTTCTGTCTGACAACCTTTGAGTGTCCCCAAGGCAACTTTGTGAGACTAAGTTGTAGACAAGTTGTTGATCTACATTTTTAGAGGGAGTTTCTTTACCCAGTTCCTTATGGGAAATCAGTACATCCATATCCATATTCATATCTGCATCTGTATACTTGATTATATCTATCTGAAGTAAGGATGAAAGAGGAAAAAAAGGAGAAGAGAGAGAGAGAGAGAGAGAGAGAGAGAGAGTGTGTGTGTATGTGTGTGTGTGTGTGTGAGTGCATGGGTACAGGAGGCAGCAGCCAGGAGCTGTGTATCGCCATGATTTCTTATGGGTGATCCAAAGTTAATCGAGAATTTGGGTAGACTCAAATCTATGGTGAAATATATGTCTAGTCTTCTGATTAAAAGAAAAGAAATGTGAATCATTCATGTTCAAGAGAAAAAATGAAAAATATCTTACTCTTGGCAGCAAGAAAACCTGACCTGAAGAGTTTAGTTCAAGAGAGAATTTAGGGGTTTGCCTTATTGAGATTTGCTAAAGATAGTAACCACACACACACACACACACACACACACACACACACACACACACACACACACAACCCAACAGCAAAATCAAGAGCAGAGTGTCCGCAAGTTTTCATAATATTTTTGTTAGTTGTCAGTCAGCAAGCATTTATTAAGTACCTACTATATACCAGGTCTCTTCCTGTATCACCATTTTGTCATGGCAAAGGGGCTCAGTGAAACTATTAGCTACGCTGTGCAGTTACCCACAATGGATAGGTGGGTTCTGGCAAAAGGTGAATCACTGGAGAAGGAAATGGCAAACCTCATCAGCATCTTTGCCAAGAAAACCCCATGGACAATATTGGCATCCTATGTATGGCCATGGTGCACGAGGGAGATGGGCATGTTTGAATGATAACAACAAAATGCCAGGCACTGTGGTCATTGCTGGGGATGCCCAGGAAAGCAGAAAGTCTGCTCTAAAGAAGCACACCTCTCTGGAAACATTTAGTTTTCCTTCATGATAGGGGAAAAGAGTATTTCATTCATTAAGCATCTATGTAGGTCTGTGTCACTATGTATACAACTTCCATTTCTTTGGAGGGAAAAGGGTACATCAAGGCAAATAACTAGTCCTGAAAATTCCCAGACCAAGTCAGGATCTGGCAGACCGATGTTGCTGATGTATCTATGTTTTCTCTTAACCATGCTGAAATCGTACAATATTTCTGTTGTAGGAAATAATATCGCAGCATTTTATTGCAGAATTTTGACAGGCTTATGGAAAACCCTAAAAATCAACATCTCTTCTTATATCTTTTAATATACTAACAATGGTTAGGAAAAAGTTGGCTTCGACTTGGGTGTATTTTTAGAGTAAGCATAAAGCATCAAAGAATAAGAGTAAGCATAAGGTTGAAATGGGAAAACTCATCTACTTCTTGCAAAAGCCTTAGGTAGTTCCTATAGAATCACAAAATTTTCAAGTATGAAGCGATGTTGGTAAAAGTAATCAGAAAACTTAATGAAAAAGAATGGTGGTACAGATGTCTGGGGCCTCGTAGAAACTTGGCAGTGTGTAAAAGAGGAGGAAAAGCACAAATCTAAAAAAACCGGAACAAGTATACCCCCCCCCACACACACACACACTTTCCTTTTTGTTTTTAAAGTTTTTTGAGGCCTGGAGATTCTCTAACACTCTGGGGTTAGAGATGGCTCAGTGGAGGGGATAGAAAACTGATCTTCAGGATCTGGGGTGTAGTCTCTGAACAAGTCCTTTATACCTCATTGCTCCCGGCAACTCTTTCTCTAGGCAATTCACTCTAGAAATTTCAGAGAAGGATCTGGTCTACTTTGGTAAAAGGAATTTCCTCATTTGAGACTTCCCCATATCAATGAAATCACAGTCCCTAAATTCAGGATCAAGAATTTATAGGACCCAAAATTTGAGCAAAAGTTAATTTGAGGGGGCAGTTGGGTGGCTCAGTGGATTGAGTCAGGCCTAAAGAGAGGAGGTTCTAGGTTCAAATCTGGCCTCAGACACTTCCCAGCTATGTGACCATGGGCAAGTCACTTGACCCCCATTGCCTAGCCCTTATCACTCTTCTGCCTTGGAGCCAATACACAGTATTGGCTCCAAGATGGAAGGTAAGGGTTTAAAAAAAAGTTGGGAGTCAAAAAAGAATCAGTGGACAATGAGAAAGATGGACAACTGGACAGATGCCAGAGTGTGCTAGAACCAACTCTAAGCAAGGAAAGACTATTCAGTTTTCAGTGTGAACATCCATACCTCTGAAATCAGCAGCTACAAATTAGAGTTTGAGGCATTGTTTTGGTTGATTATCTAAACTTAAGAGAGTGATGAACAACTGTGAAAGACTTTGCTAACTCTGATCAAGACACTGATCCAAGACAATTCCAAAGGACCCAAGATAAAATATGCTATCTACCGAGAGAGAAAGAGACACAGAGGGAGAGAAAGGGAGAGACAGACAGACAGACAGACAGAGAGGAAGAGAGATGGAGGGAGAGAGAGAGAGAATTGATGAACTCTTAATGCAGATTCAGGTATACTTTTTAAACTTTATTTTTCTTGTTTTGCTTTGGTTTTTTGGTTTGCATTTTCTTTTACAACATGACTAATATGGAAATACATTTTGCATGACTTCACATTGCTTGCTTTCCCGAGGAGGGGGTGGGGGGAAAGAGGAAAAGAATTTGGAACTCAAAAATGTTTTAAACAAATACTAAAATTTTTAATGTAATGGGAAATATTTGGTTAAATAAAAATATATCATTTAAAATAGATATAAGAAAGTATTAATAATGCAGATTCAACTTAAAAGTATGTGTATACCTTCTCTCCATCATCTACTGCCCCTCAATCCCCTCGGCCTAGTTGTTAAACATTTGTACCAGCACACCCCTGTATTGCTCTATAACCACTGCTTGATCTCAGCTGGAGGGAAGTAAGAAGGCTCAAGTACAAAGTCATCACCAGACTGCAAGCCTGGTGACTGCAGGCTAGTAACAATAATTGTCATTGACATTGTGCTCCTTTTTTTAAAAGCCCTTACCTTTTTTCTTAGAATCAATATTGTGTATTGGTTCCAAGGCAGAAGAACAGTAAGGGCTAGGCAATGGGGGGTTAAGTGACTTGCCCAGGGTCACATGGCTGGGAAGTGTGTGAGGTCACATTTGAACCCAGGACCTCCCGTCTCTATAGCCACCTAGCTGCCCATCATAGCACTTTAAAGTTTACTAAGCATTTTGCCTTTCTTGCCTATTTTGAGCCTCACAATGCCTCCATAGCAAGTGGAGGAGAGCTGCCTGGGAACTATAAGGAAAAAATGCTTTACAAAGGCAGCATCAGATCCTCCTGCCCTTGCCCACAGACAATGCACACATAGCAACAAAAAAGACATTTCTAGAAGGATTCTAACTCCGACTGATTTGGGTATAAAATGTGGTGTGCACTAGACCGCAATAAAGAAACAAACCTTGACTCCAATCCTACTTCTTTCTTACTACATGGCGTTTGGCGAGGCCCTTCGGTTCTTGGTTTCCTTATCCGTAATCCGTGAAGTTATCAAATAAGTAAGATAAGATTCCTTGGCGTGACCCTCCTTTCTCCAAACAAATGAACATATGTGGTCTCCGTCTTCTGAAGTGTGTGCTTTTATATGGCTGCCAATGGGGAGGAGAAGAGCCAGGTGCTTTATCCAGCCATTCTTCTTATTTGTATTGGCCTTAGATCTTAATGCACCTATTTCAGTGCAGGTGGTCCCCGGAGATAATATACGTATAAGCAGAAGCCTTGAACGGTTTCCATTTAGTTAGGAAACATCCTTCTGGCTAACTCCTCCAGAAGCCAAGAGTCTTCCAGGGCTCTGTTGGTTTGTTTTTCAATCAGGCATCACTGCCAATAATACTTTTTTAAAGTACAGTCTCATGTGTACATATTTATTTCCTTACAAATGACATGCATGTCTGATTCTCTGAAAATTATTCACATTCTAAAATATATATAAAAGTCTTAGAGGATGGCAGAAATATGAAATTAATCATTTTTCTACTTTTTAAGGTTACTTTTTAGGGAAAATCATGCACGTGAATATATTTTAAAAATGTTTATTTAATACTTTGGGACAGCGATTCAATGAGCTGGTTATAGGTTCAGTTTATGGCAATACTTGAGTCGAATGGCAGTCACAGTTGAAAAAATCAACCTTCTAAAGGTCCATAGATGCAAATGGAAGAAGTATATGAGTGGCTGAACTTAAGAAATCATTTTACTCATTTTAGATCCCATCCACCAATTATGCAAAAGTTGTTTTTTGTAATTTTAGCACTCAGTTCTGGTCTTCCTTGAAAGGAGGATAGGAAAGGCGATCTCCTCCCCGGAGGGTCAAGGCCCCGTCCAGAGGGTAGCAGTTGCATGTGGTGAGAAGCTGATCGCTTGGCAAGATGCCCAGGGAAGCCCTGGTCTCCTGGAGCTAGGAGATGGCTTTCTTCGTTTGCTTCCAAGCGGTCTGATAGGTTGGGGGCGGGGGAAGAGGGCTAGGTGTCTGGGGAACAGGGTGCAGCTCTCAGAGAGTTGTGTTTAGCTTCCTGAACCTCAAGAAACCTGGCAGCAGCAGCTGCTGCGTCTTGTCTCACCTCATTCTAGCTGCCGCCGCTGCTTTTTCCCTCTTAAGCCTCCTTTGTTCTTGTAGGGCCCGAGGAAGATAAGAGCCGGCCTGCTTTTAGGCCAGGCAACAAGGACTTCATTGCCCTGGGAACCATTTGGAGCCCTCCATCCCCCGAACTCTGAGTGCTGCCCGCCCCCTTCCTGTGCTCCCCCTCTTTCTTCTGGCCCAAAGCTGTGGAAGAGCCCTTGTTCCCAGGGAAGAGCGTTCAGCTTGCCTTCGTTCAGGAGGGCAGACATAGAAGGTGTACGCTACTGTAGGGGGCAAAGAAAGGGGCTGGGGGGAGGGGGCGGAGGGGTGCAGGGCTGCCTGCCCACCTGCCAGCCTGGAGAGGAGCACACACAGCTGATTATCTAGCACCGCCTGCATGGGGGGTGGGGAAAGAGGAGAGGAGCAGAGCCAGGTGGCAGCTGTAAGTGCACGGAACAGCTGGGCTGCTCTCTGTTCTAATATTTTCTTCAAACACACCCCCTGGAGCATGCCGGCCCCACTTTGGAGACTCCAAACGCCCGCATCCTATTAATGCTAGGCCTGGCGACTGCACTGCGCAGGTCAGTGGCCGGCACGCCCTCTTTAAATACTCCTCTGTTTGGTCTCGATTTTTCTCCGGTGTGTGAGTGAGGGCGATCAGCACTTCTGATCTCTGCTAGCCGGGTTCTGCTTCCCCCGTTCTTCCGGGAAGGTTTCTCCTTCGGGCGTGAGGGCCATCCCCAACTTCGCCTCCTCAGTTACTGAACTCGGAAGCGCTTCATAGCTGACATAGGTTGGGGTGATTGATTGCTGGCAAAACACCCCAGATGAGGGGCGCTGAGGGAGGGAAATGGGCACACTACAGCATCATCAGAGCTTCCCTGAACGGCTTGGAAAGCGGTTGCATGTTTCACCTCCAACCTTCCATCAGGAGAGCAGGAAATGGAGGGCATCTTTTCATGCTGCCTTTTAAGTATCAACTGTGTGCTTGGGGCAGAGACTTTCATTGGTGAAGACATTCAAGGCTCTCAGCCGCTCTGGCCACTTCAGGGTACATCTATTCCATTTACCTTACCATACAACTATCAGGTTTTATTGCCATTATTTAAAACATCATATCCCTTCCCCGGCCTTCTGACCTAGCTCTTTCCATCGCTCTACTGTATTGTTTTCCCATCTGTTCACTGCCGGCGCCAAACAACATGTTGAAATAACTAAATACACTAAGTATGCTGGGACAGATCTGCCCCACCCCTCAAGTGACCTGTGGAGGTGGAGCACCAGCACTAATAATGGCTATCTGGGACATGGAAAGAGTCTCTGGTTGTGTTGGAGCACCATCTCTCCAGGGAAGAATCTGTCCCGACTTAGCAAGATTTAGCGGAGAGACTGCAAAGAAAAAGAAGCAAAAGAGTTGGTGATGAATTTTTTAGCCAAAGTCAAGTGACTCGGGCATGGCATTTAGGTCATTGGAGACAGCAGCCCAAGATCTTGGAATTAAGTAGATCCGTTGTACATATGGATTTAAGGAAACCCAATTTGTCCTCTTTTTTCCCTAGCTGCATGTGACTGTATCTTAACATTGAAGGGCCACATGTATAGGGACGAATAAAAAGAGAAATGAGCCTGATTCTTGGAGCTAAAAAGCCTCCTGCACCCCTCAGCCTACTCCCCGACCCCCGAAACACATAGACACATGGACACGGACACACACTCACACATAACTTCAGAAACATTTTTGACCGTGGCAGCAGACACATTTCAGGCTACAGAGCAGCTGTGAAGTGTTTTACAAAGTTACCGTAACATATGTGCTGGGATAGAATTTCTCCTTTTTATTTTGAGGTATCTTCCCACCCTGCTCCCTCTGCACTCCCCACCCACTCTTTAATGTCTCCTCCACACTGCTAGTGGAACAGTCTGACTCCAGGACTATGAATTGAGCTTCTAAGTATTGAGCTGCTGCTTTCTAGGCTAGAATTAGGGCACCGCCATCCCTATCAGTGTAATCATCATGTCTAGGCTGCCCAGGACAGACTGCACAATCTCTCTCCTCTCCAGTGGGAATACTAATAGCAAGGATTAGAAACTAAACCTGGATCTTCACTAAGAGGGAACTCCTGCTCTATCAAAGCAGCTCCTAACCTTCTTTGCAACTTAGCTTTAGAGAATTTTCTAGAGCACCAGGAGGTTCTGTGACTGGTCCAAAGACAACAGTAAATAGCCTTGAACTCAGACTTAAAATATAGCGCTCTATGCACTGTACTTTCTTTCTGAGACAGAGATTTTAGTCAATAAATCGATCTTTGGAAATGATCATTGCTTCTTCTCTCTACAAAGGACTTGGACCACTCAATCAAGAAGTAGTTGTTAGTTTCACTATCTTATAAAAACTTGGTAGATAAGTGACTTCCAGGATGTCTTTTCATAGAAAAAGTGGTGATGCTGAGACTAGCTCACTTTGTAGTAACTAAAAAAAAAAAAGATGAAATGTACAGATTTAGAGACATCCCTGCATCCCAAATGTCCATGTGAGCTATTCGTGCCCAATGTGTAGTACAGTCTTTCCCAGCTAAAATTGGTTTGATCAGCCATAGTTGGACTTGCTGTACAATAATGATATCATTTTGGTCCTCTGTGTGTACAAAGGACAACTAACCAATCAACTTGATATGCAAACTTTTTCTCCATCCCAGACTGCACTTCCAAGAGAGATTTTAAAGGGAGATTTGAAGCTTGCAAAATACCAAGTGAAATTAATTTCTTATTATTACTTTAATACTTTGGATCAGTGAGCTCATAAATGAGGCAAATCACAAGCTTTCCTTCTCTCTCACTGTGTGACTCTTACACATGTTTCCCCATAATTTCCTGTGGAGAGCACCCAATGTGTTTCTCCCCATTGTCAGCATTTGGACTCTCCACTGATATCCTTTATGTAGCTTCCATTGAATTATTCTTGGTTGATGCTGTGTTACAGTTTATTCACATCCCACCCTGCACTTATCTGTTGCTTTCATATCATTTCTTATTAAATGATTATTTAGGCTGATTACTCACATATCTACACATTGAACCCTACTTTACTCTCCTGAGCTCCAGTGACACATAAGAAATTTTCTATTCAATATTTCAAACGGGATGCCATTTAGGTATATCCAAAGCAGGATTCATGATCTATTCTCCCAAGTCTACTCCTTTTCCAAACTTCATTATTTTTTTCATAGGCACCATTATCCTTCTAGCCTCCCAGGTTTATAATCTTAAAATCATCCTTAACTCCTTACTATCTCTTATCCCACATATCTAATCAATTGCCAGGATCTTGGTTTTGCTACCTCCACCATATCTCATATTTTCCCCCTTCTCTCTACTCACATGAACATCATCTTAATTAGAGCCCTCATATCTTGGATTATTGAAATAGCCTCCTAATTGGTTTCTATCTAAAAATCTCTCTCCCAATCCATTCTCTCTAGATTTTCAGTGAATTTCCTTTTGTTGTTGTTTTTTAAATTAATTTTGTCAAGGCCAGAGTTAAAACCCTTTTCAGTGAGGTCTTTTCTGACAAGCCCAAATAGGAGTGATTTTCCTTTTTTGATCCCTAGTAAGTGCTAAGATAGTAAGTCCTATAAATAGGACACTATTTGTTTGTATTACTATCTTATTTTGTGTGGATATGCCTTGTCTCCCTCAACCAAATTGTTATTTCCATAATGGCATTTTATCAGTACATTCTATTTTTAGATTATCTTCATTTCCCAATCTATCTTTCCTTACTTCCTTCCCTGGAGAACCATCCCTAATAATGAAGAACAAAAAGGAGGAAGTTAAAAGTCCAGTAAATCTAATCAATATATTAAAAAATATGACACTATATTCAGTATCCATTCTTCTTCTCATTCTTCTTCATAAAGGCTAAGCATGGTCATTATAATTTCTTTCTTTTTTTTTTAAACCCTTATGTTCTGTCTTTAAGAATTAATACTAAAGCCTCAGCCACTTCCTAGCTGTGTGACCCTGGGCAAGTCACTTGACCCCCCATTGCCTAGCCCTTACCACTCTTCTGCCTTGGAGCCAATACACAGTATTGACTCCAAGACGGAAGGTAAGGGTTATATTTAAAATAATAAAAAAAATAAAAAATAAAAAAAAGAATTAATACTAAAAATTGATTTCAAAGCAGAAAAAGCAGTAAGGGCTAGGAAACTGGGGTTAAATTATTTGCCCAAGGTTTAAAAGGAAAAAAAAAATATTTGCCCAAGGTCACACAGCCAGGAAGTGCCTGAGGTCATATTTTAACCCAGGATCTCTTGTTTCCAGGGCTGGCTGAATAATTTCATAATTTTATAATTTCATAGCACTACAGTGATTGGTTTGTTATTCTGTTTGGGTACATTGTTGCTTTTAATGTGCATACTATTTCTACTTGCCTCATTTTGCAGCAGTTCAGATAAGTCTTCCCATGCTTCTCTGTATTCATCATCATTACAACACAGTAATTTTCCATTCTATTCAAGAATTACAATCTCTTTAACCATTCACTAATTAATGAGCAGCTAGGAAGCCCAGTGGAGAGACCAGCAGGCCTGGAGTCAGGAAGACCTGAATTCAAATCCAGTCTTTGACATTTAACATATGATAGGGGCAAGCCACTTAACTCTATTTGCCTCAGTTTCCTCATCTGTCAAATGAGCTGGAGAAGGAAGGCCCAAGTGGGATCACAAAGAGTTGGACACAACTGAAACAGCTGAACAACAAAAATTTATGAGCCTCTCAAAGTGATTTTTCTAAAAGTTAGGTTTGATTAAGTCATTCTATTACTGAAGTATAACTCCAGTATCTTTCTACTACCTCTCTAGGATCAAAAATAAACTCAGCTATTGGGCATTTAAAGCCCTTCATAACCTGGTACTAAGTCCACGTTTCCCTCCTTATAAAGTATTACTCCTCTTCTCAAACAAATTGTCAAAACCAGTCAAGGCAAACCGGTCTTTTTGTTGTTCCTCATATACCCAGCTCCATCTCCCATCTCCACTCCCCACCTTTACATTGGCATCCCTTTTCCCATTCCTGGAATGTTCTCCCTCCTTACCTTAGTAGAATCCCTAGGGTGTTTTTTTGTATGTTTATTTAAACCCTTACCTGCCATCTTAGAATCAATACTGTATATGTAAGGGCTAGGCAGTGGGGTAAGTGACTTACTCAGGGTCACATATCTGAGAAGTGTCTGAGACCAGATTTGAACCTAGGACCTTAATCCACTGAGCCACCCAGCTGCCCCTCCTAGTTTTCTTTAAGGATCCAGTTCCAACTTCTACATGAAACCTTTCTTGTCTCCCTCTCCCCATCCCCAAATATCTTACATTTTAAAAATCTATTTCATATATGTATATACATCTATACACCTATACATTTTTATGTGTTCTCTCCAAGCTAGAGCATAAGCTCCTTGAGGATGGAAACTGTTACTGTGGGCTTTAAATCTCCAGCATGGTACAAAGTAGATAAAGCTTATTGATTATTTAATTGATATGAGGATGCAAAATAAGGTCTCTGCCCTTGTGGAAATAGCCGTTAGGGTTGAGAGAGACAAGGTACCGCGCGCGCACACACACACACACACACACACACACACACACAGAGAGATAACAAGCTAACTAATAATGGCCAGTGTGTCCTATTGATAGGACTCACTTTCCTAGAACTTACTAGAGATGAAAAAGAGCCATCACTCGTCTCTGGGCTTGTCAGAGAAAACTTCACCTTCAAAGAAGAAGAAGGTTTTCACTGTGGCCTATAAGAACAAGCACACAGACAAATAGCCTGTTGGTTGGTTGATGGATTATCCATGGCCTGTTTTCAAGTAATGAGCTGGAAGGAAGCATGAGAGGCAGAGATTTCTGACTTCAGTCAGAATGGAGGGGAAAGTTTCTCCAAGTCAGCGGCATGACTTTGCATCATCCTAGCCTGTAGAGTTCCATGAAGGTGGGGAATTATGCCTCATCTAAACTGTCACAGTGCCCTTCACACAGTAAGTGCTAATTACATAGTGAGGAAGAAAGGACATTGGGTTTATCGTAAGAGGATTTGGGTCCAAATCCTCGTTCGGTTTCTTGCTATCTTGATCTCTGACAAATGATCTAAAATGAGGGACTGGGCTATGTGATCTCGAAGATGCCTTCAACGTTTGTTCAATTGAATGTAATGTACAATAGGAAGACACTTGGGGAAAAGGAAATTCTAGTGATCTTTTTTTTAAAAATAAAACTTTGGACTTTAATCGCACTGTAAATATAGAGTTGGAAGGGACCTTGGAGTCATCTGGTCCAA
Organism: Monodelphis domestica; assembly: GCF_027887165.1. Taxonomy (NCBI): domain Eukaryota; kingdom Metazoa; phylum Chordata; class Mammalia; order Didelphimorphia; family Didelphidae; genus Monodelphis; species Monodelphis domestica. Next base: position 281,943,032 of record NC_077233.1, on the reverse strand, counting down.
CCCCTTCATTTTACAGATTAGGAAAGTGAGACCTAATGAGGTCTAGTGATTTGTCAAAATTCACACCTAATAAATGGTGGAGTCATTTCAAAGTCAGATCCAATGACTGTACGCTGGGTATTCTTGCCAGATACTCCACCACCTTACATATTTCAACTTACTTGGGCATGTCTAATTTACAGCTTTTGGCAAGAATATTCTTTGAGAATGTGAAGATATTGTTTAAACCCTATTTTGTTTGGCTTTTAGTATCCCGAAAACCTGAATACAGATGGTGGCCAGTTTGTATTCAGCACTGTTTAGTTTTGTCTAAAGCAGCCAATAATAATGACCTTATGTTCATTCGTCACAGTTCCAGGATCCACATTGACTTGGTAGATCAAAAGGAAGCAATAAAAATCATTTGTCAGCTTTAAATAAGCAAAAAGAAAAAGCCAATGCACACCTTTCCACTTAACCAAGACCAACAAATATAATTATTTCTAGATGAATGTGAAAGAACTTAAATGGATTCACCATTGAGAAATACATTAAGAAAAAGTCAAAATGTTCTCAAGATTGACTAGGAACAAAAGTGACATCGAAATTTTTATTAAAAAAAAAACAGAAAAAATAGTATATATTTATGTGTCCCGTTTGTTTAGGTCCAAGGAGATGAGATAAGACAATTAATTATCCAGGTGATTATAGCAAAATAAATAGTCTATGGAAGTAAAATACTTTACCTGGAATTATCCTCATGAATAGAGAGTTATCAAAATCTCTAAATAATTGCTTGAATTGGCTTGTATAAGTACAAAGGGAGACCAGGAAATTAAGAGAATGTTACTATACCTTATTAGGTCTATGTGCTTCATGTTAATAGAAGCTTTAGATTAATCTGAAAGTTCATGTCTGTCACTTTTATGGCAAATCCCTTAACTAACATGAATTTCAAATACAAAACATAAGTATATTCTTGTATATTGTTATTATCTTAGCTCTTTCAAAGTCACTATAGACTTGGTCTTGGAAAAAAGATCCAGACAGTTTGGAAAATGTAGAGACAAGTGGCATCTGCCCACAAAGTAATCATTTCAACAAAAGAATTCTCTTTCGGCTTGTTTACATGGCCAAGTTGAATAAGGAAAGAATAATCACTCAAAATCTCAGAAATAGTTTTAAATGCCTACACACATTAATCAGTGCTGTTTTGACATATTTACTCATAACATATCATACCTGATAAGTGGTATATGGAGAAAAATAAAGTCACCTTCCCCCCCTTCCCCCAACAACTAGCTAGCACAGTGGATAGTGTTGGACCTTGAGTAAGAAAGACTTGAATTCTAATCCAGCCTCAGTCATTTAGAAACTGGGCAAGTTATTTATCTTCTGTCTGCCTCCTCATCAATAAAATGGGTATAATAATAGCCCCCACCTTCTAGTGCAGTTGTGAGAATAAAACTGAGATAATATTTATGAAGTGCTTTGTAAACTTTAGCGCCCTTTAGCCAGCTGTGATGACAATGATGCTAGAGCCCCCTCTTTGAGCATAGTTTTGGTTTATCAATGTCCAAGCAGCTATACTATAGTATAATAAACTATACGATATTGAGATGATCTTCTTCACTTTAGGGCAGAGCTTTGCATTTGACCAGAGCAATTATAAAATGGCAATAATTGAAATTTGTTGATGGAAAGCTGTGGTACTTTGTTTTGTTCCCTCACAGTACATTCATAGGCAGAATAATATATTTCTAGAGAGATAGGAATGAATTGCTTACAAAAAGCATGAAAAGCCCTCATTCATAAAGAATTAGTATTTAAAAGTAGATATTGTATTTCTGAAGAGTTGTTAAGTAGGAAAAAGCAGCCCTTGTTTCTCTTTTATTCTTCCTTTAATGTACAAAGCCTCAGAGGTAACTTATGCTTCTGCCTAATATTGTAATGTTTCCCTTGAGCCTTCAGTGTATTATTATCTCTCCCTCCTCCTCCCTGTCTGCTTCTCCATCTCACACATAATAGCGAGCTAGTTTCTTTTTCATGTTTTACTTACTCTTGCTATTGAATCCTCCTCCTCATTGTAATACTGACAGCAGTCATGGAGGACGGTGGTGACATTCCAGCTGACCTTGGAGATGCCTTTCTTGGAGCTCCAGCCCTTTGGAACATCCCAAACCAACCAAGCTTATCTTGTCACTCCTTAGAACCTGCTTCTAGACAGAAATATGGAGGGTATTTTGCCCCCCAGGATTGGAGTGCTCTTAAAGCCAGGCTCTATAATTGAATTCCAGCCCACACTTCAGGGACGGAGAGGGAACTGTCCCCCCCCCTTTTATTTTCAAGATAAAGTAAATTAATTAATGTGCACTTTCCAATTGGAGTAATAAGGAAGACCCAGCTGTGGCTGTGAAATGATATGCTGAAATTCAACAAAGGACTTGTTAATGCTTTGGGGGAGGGAGGGGTAAGAGAAGGAGTCCGAGGGGTCTAATATGAAAGAGTGTGGTAAAAGCACAAGTTGGGTTAGTATTTTGTTTAGCAAATGGACTTCCAAAGACAATCTAGTTTCCAAAGTGTGACTTTGCTCCCCACGAATTTTGAAGGATTGATGGATGGGGTACCGTAAAGCAGCTGTGTTCAGACAACGCCAAAGGCTTAGGACTGGGGAAGGATGAAAGGATCGCTTCATTTTGACATTCATTTTCCCCTATAGATCAACATCTAACTCAAATCTGCCTGGAAATTATAAGCTATTTACCTTATGGACGTGACGCTTTCTTTCATTGTATCCAGTGGTCCCCATGCAGATCCTTTGATCTTTATGGTTTAGGGGAATTTTCATATATGTAGATGATGTGATTTTTGAGTGAGTACAGCAGGTGATGGGGACAAAAATGATTTTGAGATGGTTCCATTCTCCATTGTTTGATTGCAAGGTGTCCTTTAAAACCGAACTTATAAATGAGAAATGGGATGGGGGTGGGGAAGTTCAGTATATTTGATCAGCTCCCCTGCCTGCTCTACCTGGGGTGTGAATCAGTTGTTTTGATTTGCTACTGGGGTATGGTTTTCTTTGTGCCCACTGCCATCGTCTAATTATGTTAACCTGACAAGAAAAAGAACCAAGTATTTCCCCAAGAATTCTAATGGCCAATTTTCCTTAAAAAGCAGAAGCCTTCCTACCTAGCAGCCCAGAATGTATCACGAGGAAGGATCTTGCGTGGCATCAGTCCTCAGTTTGGAGGAGTTGCCTGGTGGATATTAGGGAATGCATGTATTTCCCTTTGTTAAGCTCTGCTAATTGTCCAATTTATAATGGAAAGGATAGAAAGCAGAGTTTTCTTCCCTCTTAAATTTAGCCCAATCAAGTAGCATCCTGCTGCACAGAGTTGAATAACACTGAATCGGAGAGGAAAAAAGAAAGACAAATTCTTTTTTTGGTCTTTGGCAGGGTGAAGTAAAGAATTAAAGTCTCCCCACTGAACTACTATGAGGTCAGAAGCCTTGCTGCTATATTTCACACTGCTACACTTTGCTGGGGCTGGTTTCCCAGAAGATTCTGAGCCAATCAGTATTTCACATGGCAACTGTAAGTATTAACCATCTCGCAGATCATCTCCAGTTAGCAGGTTCTGGAACTTTGAAATAGTAGAGACTGTATCATTCACATGCACTTGCCAGGCCCACTGAGTTTGGAAACCCTTTCTTTGTTGGGTCTTTTTTGGATTGCCAGAATAGATGAAGCATCAGATGCAACTCAGGGATTCATTTGGTTTCCCTAGGGTTCCTGCAAAGGCAGGATTCCATTCTGAGGAGCTCCAAAATAGGGAGTCTGTAAGCAGCAAAACAAGTCAGTAGAACTAACAATATCAGTGAGTCAACAAACATTTACTGGTTGAATATGCAAAAGATATCCAACAAGGTCTTTCCCCTCTAGGACCTTGTGATCCAGGTGTGCAGAAATGACTAATTAATACACACAAAACAATGAAAGGATACTAGAGAATATATAATTAGATGTCTGTACAGGATTCAATATGAAGAGCTAATAGTCTTGTCTTGGAAACTTTGGTACCAGCACTCAGAAGAAGTCCATTCCTGACATAGTCAGGGTCATTTGATACCTCAATGCATGTCTTTATTGTCACTCAGTTCCATAATTTTGAAAATCCTCGTTTTTTTTACATCTCTCTCCAGGCTAAGTTTTTAAGAGAGACACATTGTTTTTTAATAAACTCTTTGGATAAAAGGAGAAATGAAATTCCATAGTAGAGACCCAGCCCCTAAAATCTGAAAACCCTATGCTCTTCAGTGGGGCATCACAATGGTGGGAAAACTCAGGTGATAAATGAAATAGGTGGGGTCTCCTCATAACAATCCCCACTGTGGTTATAAGGAAAGCCTAAGATTAAAAAAATCTATAGCATTAACATAAATCAGGGTTTTATAACTTTATAGTTTTGATTTTTGAGCCTGAATCCTAAAAGATTTTCAGCTTATTTTAATACCATCACTACTACCATTCCACATGACTCCCCCCCCCCCCCCTTGATTTCAGTTTTAAGAAGAAGCCTCTGGTTTTCAGTGAAATGGTACAGATCCAGTGTCAGAGTATCTATTGATCACTTTCTTGTGGATCTACTCTTGGCCAGTAGCCGAGTCATGACAACAGCATAGGAGTTGCTAAATAAAACAAACAGCTCAATATGAATTTTAAAGAATTCTCTCAAGTCACACTTGGGCTTCTAGCCATGTAAGTTGTATTAGCTTTTTTAGTCCAACTATAGATAGCATCATTCACTGGCAGTTGCCATGCCTCCTCCTTCTTGTTGATAAGGACTCTGAGGGCCTTTCACTCTCAATTTCTTAAGGAAGAGAGTGCTTTCTGGAGCTGGCTTCTATATGTTCTAGAACAGAAAAAATGTTAGGATTTGGACACTTATTGATAGGGGACTCCCAATCCTGCCTCTATTAATTGCTATATGTGTAACCTTTGGCAAATGACAATCTCCCTGGCCTTCAGTCTCCTTATAAATTAACAAGAGGTTCAAATCAATGAGGTCTAAATTGATAGTTCTGAATTCCTTGTTTATGTGTTCTATCACTGGGTATTAAGGTGTTAATAGCAACTATATATCCTCAACCTTGTCCTCAGTTCAAAAGGAAAACATTCTCATCTCTGGCTGTCAGTGTTATAATGTTGCAGAAGTATTTGCCTCAGAGGTATGCAAACTCTTCAGAGTGATTGTTAAATTTTCAGTGGGAGTATTTACCCCTTGGAAACTAGCAAATTCTATAAATAAGGTTTTGATATATTCTTTTGTTGATTCATCTAAAATTAGTTAGCCTAAGACACATTTATTAGATGTATAGATATCCTTTTAATTTCTTGGTCTTTGTGCTTCTGAAAGCCAATTATAATATGTATCTGAGCTAAAATAACTATTTTAAATAAATAATAATTATTTAATTACATAATTCTAAATGAATCTTTAGATTTTTACCATTGTATCAACTCATATGGGTAATTCAAGCCTAAATATTTTACTTCAATAAGAGTTTATTTATACTGAAATAAACTGAAGAAACTATTTTTTTAAAAAAAGAGGTAGTAATGGAGAAAACATTAATAATGCAGATTAAATTTAAAGTATGTTTTAAGTGAAAATTTTTTTCCCAACATGCCTTGCCCAAGAGTCTCTCCCCTTCCATGTTTCTTCAGGACCAATTTTAATGTGATTGTCTCCTCTCCCATATCCACCCCCAAAGAGAACAGCTAAACATTCACCACAATAAACTGCCCACAATTCCTAGAAAACAAAACAGCCAGCCAGCAGTATTAGACCAATTTAACTGGAAGGCAGTGGGGAGTATATTTTTTATCCTTGGGGTCTTGAAGTTAAACTCACAAGACCACAAGACCTTATTGACTTTACAGTGATGGGCTACTTTCAGATAACTTTGTACCAAGGGAGAATCTTTGGCAGACAGCCCCTAAGGCTTAGCACTCTGAAAAGAAAACAGTATGAAAGACTAGAAGATCGATAGAGGTTGCGGTGGGGTGGAGAGGGGGGAGAAGAAGATCATAATTTTAAACTGACAAAAATGTAAGTGTGCCTCTTTTAAAATCTGTAAATGAATTTGGATCAGTTTGTACCTGCTTGACCTATCATCACATTCTTACTTGAAATTAGAGTATATGGGAAAAAAGAGAAATGAGAACCAGAGTCTGGAAAGGCTAGCAATACTGGGGGTGATGTGCGTGCCTTATTTCTATGATCTTGTCCTCTCCTTTCTCCCTCTAAAAACCTCCTCCTTCTGCTTCCCTTGGTTTTCTTTTGTACTCCACTTCCCTACCCACTCTGCTTTTCACAGATACAAAACAGTATCCGGTGTTTGTGGGCCACAAGCCAGGACGGAACGCCACACAAAGGCACAGACTGGACATCCAGATGATTGTGATAATGAATAGAACCCTCTACATTGCTGCCAGGTCAGTGACATTTTCCTCATTCCTTCCTTGGAAAGCTTTGTACATCCCAAAGTCCTTAAATTATTCAGTCATGGATTTCTTTTATGACTTCATGGTACAATTTTTAAATGGTAAAATATGCAGAAATTTTAAAATCTTAATGCAATTGTTAAAATTATCTTTGCTTATTTAAAGATTTTCCATATCGATTATTTTAATTCAGATTTCCATGAGGGAATTGGAGGTCTCAGGAACTCAAACCCAAATTATCTACAGTGAAATGGAATGTATGCATGTGTGTATGTGTAATTTTTTTATCAAACCTATGTTTCATCAGAAACTTTCTGTGAGGAACTCTTTCTAACCAATACGAGTCATCACCTTCTAACATATAGTCTTAAAAGAGTTGCCTGGATCCCGAGATGAAGTGAGTTGCTCCAGGGTCAATTAACCAATATATGTCAAAGGTGGGACCTGAAACCAGGTCTTCAAGCCAGCTCCTTCTTTGTCTCTTTGCTTCTGTGTTTCTTTCTATCTGTCTGTCTGTCTCCCTCCCTCCCTCTGTATCTCCTCCACCCTGCTCCCTCTCTCCTCTTCATAGGTGTGGGTATTATATGTATACACACATACCACCTCATGGATATGTGATTTCCTTGGTGTGCTATTTCTTCTGCCAATCTAAATTATAACTCTCCCGGCCCCACTTTATATACTTATATACTGCTGCTCTATATCGTTTCTGCTCCAAAAACTGGTAAAAAAAAATCACGGTAAATTCTTTAGGAATGGCCAAAGTCTTGAACTGATTTGATGAACTACAAATGGATTCCCTCCGTAGCCAGTCTTCAGGTAGTGTTATAACTCACAAAAATTACCTAAGAAACCATCTTCAGGTGACTAACTTCTTCCACCTGGCCCTCAGATTATCTCAGGTTATCTACTCAAAGCCATTCTGCCTGGTAGGACCTGCCAGATTATCCGCTCCATTGTCATAATGAAAACCCCAGTGCTAGGTAGAGTTGGGGCCCCAAAGGCAAGCAGAATTCTCCTTGGCCCTATGCTGTTTAACTTTTTTTTTCTAATTTCTGGATCAAGGCATAGATAGCATACTCATAAAAGTTGCAGGTGATGCAAAGCTGGGAAGGATAAATTACATGCTGAATGATGGAGTCAGGATCCATAAAGATCTCGACAGACTACTAGAACATTGGGCTGAAGAAGAATCTCATGAGATAAATGTTAAGGCTGATTACTGTGGAACAAGAACATCAGCTTTATCTCAAAGGGGAATGGCTGATTAGTAGCTGTTCTGAAAACAACCTGGGGAGTTTAGTAAACTTTCAGCTCAATGTAAGTCAACAGTGTGACGTGGCAGCCAAAGAAGTTAATGCAATCTTGGGCTGCATTCAGAGAGGCATAGCCTTCAGGTGAAAGAGACACGGAAAACATTTCAAGCAATAATTATTGATTAATAAGCTAAGTGATTATATGTATCAATAAGCTTATTTGCAGACAGGATTGCTCAACTGATACACTGCAAGGAATGGGTCCTGTGTGAGCAAAGGGCACCCATTTTTATGCAAGTCATCTGAAAAGCTCTCTTATGATTTCCTTATGGACAAGATAAAGAAGCATAACTGGTTCCATGATAGTACCCAAAGAATTGGGACAGTGTGAGACAGAGCACTGGATTTAAAAGTCAAGGGACCTGGGTTCCAAAAGGCCTGTAATGTAATCCTGAGCAAATCACTTTCTGGTTTCTTTTTCCTCATTTGGAAAATTAGGGCCTTGAATTATCTGATCTCAAAGGACCCTTCCAGTTTTAAATTTATGGTCTTACGGATAATGTATCATTGTAAACCTAGAAGGAAGCTCAGTTCTCACCTGTCTCCTGGTCGTCATTTTTATCAATGGATGAAGGCAAAAATTGCAAATCCATGGATGTCAAGAAACTCAAAGGGCTGGCTAATATGTCAGCTGCTAAAATAAAGGTCCTAAAATTTTGACAGACTGGAAGAATGGTTTCAACTATAACAAGATTAAAGGGTAAATGTGAATTCAGCTCTAATGTTCAGAAAATTAATATGATATAAGTACTGAATAGAGAAGATGTGGCCAGGCAGAAGTTGTTTGAAAAAGAATCGAGGCTTTTAGTTGACCTTAAGCTCAACATGCATCCAAAAAGGGAAAATAAAAAGTAATGAGCATCTGAGCTGCACTAATAGAAGCATAGAGTTCAAAATAGTCTCGATTTTTTAATCCATATCTAGATTAGGATACACATTCGAATGTTTATGAACTGGAGCATAAAATAGATTAGAGTGACTAGGTTGATGGGGAGACACTAAACTTTGTTCATATAAAGTTTAATTGAGAAACTGAGGAAATTTAGTTTGAAGAAAAAGCTGAGGTTATAATCACTGTCTTTAAGTATTTTAGGGTCTATCATATGGAAGAAGGATTAAATTGATTCTATGTAGCTCTGCAGAACAGATTTAGGAAGTGAAAAACTACATCTGCACAGATTCAAACTCAATGTAAGAATGAGCTTTCTAATAATCAGAGCCTTTCCAAAATGAAATGAACTGCCTTATGAAGTACAGAATTCCTGAAGGTATTCTAACAAGGGCCTGAAAACTACTTGTTGGGAGTGCTATGGACGAAATTCCACTATGAGTCTGGGAGTCAGACTAGAAGCCTTGTTTCATCTTGGAAGTAAATTTTAAAATTATATTCTAGAAACATAATTCCCAGAAGATCACTGGGAAAAAATCACTTAGATTACATGATTAGGAAAGAGTCATGTAAGTAAGACTTGAAAATTGCTTTTGGAGGGGAAGAGATGTTGAGAAGGGCATGAACACCTGGTTGGTCCTTGTCCTAGATGAAAAGGTTTCCATCCCTGATTCTGATAAGAGCATCTTTTCATGGCCATCCCTTTAGAAAACAGAAATTGAATTCAAACGAATCTTGCACAAGCAGTAGAAGTATATGGTCCTATTTTTAAAATTGTTTAAATAGGGCATTCAAGAGCAACAATTCCTGGGGCTATTAATGTAAAGAGGAAATCCAAGCTTCATAAACAGGACATTGGGAAGAACTGGCTGTGAGCAAGTCTAGCAAATGAAATGCACATGAAGTCCTTGAGGATTTCTGAGACCTTCTAGGTAACTATGATTCAACAAAGTGATCATGAATTTAGTTGTTTTGAAAAGGAGAACATGATACTGGCATGTATGTAGTAGCTACAATTTATTCAAGAATCTTCCAAGGTACTAGACCTGGCAGAAGTCCAATTTAACAGTCATTCACCAATCACTTTTTAAATACCTACTATCTGTAACCCACTGTTATTAGGTACTAGATGAGCTATAAGAGTAAATAAGACTTGGGTCTTGTTCTCATGAAACTTAAAGTCTAATTGGAGAGGGGAGGCAGAGACAAAATAGAATGTGGTGAGTAGGCAGCTAGGTAGCACAGTGGATAGAGTGTCAGACCAGGAGTTAGGAAGTCCTGGATTCAAATTTGACCTTAGAAACTGTAGGACCCTGGGCAAGTCTCAACCCCAATTGCCTAGTCCTTATAGATTTTCTGTTTTAGAACTGATACTAAGACAAATGGTATGGGCTTAAAAAAAAAAAGAAAGAATGTGATGAGTGTATAAAAGAAATAAAGATGTGAAAGAAATCCCTATGAATTAGGGAGAGGGTGAGAGATCAAGGAAGAGGATCCATGGAACAGTGGAAAGGATCTGATTTTGAATTCTGGCTGTCTCTTACTATCTGGGGGGCATTAAGCAAATCCATTCACCTCACTAGCCTTTAATTTCCTCTTTTTCTAAATTATGGGATTAGTCTAGATGACCTCAAACTTTTTCAATTCTAGATTTATGATCTTGCCAACCAGGACTGTGTGAGGTCTATGAAATACAACCCGAGTAATCTGTGTAGAACTTGGAGGAGAGACAGAGGAGAGGAAAAATTATGAAAAAAAAAGACTTTACGATATGAGCCTCTCAGGAAGAATATAATAGAATATAAAGTGAAGACTTAGGGAACATATGAATGAATTTATGAAAGAAAAATACTTAAATGCTTACTATGGGCCAAGCCCTATGATAAATCCTGGGGCTACAAATACAAAAGAAAATCAGCTTCTGCCTTCCATAAATGCATTCCAATAGAGGAAGACATTAGATTTGGGATTTCATGAGGATGGTAATTGGCTTCAAAGGACAATCATTTGTCATGCCCTATCCAGAAGTAGTGGTAGTAATTTAATTGCCTCTTGTACCAAGGGGAAAAGGTGGAAAAGTGAAGGGAAATAGGGAGTTATTGTAGTGGCATGGCAAGAAAATGGTGGTAAACTATGGCTAGGATCATAGTTTCTATGGCTAGGGTGAACTATGTCTAGAGATGGGGAGTTCTTTAATAAGGAAGATTTAAGAAATCCTAAAGCTTCAAGGCAAGACTTAAGGCAAAGAGGGAATAAGTCCCTTCAGCCTCACCATAACTCCCTTCATCACCAAAACTGAGCCCGAAGAAGGAGAAAAATAGATAAAGATGGAAGATTAGAAAGTCAAATGAGCAAATGGGGGAGGAAAGGCATAGAAGAAAACCTAGAGGAAATGTTGAGAAAGAAAGGCAAAGGAGTGGGGTTGGACCAGGATATATTTACCAAGAAGTGCAAGGCAAGGTGGGGAAATGAGATCAAATGGACAAGGTTCTCTTTAGCACTTCTTCTAGTTCATAAAAGGGTATTAAGTGGGTCATCAAATAGGTATTCTTCATTCATGAGAATGACTAGATGAAAGGATAGGCCTAAACTTTGAGAAGAAATGATCGAGACAAGAAATTCCTTTCTTGGTGAATTGTGAAACATCCTGGCATGGGATTTGACAAGAGCAGTTCTGAAATGTTTAAAGAAAAAGGCAGACAAGGTTGATCTATCAACCTTCAAGTATGATACTGATAGGGCTTGTCGTTTGTGGCCAAGAGAGAATGAATGAGTCTCAGGGTCAGAGTATGAGGTTCATTTTAATGAAACAAGCAGGCCCACTTTCCTATATGGAGTGAAACTAATGAGGAAGGATAAATATGGAAGAATGTCCCCCATTTTGGCTGGGATACAATTGTTGCCAAGATGAGAAATGCTTAGCTCTTTCTCTGTTACCATATGAAGCTGAAAGGAGCTAATCTAAACATGGTCACTTATGAATACAGCTACCATAGACAGTTATCAAAGAGCATCTCAGCAGAATTAATTGAAAAATGTCTTCAGCAACCATCCCTTAGGCATAATATCAGCTTTTCTTGAATGTCATTTTTTCTTTTTTTTTCTAAATGTTGCAGTGCTAAAGGTTACATTTGTACTCAATTATCTGAAACCTGGTCAAAACAAATGATTAAACAGCCTATCTGTGAGAATGTTAGCAGACTTCAAAATCCTCTGTGAATTGTTCACTTTGCTGTTGCTTCTCTGGAAGGGAAAAAAGGAAAGTAAACACAGATAGATGAGATAGCTCCAGTAATGTGTAGTAGAAAGAGTGCCTCACTAGATATGCCTCAGGAGAGCTGGGTTCTAATCCCATCTCCGTCTCTACCACTGGGGTTTGGGGCAGGTCACTGAGGCTAGTTGTCTGGGCTTCAGTTTTTCAGCTGTAACTCCAGGGAGCTGGATAAAGTTTATGTATCCCTCTTTTTTTTTTTTAAAGGAGAGTAGGCAGAGATCCCTAAAGTGCCTAGGAGTTCTCAAAACTTTGGCCCTAGAGATGCCGTTAATGCAGTTGTTATAAAGAAAAAATTGGAATCTTGAATGAATCTCAAGTGTGAGTGAGGCGCTAATGTTTTCTGAGGCAGAAAAAGTGCTCCAACTACCCAGATCAGTTGCAGGTTTTATACATTAAAGGTGTGCCGTCTAAGCAAATATACCCTGAAAATACTTATTATGTCTATTGAAAATCTAACAGACAGCTTCATTCTCCTGAAGGTGATGTGCCACCTTGCTGAAAGCCTGCAATCTGCCTGGATCCCAGTTTTGCTTGCTTTGCTTCTGTTCTCTCCGGGCCCAACTTTCCCAGTGCACAACCCCAGAGAACCGGACTGAAAGGTGTTCCCAGCAGCCACTTTGAAAGCCCCTCCTCCTGCCTCCTGGGTGGCCAGGGAACCTGCCAATTGCATTGTTTAGATTTCCTTCCTCCCTGTGGCTCCGGCCTTTGCCTCAAAATTCAATTTTGCTGAGTGGAAGTGGGAAATCGGAAATACTAGGATTAAGTCAGTTGGGTTAGAATAGCTTAATTAACAAACAGCTGTAGGCTAGGGGTGGGGGAGAGGGAGAACAAAAACACCTCTTTACCTTTACAGCCCGTCGCTCCAGACTGCAGTTTTCCTACTTGAGAGCACTTTTAAGGGCTGCTCCATTTTGAGATTTTGCCCATGGAAAGCGCTCGTCGTTAGCCTAGAAAGCTGGTTGTTTCGTTCACGGTTTTCCCTGCTTCCCTCTCCCACTCACCTTTCTTTGGAAAAGTCCTCAATTCCCAGGATTACTCTGCTGAAGAAAGCGTTCAGCATCTGGGGATTGGGCCACAGAGAGCTCTTTTGAGTCGCCATTTATTTGTATCTGCTCTTAGTTGTTTTTAAAGAAAAATCTCAACTACTAATTAACATAAACAGGCCTTGCAAGAAGGGGACAATCTGAGAACTTTCTGAGGTGTTGCCAATGCATAGTAATTAGCTCTTCATTTACAATTCAGATGCAGGACTCTCACTTTTGTGCAGGGGGTGCCGGGAAAGGGGAGTGGCGGCCCGAAAGAAAGAACTGAAGTCATCCATAAAGCTGATAACAAAGTAATAGGTAATTTTATGCCAGCTAGCACCGGGACCATGGCGCCACCAGTAAAGTCAAACAAATAATCCCCGAAGGTTGGAAAGTAAACGCCAGTACTAGTTTCCTCCTGACGCCTGAAGGAACTTCCCAATTCAGCAGTTTTCTAAGCAGACTAGCCAGTCTTCCACCCCCAGTATTCAGTGTTCGGTGGCAGGCCAGAGATTTTGTTCTTTGAAGCCAGTTCCCATTAACACTCTGCTCCCGCTCCCGCTACCCCTCCCCCCCCCCCCCCCCCCCCCGCCCCTTCACGTGAGAGGAGAGCTGCCTGGTACTCTTCTGGGTGGCTGTAAGGATCATTGTGCGCCCTGCCTAGCAGAAGCAGCGGACCCTGGGTTTTGCCAGAACTGATAAAAATGAAGTGAATCCTGGCTTTAGAGACTTTCAAAAGAGATGGGGGAGGTGAGACAGGGTCGCTTGTTGGCTGGCAGAAAGTCTCTCAGCCTGGAGAAGCTAGTTTAAAGCGTGGGTAATTTTCCAGCCCCGGGACTTCCTGCGTTTTAGAAAAAGTCAATGTTATTTCAAGGGAAAATGAGATGTTTGGCTTTCATTCCGGACCCCCTCCTCATTTCCTCACGTTGGCGTAGTGCTTTCCTTCCCTTCTGACTTTCAGACAAGAATGGCCTTGTGCTCCGCTCACACAGGAGGGAACACTTAAATACAGCCCCACACCTGAGCGGTTCTGTTTCCCTCCTCCAGAAGGTGATTGGCAGCTCACAGTAAAACGGGGGGAGGAGAGAAGAAAGGAATGCACACTTTTGCAGGAAATGCTTTACAGCCTAAGCTGTACTGACCGTCGTGATGTTGGGTGGGGGGCTACTTCTAGAAAAAAGTCTGTCACTGCCATCTTCTCTTTTTCTAACTTGTCTGTCAAACCATCAAAGCTGAAAGCCATAGTGAGATGTTTAAGAGAGAGAGAGAAAGAGCATTAACTTCTTGTTATCTTTCTGGTTGAATCAATGGGGCATCCTGAGTACCAAGGTTCTCTGGAAATGGATTTTTAGCCAATTTGAGGGCAGGTGAACATCTATAAACCAAGAAAACAAATAGAATTGTCTTTCCTGAACTCCTTACATGACATGCATATTTTGTAGTTTGAGCAGAAGAGATCTGGATTTCTTCCTTTGGAGTAAGATATCCTTTTACATTCAGTTGTGCTTTATCAGGAGAAGCAGACTATTATAAGAATTCTCTTGTGTAGTCTTTGCTCTTTGAATTCTGGTATGTGTTCATAGTTGTGTGTGTGTGTGTGTGTGTGTGTGTGTGTGTGTGAATACTGTACTTACACATAAGCAACATATTTTATCAACCCACAGATGACTGATTCAAAAGAAAATGAGCTATCTTGACTACTGCATTGCCTTTATATTAATTTTCCTTTCTTTACAGGGACCATATTTATTCTGTTGATATAGATACATCAAACACAGAAGAAATTTATTGTAGCAAAGTAAGTAGTTTCTAAGCCTGGGTTCTGGAATCAAGGAATCTAGTGGGGGGGGGGGAGTGATCTCATTTTCAGCTAGTGCTTACTTGAAAATACACAAATTAGTGCCTAACTTCACTGAAAGGATACTAGCACAAATATTTTGTGCATTAAAAAAAGGGGGGGGGTGAATTTGCACTGTGTGTGAGATTTTGTGTTCTGAAACTGAATCACCCTGGTGTAGTAAAAAGAGCACTGGACTCAGGAAGGGGGAAAATCAGGGAGGTGGGGAGACTTGGATAATGGTCTTCATTTCCATTCACTTTGTGATCTAGAACTTGTGACTTCATCTCTGTTTTCTTATTTTTTAATTTGAGAAAGTTGGACTAGATAACATATTAGGTTCTTTCAGCTAAAATTTCTGATAATTCTACGTGAACTGTTTGCAATGTAACGATCTATGCAATGTATATGCTCTCAATATTTTAATTGTACTCACGTTGGAAAATACTATTTTGAATCATTTCATGTGTGTAGGCACATCCCACAGCATAGATTTAATCACTCAGGTGTAATGCTACCATTTCTTGGCATTTTAAGTTTGCTTTGACCTTTTACATTTGTTAAAGAAAAAAAAGTGAAAAGAGCACAGGGTTTGAAGTGCAAAGACTTGGTTTTAGATCCTGCTTTGCTAATTACTCCTTGAGTGACCTTGAGCAAGTCACTTAATGACCCTTGCCCTCATTTCATTTGTTAAGTGAAAAACTAGATGATCTCTAAAGTATCTTCCTACTCTAAAGCATATATGGCCCTCCCTCATGTAACCATTACTCATTTCAGATAGGCATAACAATCTATCCTGAGATTCTTAAAACAGCAAAAGTGAATGGTTTGGTTTTATAAAAATCTCCTTACTTTAATATAATCAGAAAATTCACTCAGTCCATTAACCTATAAGCCTAAGACAAATTGGATAATTTTTTTGCCTCCTTAAATAAACCTAAACATTAGGGTAATTTCCCCCCCAAAAGTCTTTATACTTAAAAAAAGAGCTCTCTTGTTAAAAGGATAACAAATGAAATGGGAGGAGGATAAGAGAAGACATTTAGAAAAGAAAACACACGTTTAAAAGTTAGTTTGGCTACTTTTTCAGTTAAATCAACTTCCTGGTCTTTTTTAGGAGTGTCAAATAACAGAAGATTATTTTGCAGTTTAATGAATATAGAGCAGCTCAAAATGAAATGAACATTTTGCATCGCTGATCTTTTGTTGTTATGGTGAATTAATCATGGGGAATGGGTGCTGAAAGCTTCCAATAAATATATGTTCAGCTTCTAGTTTCCCCAAGGGAACTCTTACTTCTGAAATCAAATGCAACAACCTCTGAGCTCTAATTGATTTCTTTCTTGATCCCTGCAGAAACTGACATGGAAATCTAGACAGGCTGATGTAGACACATGCAGAATGAAGGGAAAACATAAGGTAGGCAATTTTCTTTCCTCCTGAAGCTGCCACTTTGGTTTAGGTTTTTTGACTGTTAAATCAAGTCGTTGTCTGTGATGTGGAATAGATACTGCCATTCACTTCTTTCCCAGTAATGGCTTTTTCCATCAACTTATTGAAGGCTCTAATTTGCAAAAATAGTTTGCTTTTAATGTGATGAAACATTACGACAGCAGCCAGAGCAGCATTGTGAAATGCTCTTGTTGCACTAGGGATCGTGGACACCATGATAGGTGTAGGGACACTGCTTAGCACTGTCTCAAAGAGCTAAACATTGCCACCCTTTGAGCATTGGGAGTTTCTAAGGACTCATAAAAAAGCTGCAAGTAGAAATACAGAGTTGTGTGCCTTTGGTAATGTGGCAACATAAAAAGGCACTTGAGTTACAGGTCTTAGCTATATCAAGATACTGCAGGAACACCTGATATTCAAATTAATACTGGGAAATGTCACTTCTGCTATTTCCCATGCCGCATAAACACTAACCCTTCTATTTGGGGCTTTCTTTGTTTGTCTTTATTATATAGCATTTTGTATAACTAGAGCATTGTATTTGTGCATTAATATAAACACAAATGTTACATTCATATGGTAATATATGATAAGTTTTATGCCTAATATGAAAAGTAAAGCATCACATATTAGTAATATTGTAACAAATATATAATGCTATGCTTATAGAAATACTCTATTACAATAAGTAATACCAATGAATAAAAACTCACCTTGGCATAATAGAGAGCTGACCTCATACCCAGGAATTCAAGTCCTACCGCTGACATATTCTAGCAGTCACTTAATTTCATAGTACTGTAGATCAGAGATAATCAAGCACCTGGACCAAAAAGTAGCACAGATTAAAGTGTGATTGGAAAATATTTAACAAGATAAAAATGTAATAAAACATATATAATATTGCATTTTCAAGTTTATTTATTTTTAGCTTAATTTTTAAAATTCCAAATTCTTTCCCTCCCTCAGACCCCTCTTCAATCCACTTAGAAGGCAAGATAATATTATATTTTAAAACAAAGACAATATGGAACCTGGAGGGTTCCTTACACATAGGTTAGTGGCCCCTGTTTCTATTTGAGTTTGACACCACAGCTCTAAACAACTCATCAAGACTATAAATCTCAGAGAAGGTGCCAGCTTGTATTGGTAGAGGGATTTTCCCTAACATGGGAGTTCCATATACCAGTGAAATCACAGCCATCATCTCTGTCCCTATTTATTATTCCAAACAACACTCATCTTTCCACGTACAAACAAAAATTCAGTCCTCTTCTGAACTTTCCTGTTTATATCAGGGTACCACCTTCCTTCCAGTAATGTGGTTTCCAACCTTGAAGTTATGCTCAATTCTTTAATCTCCCTCAGACCACATAGCCAATTATTTGCCAAGTCTTTAATGTTTGTACCAAATCTCTCACATCTGTCTCTTCAAATGGCCCTCATTTCCTTTCTAGAATATTGACCTCCTTGTCTCTTCCATTTCTTTTTTTTTTTAAACCCTTACCTTCCGTCTTGGAGTCAATACTGTGTATTGGCTACAAGGCAGAAGAGTGGTAAGGGCTAGGCAATGGGGGTCAAGTGACTTGCCCAGGGTCACACAGCTGGGAAGTGTCTGAGAACAGACTTGAACCTAGGACCTCCCGTCTCTAGGGCTAGCTCTCAATCCACTGAGCTACCCAGCTGCCCCCTGTCTCTTCCATTTCTAATCTATCTTCCACATAGTTGCCAAAGTGATTTTGCAAAAAATAATTCTGATCATGTCATCCTACCATTTCAATAATCCCCTTTGCCTCTAGGCAAGGAAGTGCTGGTAAATGTTTAACAGCCAGTTCTATGGAGATGGAGTGAGAAATACATCTCATTTTTAAGTTTAATATACATTAATGTTTTTCATCACTTTCTTATGTCTAGAAATCAGTCGAGCAATAAAGCAAGCCCTGATTTGTAACATTTGCCAATTTCTGAGGTGCTTATACCTATGAAAATTTAAGTCACCTCTCAGTATTTCAGACTGGCTTTAGCCTACCCCTGCCTATAGGTGCCAAATATAGATTCCTATGTCTGTCATTTAAAGTTCTTCACAACCTGGCACCAATCTAGGAAGGAAGGAAGTGAGGGAGGGAAGGAGGAAAGGAGAAAAGGAGGAAAGGAAAAAAGGAGGGAGGGAGGTTTTTTCATCCAGTACCTGACACTGCCTGGAGATACTTAATAATTGCTTTTTGATGAGTTGATTTTGTATCTTTCTCAGAACTTAAGTACAATGTACTATATATATTCCAAGTTTATCCCTCCAAGGATACATTCTAAATAGGCCCTTAATGAAAATTTATTAAATGAATAATTTGTTGATTAATAAAATGGAAATTCTTTATCACCCTCATCTTAGCAGGGGAAAAACTTGGAGAGAAGAATAGCTACTAGGCTTCCTTCATTTTAACATTGATGACAATGGATCACAATACAAAATGAATGATGGATTCTATTAAAAGAAATTGACCTGAAAAATGCATTTTGAACTATTTTTCCCCCAGGACGAGTGTCACAATTTTATTAAAGTTCTTCTAAAGAAAAATGATGATACACTGTTCGTCTGTGGAACCAATGCCTTCAATCCTTCTTGCAGAAACTATAAGGTAAATGTTACTTTTATATGTTTGGAACCATATGGTTAGGAGGTACTTTGTAATTTACTCTGTACCTGCAACAAGCTAAGAACTGTAATTTAACACTATCCAGTTTCTTTTCACTTGTTCAACTTAATGTATTGCTCCACATGAGTGAGCTTGAGCAGGCTTCCCAACTTCCTGTTTGATCAGAATTGATTGACACATCTTTAAGGCTCCTATGGAGCAAAATTAGTTTCTTTAAAACCATATTCGTTGTCCAATTCCCCAATACATAGTTTACAATAGATCCTTCTTTCCTCCTCTTCTTTTTCTCATCTCATCTCTCCATTCCTATCAGCCCTCCCCTTCCCTTCCCTTTCCTTCCCTTCCCTTCTCTTCTCTTCTCTTCTCTTCTCTTCTCTTCTCTTCTCTTCTCTTCTCTTCTCTTCTCTTCTCTTCTCTTCTCTTCTCTTCTCTTCTCTTCTCTTCTCTTCTCTTCTCTTCTCTCTTGTTCTCCCCCTTTTTTACTTTATGAGCATTCCTAATTTCAAAAACATCCATCTGAAGCTACAAGTTTACTGTGAATAGGCAACTTTGAAGAATTTGGGAATCTTAAATTATCCTTCTGACTGAATGACAGGAAGAATGTCCTTGACACTGTCCATACAAAAAACATTTTCAACCATTTTTCTGAAATGTAACACTTCCAATTAGGCGTGATTAAATTGCTGTTAGAAGCATGCCTGAAGAAAATAGGGAGCTCTTAATATCCAGAGTAGTAGTAGTAGTAGTAGTAGTAGTAGTAGTAGTAGTAGTAGTAGTAGTAGTAGTAGTAGTAATAGCAGTAGTAGTAGTAATAGCAGTAGTAGTAATAGCTGTAGTAGTAGTAGTAGTAGTAGTAGTAGTAGTAGTAGTAGTAGTAATAGCAGTAGTAGTAGTAGTAGTAGTAGTAGTAGTAGTAGTAGTAATAGCAGTAGTAGTAGTAGTAGTAGTAGTAGTAGTAATAGCAGTAGTAGTAGTAATAGCAGTAGTAGTAGTAATAGCAGTAGTAGTAATAGCAGTAGCAGTAGCAGTAGTAGTAGTAGTAGTAGTAGTAGTAGTAGTAGTAGTAGTAGTAGTAGTAGTAGTAGTAGTAGTAGTATCAGTATCAGTAACAGAAGGAGGAGGGGGAGAACAAGAACAAGAAGCAGCAGTAGCAGCAAGAGCAGTAATATATGAGCCCATCTCTATTTTTTTCACTTTGCTGTTCCCTTCCTTTTGTCTCTTTGGACAAGAAACTTCAAAGATCCTATTATGGAAAGGGCAGCAATACACATGCTGACCGGTTTGGCATCTCTGTCTTTCTCTGTTTCTGCTTTGGGTACAAATTCATCTCTTACTGGTCACATTTTTAGTACCAGGTGTTAGGTTGTAATCAGTAGCAACCTGTTCTGCTTACCCAAACATACCTCAAATCTCAAGTGATTGTCCCATAGCAAACAACTGGATCTTCAGAATCAAATCCACCATTTAGTATTCGATTCCTGTTTGTCATTGTTTAGTCCTCATTAAGTTTAATGCTCCTAACAAATCCCATGCTGGAAAGCTTTGCTTTATTATAAATGCAGGTTTTCTTGGCATTGCAGTATAAAGAATTTAAATGGTCTTGCTTATTATTTTTCAAATATTCTGTTCCTCATGATACATAACCCATGTTGATACTCATCTTCGCTTGTACTACTTACACCTGCTGGGATGTACCTTGGGGACCCGTAGGAAGTCACAAGAATACATTTAGTGACTTTCCTTGCCCCAATATCTTAACAATATAGTTGGCACTGAGGCGTCCTGGGCTTGGCACTGAGAAGATCTATTCTCAAAGGCAGAAGGTGAAAGAGCAGATCAGGCTAGAATATAGAATTTCAGGGAAGGAAAATTCAACATTTCAAATGTGTTTTTATTCTAGACGATTTCTTTCAGAAATGACTGATTTCTGTTAAAAGATTTGAACACAAAGGCTACAAATAATGGGGAAAAACACAGATCATCCTTTGTGTAAGTTAAGTCCCATAGTTTAAAAGCTTAAGGTTTATTAGAATAACTTGAGAAAGGATTATTTTTTCATGGTCTCTGACTCTGAACTCTGCCTTTGATTTATGTGCACTGTGTGCCCCTCAAGTAAGGTGAATGTGTTGAAAAGATTACAACATGAAATAGATTGGCTAATACCTAACTTTTAAGGCTAAGAATGGGGAATTTGAGCTATGCTCTCTGGACCTCAGTTTCCTCATCTGTAAAATAAAGAGGATTGGACGTGATAGCTTCTAAGGACCCTTACAGCTCTGCCTATAATCCTCTGTACACCTTCTCCATTGTTCACTAAAACCTTTGGAACTTCAATGTAAGGTCGAGTTTGGTTATTTGTATAATTATCTGTATCCTATGGTGAATTAATTTCCCAGGGGTTGCTGTTAAGTCTGAGATTTTATGACTAGTGCATGGATTAATTCTTACTTCATGGAAATAGGATTTCTCCATGGCCCAGACTACTCTGCTGATGCTGTTTAATCTCCATATCCTTCCAAATATCCAAATCTGCGGAGAATAATTTCACATCATCTCAGCTCTAACTGAGCTACAGCCACATTTTTAGAAGCAGGTATACAAAGAAGAAATTCTCTTACTGCCCCCACCGCCCTCCAGCCCAAGTATTGTGTTTGTTTCTCTCTTGAAGAGTTTACAGAGCATGCACGGCTCTGGATAAGAGGGAAATCTTTTCCAAAGCCGGCAGACCAGAGTCTGTCACAGTTCATCAGAAAGCCCATGTTCAGATAAAATATCAGCAAAAGGCTTTAGTAAAAATGAATTGGGATAGCAATGGCAGGACAACAAGATCATTTCAGTTTAAACAGTGGCTGATAGTCATGTTTTCTTAGGAAGATTCTTTTTAAAAAATACTATACTTTTATGAAATTCTCACCTTTGATTTTTAAAAATCCACAGCTCTAATACAAGCCATTTCAAAATTTTTTGGCATGGAGCAGACCTATCACATCATAGAGACTATTCACAAGAGATAGAGTCAAAACTAGAAACTGAATGTCCTCCCTGATGCTCCTTTTCTTCTCCTGATAATAAGATTGGGTTCCTTGAATTAATTAATACAAAGGTGATCTTGTAGTTTATTGCACTTAACTTTATTATATCTCAGTTTCCTTAACTGCCCTGATGCAACGAGGATCCAGATATAACGTGAAACATAACTAAATGTAGCCTTTATTTAAAAAAAGGATGTTTATAGGCAGATGTGACAATAGATAGAGTGTTGGGTGTGGAAACAAAGAGATCTGAGTTTAAATGTACCCTCATATACTTCCTAGTTTTGTGACTTTGAGTAAGACTTTTAATCTCTTTTTGCATCAGTTTCTTCAACTATAAAATAGGGATAATGATAGCACATACCAATATTTGTAAAGCACTTAACATTCTTCCTTTTCTTTATCCTACCTCCCATCCACACTGAAGAGTTGGTCCTGAGAAAACAAGACTCCATCTCTCCCTCAAGCCCATAGGAGGTAGAGATGATTCTTCTCTACTGAGTAGGCTTGAGTGACCATTTCAGTGTGTTCTCCCAGTATCAATTATCAGTGATTAGCAAACTGATATGATTTCAACAATAATCATCAATAGTATGCCTGTCAGATTTTTGGGAAAGGAAAGATTTTAAGACCAAGCAAGAGAAAAAAATTACAAAATGCAAAATAAATAATTTTGATTGCATTAAATTAAAAAGGTTTTGTACAAACAAAATCAATGCAATCAAAATTAGAAGGGAAGCAACAAATTGGGAAACAATCTTTATAACAAAAACCTCTGACAAAGATCTAATCACTCAAATTTGTAAGGAACTAAATCAGTTGTACAAAAAAATTAAGCCATTCCCCAATTGATAAGTGGGTAAGGGACATGAATAGGCAATTTTTCAGATAAAGAAATCAAAACTATTAATAAGCACATGAAAAAATGTTCTAAATCTCTTGTAATCAGAGAAATGCAAATCAAAACAACTCTGAGGTATCACCTCACACCTAGCAGATTGGCTAACATGACAGCAAAGGAAAGTAATGAATGCTGGAGGGGATGTGGCAAAGTTGGCCATTAATGCACTGCTGGTGGAGTTGTGAATTGATCCAACCATTCTGGAGGGCAATTTGGAACTATGCCCAAAGAGCACTAAAAGATTGTCTGCCCTTTGATCCAGCCATAGCACTGCTGGGTTTGTACCCCAAAGAGATAATAAGGAAAAAGACTTTTATGAGAATATTCATAGCCACAGTGTTTGTGGTCACAAAAAATTAGAAAATGAGGAGATGCCCTTTGATTGGGAAATGGCTGAAGACATTGTGGTATATGTTGGTGATGGAATACTATTGTGCTCAAAGAAATAACAAAGTGGAAGAATTCCATGTGAACTGGAATGACCTCCAGGAAGTGATGCAGAGTGAGAGGAGCAGAACCAGGAGAACATTGTACACAGAGACTGACACACTGTGGTACAATCGAATGTAATGGACTTCTCTACTAGTAGCAATGCAATGATCCAGAACTATTTGGAGGGACTTATGAGAAAGAAGCTATCCACGTCCAGAGGAAAAGAAACATAGAAGAAAAACAACTGCTAGATCACATGGGTCAATGGAGATATAACTGGGGATGTAGACTCTGGAAGATCACTCTAGTGCAGATATTGATGGTGTGGGAATGGGTCTTGATCAATGACACATGTTAAACCCTTTGGAATTGCACGTCAAATATGGGAGGAGAGTGGGGGGAGAGAAGGGAAGGAACATGAGTCTTGTAACCATGGAAAAATATTCTAAATCATCTAATTTAATAATATTTTCCAAAAAGTCATCAATTAGATTGAAGAGAGGCATTTCTGCCTGAATGATGGGACCAGAAAGGCAATGCAAATGTCCTTCTCTGCAACACACACTCTCCTAAACCAAATTGGTCTCTGGAGAGATGGGACTCAAACTTAAAGACATTACTTCAAAGTATTTACCCCACCAAGTTCACTTTCCAAATGGAGCATAGCCAGTGGATGAGTCCCTCCCTCTTGTAGGACCTGGCATTTTGGCTTTGGGGTCAGTATACTAACTGTTCTGATAGACTGGGCTCAGCTATCCACAAATTGGTAGGAATTCCAACTCCCAGACTTCTGGTGTGTCTCCCAAACTTTAGAAGTTCACATGGTCACAATTAAGCTATTCTATCTCCAATAATCCACCCAAGTTAGAAAAGAATATGTGCAACAGGAATAGAAACAACAACAATTTTGCATTTATGGGTCACAAGTTGACCCCAGAGTTAGGCCATTGGCACTAAAGGCTTATAACAATCACTCCCCACTCATTCCGACGAAGCCAGGCAGGGAAGAGATTTTCACTCAGGTTTTTTTGAATGCACACCCAGTTCCAGCTCAGCAGCCAATCACAAATCTTCACCATGTGGTTAGTGGGCTGGAAACAGAATATCTGCTTGTAGCCCAAAGTTAGGAATCAAGGCTTTTCCAGTAAGCATGCCTAGAAGCGGGTTTACACAACTTCCAATCATAGGAAGCAAGTAGAACAATGAATATGATTGAAGAATGGGACTCCTATTTACCAGCTCCCCCTTACATCAAGCATGGCTGCAAAGTTATTCTTGATACTTTCCCCTGAAATTGCTTTTTATTTACAGCTATTTGCTCGTGTATTATATACTTAGCAGAATATGATCACCTTAAGGGAAGAGATTTTTTGTGTGTCCTCTGTACCCTAGCATACTGCCTTGTACATAATCAGTGACTCATGAATTTCATAGAAAGAAGTTATGCTTAAAAGCATGGAATACAGAATGCTTTATGGACTTTAAGGGGCTTAAATGCTACATTTCTGAGAGGTTTCATGGATCAAAGAGGAGTTATTTAATAATGGAAAGCATTGGATTGGGCACCCAGAGATCTGGGTTCTAGTCTTATCCTTCTCCCCCCCCCCCCCCGTTTGTCTGTCTCTGTCTATCTCTCTCTGTCTCTGCTTCTCTCTGTCTCTCTCTCTCCCTCCCTTTCCCCCTCCCTCTTTCCATATATATTTATACACACACACACACACACACACACACACACACACACACATATATATATATCTACATCTATGCTTTTGGATATATGTATGTGTAAGTATGTATATTTAAACACACATACCTCTTTTGGACAAATCACTTCTCTTGGGAGTGGGAAGGCAATTTGGTCTAGACAAATACTATGGTCCTTTGTACCTCTATAATGAATTTAAAGTGGGTTTAAGATGGCTTCTAGTGTTGTACCTGCATCTTTTCCTTGTTCTATTTTACTTACATTACATTCCTCTGAAAGCTAAAACCTAGGAAAAATGTCCCAAATTGATTCTTCTGGGATTTGACCTACATGGGTGAGGTCTCCATAGGAAAAAGAAAATCCAAAAACTTAGTCAAGTTCCTACATAATTCATGGCACAGGTCGTTGAAAAACTGAAAAAGAGAGAAAAGATTTGTTTGGTCCTGAAATTTTGCTGACAGTGACCTGCATTTCCAGATGTTCCAGAACCTTCCCAAAGAAACTAGTTCTTGTTACTGAATAAGTGCAACTGTTTTTTTTTTTTTTAGATGGATACTCTGGACTCCTTTGGTGATGAGTTCAGTGGAATGGCCAGGTGCCCCTATGATGCCAAGCATGCCAATGTCGCCCTATTTGCAGGTAAATGATCTGTCCTAAATTTGCTGGATTTTTAAATTCATTTTATTTCATAAATCTAAGCCTGGCAATATAAATTTCCTTTGGGAGTATTTGTGAATTCAGAGTTGCTTTTAGATTCCCAGGTGTCAACTATAACTAATAGTGGCCTCATTGGTGATTAATTCAGAAATTATACCTTTTCGTCTCTGCCACCTTGATTCATTCCTTTGTGATTTTCAGACCAGATAGGTGCACAGTACATTTCCCTGCTTATTCTTTAAGAGTACTGCCCCCCCACCCCAGCCCTGCTCCATGCCCCTTGCAAATGCCTACCTAGAATAGGATCTTGATGAATGTAAAACCTTGTGGACTATCTAAAATGGACTGAGAGCCTTTATTCAGGAGGCTATGGGGAATCAAAAAAGGCTTTAAGTCTCAAATAGAAGACTTTGGGCATTATAACAAAATCACGAAGAGGTCAAGGTAGAGTCTTAAACCCATTAGAGATGATTATTAACAGTGGAGCCTGAAGAAGGCAATCTGGAAATAATGCACAAGAAGTCAAGGGTTTATGGAGTTCCAAGAGCCATGTTGTTCCCACCCCTGATTTTAACCCCACCCAGCTTTGACAGATGGATTCTGCAACTGTATGGTACAAGAGTAGTTCCCAGCCTTGGCTTGGGCCTTCTTCCACAGCTCAAGAGCCAGAGAAGATAAGCCATTGATTCCCCTTTCTTATTTTTTATTAGAAATTTATTTAAGAATTTATTAGCTGTTTAGGTATTAGGTAGGTGGGTACAGGGGAAATTGGTAGAGTATATGCTATAGTGGGCTATAGTTTCCTTTATCAAAGCTAAAAGCATACACTATGGTGTGGTGAGGAGAGGAGGACATGAGGGTTTTGTTATAGAGCAGCATTGGCAAAGTGCTGGCACACATGCAGAGCTGTCACTCAGAGAACTGCTTCGTTCCCCTTTTTGTCAGTCCCCAGGACACTTTTTGCATACCCCACCTCTCTGTCCAGCCCACCAAAGTGAGCACTGCCTCCCTCCCCTCTTTGAGGTGGTGCAGGGGGCTCATCAGCAGCTTGACATGACAACGTGAAAACCTTGGCCAATGCTATATGCATGCGTGTGTCTCCAAGGATGTCTCTCTCTCTCACACACACACACACACACACTTACCATTATCAAGCACCCCAATGAGCCTCATTCTGCACCCCATACACTGTAGAGATGACTTAAATAGAAGAAAGCTTCCCTGGGTTCATCTCCAGCACTGTATTACTGGGGAGCTGCACTGTAGACGAATGCATCCAATCCTGTAGCCCTGTGTGGAGAATTAGACAGGAGCCGGGCTCGTGGCAGAAATGCCCTGGCATCTTCTCGGCCACACAGCTCCTGCTGCCCCTCTGATATCTACAGGAGATCTGCTGAAAATGGAGTGACTTGCTGGCCCTTTAACATGCTAACTAATTACCCAAAGCCTTGCATTTTTTAGAAACTAAAAATGGACCCCCAAATGCCGGAAGGGACCTTTCCCTACACAGGCACACGCACAGCTCACATACAAAAGTGTTTCATCTTCCCACTTGGCTAAGACTGATCTCCCCTAAATTTGTCCGTGTATATGTAATTGTATATGTGTGAATATAGGCATCCATACATATATATGTGATGTCCTGTTACAGTGATGCTAGCTTGGAGTTTAGGGACAATATAACGAATGGCCAGTTAGGTCCCCTGCCTTCCCTCTTTTTTAGCTTTATAGAATTCCATTTATATGCTACATGTATAACCCAGTGGAATTGCTTGGCAGCTTGGGGGGTGGGGAGGAAAGAGGGGTGGGGAAAACCTTGAAATTCTAAATTAAAAAAACAAAGTTTTAAAAAGTTTTTCAAATAATTCATTTTATAAGTCTAGTTATAATTATCATGAGCCTCCAGTTGGGAAAGTTGGGCAGAGGCTGGGCTTTCTACCTTCCTTTTATACCTGTCTCCAATTAACCTCTGACTTCTTTGTGGTAGAAGAAAACTCCTGTTTCCAGGAAACATCTGGATAAAACCCCAAACCCAGCAGATCCTATTATAGTAACTGGGAATCTGATAAGGAAACTGGGGGAGTTCTGCCTTTTTCTTGGGATTTGCCTTAGCCTAGGTTCTCCTCTTTGGAACCAATGACTCTAATCTTTCCCATAGCGTGGCCCTCCTTTGGTTCATTTGCTCTTTCCCCCCATCAGGAGAGAGTTTCTCTCTTTTATACAGATGGCTTGGATTGTGATCCAGTTTTCCCCACACAATGGCTTTCATTGAAGGAAACTTATAGACCCTGATTACTTGATTTAATCAGAAATGTTTTTGCCTATTCAAAGGCATCTCAGCCAAATGATGGTGGTTTCAATGCTGCCTATATATATTCATATATGTATAATAGTGAAGCATATAGACAGCAATCTAGGAATAATGCAAAGTATGCCAAGGATTTGTGGAACCCCCAAAGCAGTGTCCCCCCACATTTGATAGGAAGTCTCTTTTCCAAACCTTTGCAGATGGCTTCTTCTAATGGAGGGAGCAAACACTGTTCCTAACCTTGGGCTGCTACTCCTTCCATAGCCCACGACCTATAGACAGTAAGCCATTGTTTTCCATTTCAGTGCATATACATGCATCTGTGTGTGCATATACTTCCCCACTGTATCCAGGTAATCCGAGGCTCCTACTTTCACCAACAATCCCAGCAAAGAATCTCTAAAACAAACCCTAACTGGTGGACATTCTTTGACTCCTCTGACTCCAAGTCAGTATGTCTATAGCTCAGGGACCTTCTGAATGTGCTAAATGGAGAAGGACTCAGTGCCAAAGGGTTGCTGAGCTGACAGATTTGGGGGGCCACATCAACTCATAATGTATCTACTAAGGGGTGAAGGGTTGACATTTTCAAGGGCCACCTTGACATACTCAAAAGCATTTAAAGTGTGTAACTCCATAGATATTGTTCATTAGCATTTCTTATTTGTAAATGGCCTCCCAGGCCCTACTTCAGAGAAGAGAATTATTTAGGGCCACTCTGAACCAATTAAAATGTCAATGCTTTTTGAAAGAAGGCACATGTGATGCAAATGCCTTTTGCTTTTTACCTGAACTAAAGCTGAAGAAGCAAAATGATGTAGATATTGGAAGACTTGTTTTAATGATTTGTGGGAGCTATTTTTAAACAATGAACTATACTAAGGAATGGAAAATAAATGTGCAATTTCTTAATGGAAAATAAACTGTGCAATTATTTTGCCATTTTATCCCTGAAAGAATATAATCCTTTTAAAAAACTACATCAACAAAATGACTTTCTATTTTTAAATATAATTTAATTTAGGCAACTGGTCGGTGCACTGGATAGAGTTGTGGACTTAGTGTCAGGAAGACCTGAATTCAAATCCTGCCTCAAATGCTTGCTAACTGTGTGGCTCTGGGCAAGTCACCAGTTTCTTCAACTATAAAGTGCTACTTTTAAAGACCTACTTTTCAAGGCTATTATAAGTGCCAAATGAAACAGTACCTATGAAGTTCTTTGCAGACCTTAAAATACTAGAGTATTATTAGCTATCATCATCATTTGTTCATCCTAATAGAATTTGGTAGTTTGATAGCTTGTGTAATATGATTATTTTTGTATGTGCCAAGCACTGTGGTAAGCATTAAGGATACAAATAAAAATAAGACCGTTCCAACTCTCAAGGGCTCATATTCTAATTGGAATAGACAATACATCTAAGATAGATCATCTGCAGGACAGATGAAAAGACCTGGTGATCCTTAGTAGCTTGATTCAAAGAGAGCTCCATGTAGCCAAGCCTGGGTCCAAGCCTGGGTTGATTGAAGGTTAGCAGATCACATGACATTCCCTACTTTCCTACAGTCTCTTATAGAGAGGTGACCTTTCCGTTATGGTCACCCGCTCTGTTTGTACCATTGATCCCATCCCTTCTCCAGCAGATTGCACCCCCTCTCCACCCAAATCATTATCTCTCTGTCTTCAACTTTTATCTCTCTACTGATTCGTTCCCTGCTTCCTACAAATGTTTCCTAGTTGCTGCTCTCCAAACAAAATGAAACAAAACAAACAAGTCTAACTAAACCCTATAATACCTGCTAGATAGTTCCATTTTTTCTCATCTTTTTCTCAACCAAACCCCTTGAAAAAGCAGTCTACACAAGTGTCTCCATTCACTGTCCTCTTTCTCATCTAAACCTTATGTAATCTGACATCCTACGGTGAGTGTACCCTCACGTCAAGGTCCCTCCAGGTCTCTGCTCTTTGCTTATGTCATCCTCTCTCATTTATAGACATAATAATCCATGAATTTAGTTATTATCTCTATGTAGATGATTTCCAGGTTCCTGGATCAGCCCCAATCTCTCTTCACAGCTCCAGTCCTGCATGCCTACTGGACATTCTGAGGATATGTCCTATGGGCATTTCAAAATTAACATTTTCAAAGCAGAATTCATTCTTTTCCTCCTCAAACTCACCTCTCTATTGAATTTGCCAATTATTGTCCAGGGTACTGCATCCTTCCAGTCACCCCACTTTGCAGCCTCAGTGTCATGTTTAACTCTTCACTCTTACTTGCTCTATCTATCTGGTCAGTTGTCTAATATTATAATTTTTGTGTCTACCGTACACCCCTCTTCTCCACTCACACAACTACCACGCTAGTTTAGACCCTCATCACCTCTCACCTGGCCTATTTCAATAGTCCCTTAGTTGGTCTCTCTCTCAGACCTCTCTCCCTCCAATACATCCTCCAAGTCGCTATCAAAGTTATTTTCTTGAAACAGCTTTGACCACTTTACTTCCTGTAGTAGATGCCGTCCATTACGCTCCCTATTCAGTAACCTCCCTATTACCTCTATAATCACATATAAAAATATTTAGATAGATAGACAGACACAGAGATAGAGAGAGATGAGCTAAGTGGAACTTGTTGGTCAGTCATTTTTATTCATACTTGACTCTGCATGATGCCATTTGGAGTTTTCTTCACAAAGAGCCTAGAGTGGTTTGCCATTTCCTTCTCTAGGTCATTTTGCAGATGAGTGAACTGAGGCAAACAGAATTAAGTGACTTGACCAAGGTCACCAAGTAACAACCAAGGTGAAAAGTAAATGTCTGCAGACAGATTTGAACACAGGAAGATGAGAACTTTATCCACTACCCAACTTAGCTGAAACTAGCCATGTATTATTGAATGGACAAAATGCAGGTCTTGGGGACGGGATGATCTTAAATTCAAATTTCCCTGTAGACACTTCTGAGATAGTGTCCCTGGGTAAACCATACTGAACCTTTCTCAGTCTCAGTTTCCTTCCTCATCAGTAAAATGGAGATACGGATAGCACCTGCCCCTCAGGATTGTTGTGAGGATCTCCTGAGATTCATGAAGTGCTTTGTAAACCTTAAATGAACCTAGCTATTATATCTATGTGACCAGACATAACCTGGCCATACGTATATGTGTGTGTCCTCCATTAGAATGTAAACTACTTGAAGTTAGCGACTGTGTCATTTTTCTTACCGTATCTTCAGAGCTTGGCAGAGTGCTTCACACAGAGTAGATACTGTGGAAGTGGTCATTGATTAATTGATCCGTTTCCCACCCCTTCTTGCTCTTCACTCACTTATTCAGGTTAAAGGCTGCTCTATTAATTGCATTTGTACTTGTAATTAGGTGTGATACAAGTGGCCTCTTCTTCCAACTTCAGTCATGTCTAATTACCTGCCTGCTGTTTGGGGGGCAGCTAGAGTGTCCAAGGAGACCTGGCCTCAGGTCTAATCAAGTAAAACAACAAACATTTTTCATTTGCCCTTTAATTCCAGAGCAGACTGCTTAGACACTGCCAGGATTTCCCCCCTTAAACTTCATCTCACATGATCTCAATTTATACGGGTGAGATTCGAGGGCTTCTCTTTTCATACATTACTCTATCATCCCAGTTGTCTGATCTCCTCTACCAAAGAGCAGAAGGCCTTCTGCCTGACTTTTCCGCACACCTTCATTACATTTTCCCTTTCCTCTTCACCTCTTCTCCTCTCTAACCATTATTTTCTTCTCCTAAGATGGAAAACTGTATTCTGCCACAGTGACTGACTTCCTTGCAATAGATGCAGTCATTTATCGGAGCCTTGGAGACAGCCCAACCCTGAGGACAGTCAAACATGACTCAAAATGGTTGAAAGGTGAGTAAACAATGAAAAGGAGGGTTGAAGAAAGGAAAGGAGGGGAGAAAAATGCATGTCTGGTGGGAGACTTCAAGTCTTTCCAGACAATACCGTAGTTTCATTTTAACAATAGCTTCTGACAGATAGGAAAGTGTAAATTGCCTCTTTTATCTCAGATGATTTATTTACCTCCATTTTTTCCTTCCCAAGAGTTACTAGAGGTGTTAACAAAACTACCAGTGTCAGGACAATCAAATACATTACATTCATCTTCCTCCGCTTTAAACCCTCATTTGAGCATCCCATCTGATGGGGCCATCACATTTTACTGGTAGTCTGGCGTAGAGTGCAGAAGAATGTTGGGGAAAGGAAGTAAAGGCTCCATAAGATTCACAGCTGCTTTCGGAAATGTTTATTGTCTATTCTGAAGTGTAAAAATAAAATGATAGAAATTGTCCAAACTTCTTTTTTTTTCTCATTGCTGTGCACGATCGCTTTTGACTTTCCATAATGTGCCTTATATGGTTATCAACGCCTATTTATAAGGTCATTAGAATGAATAGTTACTAAATATCTAGTGGCTCCAAGTGTTCAATTAATCCATGGACTATGGGATGAATTATAAGGTGGTTGTTTTTTTTCTTTTGCCCTGTATCACATATCCCCAATCAAAGTGTCTCTTTGTTCACAGAACCCTATTTTGTCCAAGCAGTGGATTATGGTGACTATATCTACTTCTTCTTTAGGGAAATTGCAGTCGAATACAACAGCATGGGAAAGGTAAGTGAGGAGAGTGTGGCCTCCTTTGCAACCAACACTCTGGGGAATGCCCTTCAGGAGCAATGTGGTTATGAATGACCTTGCAACGAGAGCCATAAATCATGTTGACAGGGTCATCATTTTGAGAAGGTCCTGCTGCTGAGACTCCCATTTGGTCAAAGTGAAACATCATGCTTTCTCAGTATTCACTCCACGATGGGAGCCGTATAACAGTTTAGAACAGTAACAAGGAGGATTCAGCTATTTCTACCAAGAAAATATAGCCCACAGATACTTGCTTGATTCCAAAAATAGCTCCAAGTTGTTTGAGAAACCTGACTTCCAAGCACAATAGGCAGTCCAGGATGAAGAGAGTAAACATAGGAAGCTTTTGGATTTTCCTTTTTTGTCTTAAGAATATCGGACAAAAACATTTGGACACAATGGCTTTCCAGAGAAATATAATGGAATGATTCAGGTCACCAAGGGTGGAGGGCATAAATAAAATGCCAGCTAAATCCGAAGCCTTTTAAGGAGTCCAGATAGCAGGCACCAAGGCAGTCAGTGTGGGTTGCAGGGATATTTAATGGAAAATGTGCCTTTGTTTGAGAAATAGAAAGTTAGGCAGCAATCCATATGGAAATGAGTTCATGTGGCTGACAACTGATCTCTTCAAGGATTTATGTATTAAATGCCACAGCCTTATCTTTTATAGCACACTGTTCCAAAGCTGAGTATTCCCGTTTTTCTTTTCCACAGCTTATAGAAACACAGGATTAAAATAAGCACCTTGTTGTTCCAGCTCAATTTTGAAGAAAAGCAGAATTCTGCTAAGGTCCTCCCTTTCACAGTACAAGCATGTTCATCTTCCCCTTGTGTTTTGCTGGTTTTTTAGGTAGTTTTCCCAAGAGTTGCTCAGGTTTGCAAGAATGATATGGGAGGATCACAAAGAGTTCTGGAAAAACAGTGGACTTCCTTTCTCAAGGCTCGCTTGAACTGCTCAGTTCCTGGTGATTCACATTTTTATTTCAACATACTGCAGGCAGTTACAGATGTTATCCATATTAATGGCCGTGATGTTGTCCTAGCAACCTTCTCTACACCTTACAACAGGTAACCATGCAGTGCCAGCTGACCTTATCTTGTCTTTTTTTCTGCCCTTTCCTGGAGGTTTCTCTTATAATGTACCATATTAGCATCTATTAGAAAATTGTCTGGTTATGTGCAGCTAAAAAGCAGCTAATATCCAGTTTTCATCAATAAAGTCTGTCATTTATAAGCACACATTAGATGAGTGTCTTTTTTTAAAGATAGAAATTACATACGGGGCTATTCTCATGCTTTCAATTTGATCTTTGTCTCCCTGTGCTTTTCTCTCTCTTTTAAGGAGATGGTGACGATCATTTTAAAGATTGGTACAAATAGAATAGCCTATTTGCCATTTTTAGGCATCCCTGAACATTACAGAAACTAGAGTACTTGGTTACAGATTGTTTTGTAGTGCTTCTCTTCTGCGTATTATACCAAAGGACGTTTACATGAAAATGGCACCCTGGTCACTTGCATATTCATCCTTTTAAGCATCTTATTTCTGAAGCAGACCCAGATTGCAGGCACTTGGGTGTGACCCCATAGTTAGTTGCCTTGGAGATGGCTTCCTAAAGGGGAGATGATCTCCGGTGAGGAGTAAGTGTTGGAAGCTGATGAATTAGGGGAATGAGAGTCTTGTCTTCTTGATTCTAACATTAATTAACATAATTATATTATTATGTTTTTATAAATATATATTTATATACATATATAAAATAATATAATATAATAATAAAATAATAATTTTTAAAAAAGGTAATATGGATGGGGTGGAGGAGAAAGTAAATTACCTGGAGGTCACATTCTTTCTCCATAAAATGTGGGTTGGTGGCTGAAACACTAGGATATATTGTAGAATATAATTTAATATAAATCAGAACTATCTTATACCCTATCCAAGAATATTTACTTACCAAAGGTATCTTTACTTTAAAGCTATCTTCTAGAAGGGACCTCAAGGACAATTTTAGAGCCAGAGATTAGGATTTTATGGAGTTAATTAATATTTCTATAGTCTATTCAAGAATGTCAACTATCACTAAACTTAATTGTTTTCTGTTATCAAATAAGGAAACTGAGGCATAGAAAAAGTAAAATAACCTAATCCTCCCAGGAATAAAGGAAAACAACATTCTAAAAATAAACTTGGTATGAGGATTCCTAGTTACAAATTCTCTGTCTTTACAATTAAATCATTCATAGCCTAATAGAAGTTTGACACTCCTGTGTAAAGAGTGATCATAAGTCTGGGCCATTTATAAAAGCAGACTACACAGGACTGTAAGCTGAGCTCTATGTAGGTCTTGTGGTATTCTAAGGAGAATACAATCCTCTAAGTGCCTGATGTAATATTGGAGCTATAGTATAACATGTGAGGTTATGTCCTAGCTGTGCTCTTTTCTAGCTCTATGGCCCTGAGCAAATCATTTGCTCTCAGTTGTACTTAATTGTTTGTTAAAAAAAATTTTTTTTTGGTAAAATTAAGAGGATGAATAATGCTTCTTCTAGTGGTAGCATCCTATGATTCTATTTAATGTTATTTATCCCAACAGCTATTTGGAAAACTTGGGGAGATCCTAAATGATAGCCAAATAGTGATGCTCTAGAATAATTGGTCCAGTTCTGTGATGATGAAATCATAAGTAAAAGATTCTGTGAAGAAATTTTGACATATTGGATTCAGCCTTGAATAAGTTAAAAATATGACATTAAAAGAACAAGTTAAAAGTAATACTGTCTTTCAATTATGTGGAGAAAAGGCAACTACTTTCCTGAGTGCAAACATGACCCAATGGGTCCAAATTATAGTAAGAATTTTTCCATTGGATGCTGAAAGGATTGTTAGTATAACCAGTAGGTGTCACTGTAGAGCAAAGTTGACTGGGACGATATCTTTGCTTTCAACCTTTGTATCATTTGGGGGACTCCAATTCCTCTAGATCACACCTTTATCCTTCCACTAGGTAGCTAAAGGATGTGATCTTACCTTTGGTACACATCTCCATCCCACCTTTCCTCTTTTTTTTTTTTCTTAACCCTTAACTTCTGTCTTGGAATCAATACTGATCCAAGGCAGAAGAACAGCAAGAGCTAGGCAATGGAGGTGAAATGACTTGCTTAGGGTCACAGAGCTAGGAAGTGTCTGAGGCTAGACTGAATTCAGGACCTCCCATCTCTAGACCTGCCTCTTAATCCATTAATTTGCCTAGCTGCCCCCAACCACCTTTTCTTTTCTGTCTGAGATTGCAGATTTGCATTTTGGGTCTGGGGCCCAAGTAGCAAAGACTCCTTCTGTAGTCTAGAGACTTTGTGTTCTACATAGTTTCTTTTCTTTGCTATTTTAGGGAGCTTTTACACACACACACACACACACACATATACTTGCTTTTTAAATATATTTGTACATTTGGGTATATAACATTAATAAAAAACATCACCATAACATCCTCTTAGATTGCTCTGGATTCCCTAGGTCAGACCCAAATATGGTCATCAGATCTGTTTTTTAATGGTGAATTCCAATTAGTTACTGTTATTCTACCTTTCCTCTTGCCCTGCATGAAATACATGGGCAGACATGGTAAACAGAGTATTTATGAATGAATGTGGTTGTATATAAAACCAAATCAGAATTAAGAAGTGATTTAAAAGAACTAGCATGAAAAATCACACAGTAGCAGGCAGATATGAAGAAAGGAGGATTGGAAAGAATGAAAGCATTCTGGAGTTTTCCTCACTTTTTAGGTGGCCCTCAGAGCATCATTAAAGGGCCAGTCTATCAAATGAGTTGTGGTTGCTCTTTGTTTTGAGTTCATAAAGCAATGGCTTGCCCTGCATCTAGCCTGGTATGCTCTGTTCCTAGTTTTAGAATGCAACTCAACAAGTCAGCTGCTGGAACTCAGTCAACATGGCCCCGATGCTGCTGTTCCTGTCTCCACTCTACCCTATCTGTCTCCAGCGGGCATATCCCTTCCCCTTCCACTCCATTACAGATTCCTTCAAAAGCTCTCCCTACCACAGGAAGTCCATCTCTCTAGCTCAAAGATTGTCACAGTCACCGACTCTTTTAGGATAAGAAGTAAATGCCCTCTCTCTGGGGCTACACGTTTCAA
The DNA here is from genome assembly GCF_027887165.1 of Monodelphis domestica. NCBI lineage: Eukaryota > Metazoa > Chordata > Mammalia > Didelphimorphia > Didelphidae > Monodelphis > Monodelphis domestica. The sequence continues at coordinate 281,906,231 of NC_077233.1, read as the reverse complement.
AATTCCCTGTAGGGGCTAAGACTCCCCTGGCAGGGCAGCTAATGCTAACACACCCAAATATTTGGTTATCTGGGTGATGAGAGGACTGTGGAATCTCAAGTCTACAATTTGTTGTTTGTGTGTGTGTTTGTTTTTAATCAATAGCAATCTAACATTGTTTTAAGGATTGTCTGCCGGGATTGAGAAACTCAGGCTAGTACCCCTTGTAGCACCCTTTTAATCTGACCACTTTGTGGCTTAGTAAGTCATTTCTTCAGCCATGTCTGGCTCTTCAGAAACTCAATTAGGTTTTTCTCAGCAAAGATTTTGGAATAGCTTGCCATTTCCTTCTTTATTTGACAGATGAGGAAACTCAGGCAAACAGGGTTCAGTGAGTTGCGTGGGGTAACCAGGTTGTATTAGAACTCAGGTCTTCCTCATTCCAAGCCCTACACTCTAGCCATTGTACCACCTCGCTGCCCATTTCATGGGCATTAACTTTGCAGCTAATACAGAGTAACTGGCTTATAAGTACTATAGAACCCCATGTAAAGCCTTTTTCTAAAATGGCTTTTTAAAAATGTACGTATGTACATCTATACATAGAAGCGACATGCCCACGTTACCATTTCCCCCTTTCTACATCCTGAAAATTGGCATTTGTTCAGTTCAATTAAAAAACACACACAAACGACTTCCCAGCTTAAATATCCCCAGTTCCCTTTCCAGATCCAAATGTTATTTTCTATTCTGGTTTGGCAACTACCTAAGGGGTTTCTAGTTATTTTAAGAGATATGAAATTCTCAAAGCAAAATTTATTTTAATTTGCACACACACACACACACAAAGCCGTACAGTACTTATCACTAGGAGATATAGAAAGATAAGGATAAAGACTGAATCTCTGATTTCACTGATATAGGGAACTCCTGAGTGAGGAAACTCCCTCTAGTAGTTCAAGTTGGCACATCTCTGCAAATGAGAGTCTTAGAGAATATTCAGTATCACCAAGACATTAAGTGACCTATCCAAGGACACACGGCTAATATGTCAAAGGCAACACTTTAAACCCTGGTCTTCCTGGCATGAGGACCAGCTCTCTTTATTATGACATGTTGCCTCTGATGAAAGGAATATAGGCAAGGAAAGGCTTTTTAAAAAATGAATAATTACAATTCTAGAATGCTTAGAAATCCCTCTTAGATATTCAAATTGAAGAAAATACATGTGGATCACTTTAAAATTCAGGACTTTTCCATCTACTTTTTCTCCCTTTATACAAACATACTTAGAATACATATATTTTTAATTTATATTAACATGTTAATTGTATTATGAAATTAAGAGGGCATAAAATCCTTCTAATCACTTGTGAAATCCTTTCCATATCATTTGCAGCATATGTCATGTATCAAAATTGGTTTTCTTAGCTCTTTGATAATGTTTCCACACTTAAAAGGGCTAGAGCCCCACGTCTCTCCTTGATGCTAGACTACAAGAGGCCACTACCTAAAAGCCTGATAAAAACCTTCAGCCAGCTGGTGCTTGCTATTTACTTGATCAAAATGGACTAGCTACCTTCAGACAAGCATGAGTTTATGTGCAAACAATAGAGATGAATGAATAATTCATGCTTTGTTACCACTGAAGAAGAAAAACCTATAAGTACTTCCAAAAGTATCTTCAAAGATGTAATTATAGGTGGAGATTATTATCAGAGTTATTTAGCATTTATGTAAGACTTTTTTATTTACATAGTGCTTTGTAGTGACTTACAAGGTTGTTATTTAGTCTTATGCACATAAACAGGAAGTCCAAATTTAAATTTACTGTGTCTGATTTGAAATGATTTTCACATTTGGAATCGGTAAGCAGCAGAATGGAATGGGTTAGTCCTTGGAGGTAGGTAATTTTTCAAAAGTATGCCCAAATAAATAGGAAAGTATTGGTCAGTGCCGGTGACTGAAGAGTGCTTTTGCTCTATAGATATTAGACATGCAGAATACTCTCTGGAGGTTGACTTCTGAGGGTTATTGATTGGTAATTAATATCTGGGAATAGAAAAACTTTTAAATAACCAAGTCGTAGATTGCTCCCCTCATATCTGAATGTATCAGTCTTAAAGGGCAATGAGGAGAGGAGGAAAGAAAAGAGAGTTCCATCTTTGAATTTATCAGAACCTTTTACAATCAAAACCTCCAAATTAGAACGTTTTGTAAGATTTCTGAGAGCATGTTTTTCAAGTCAAAATTATATGCATCACTACAGTATAGGTAACACTTTCGGTGCAATGCTATGTTGCAGCATCCCGGGGTCTGCAGTCTGTGCCTACGACATGGTTGACATTGCCAATGTTTTCACTGGGAGATTCAAAGAACAGAAATCTCCAGATTCCACATGGACACCAGTTCCTGATGAGCGGGTTCCCAAACCCAGGTACATCCCTATCTACTACAATTTTATGTAGATAGTAATGTTGATATTTTGCATTTACAGAACAGATATTCACCTACCAAGGTACTAATCCATTTCGTGTGGGAAATGCAAAATACATATTATAGTGAAACATAGAAATGGATTCCTGTAGAAAATGCTTATTGTGTCTACATGTCATGTTGTCACCTTCTAGCTCTTTAACCTTAAGCTAAGGAATAGTCACTTGCTAATATTTTACTTAACTTTCTAATGCTGAACTTAGCCTTTGCTGGAAGGGAACTCACAAGTCATTTACTCCAGCTCTTTTCATTGTACAGATAAGCGACTGAGGTCAGAGAGGTTAAGCATGCATCTTGTCAGTTGTAGAATTAAGATAGTTGTAGTAGTTGTCTATCCTTCATTTCTGAAGAGGACCAGTGATATCATGAAATGATATCTTGATTTACACATGAATTGGATTTAAGTGTGGCAGGGTTGTACAAAGTCACCAGCCTTACTCTCTCTTCCAGTCACTGAAGTCCAGTGGCAAGACATAAGTCAAGACAACTGGGGATGGCCTGGGATGCCTTCCAGGTCTACCAGCAATCCATTTGGTGATCAAAGGAATAGAGATTTAGAATTGGAACAGACTTTAGATATTATCTAGTTCACCCCTCCCTTATTTTACAGATGAGATAGCTATGGCTAAAAAGATGAAGTGACCTGTCCAAGATTACCCCAAGATTACACAGATAGTAAGTGGCAAAGCCATAGCTTGAATTTTGAGATTCTCTGTCTCCAAATCAAGCACTTTTCCCAGTGTCCTATGGTGATATCATTGACATTTCTTGTACAGAGTCCAAATGGAAAAGTCATTCCCTAGAGATGATGAGATTCTCTAGTTGCCCCCATTTACAGATGATGTCTTTCCACTGAGTCATGATGTAACATTATATTTTTAAAGCAATTATTGCTTTTCAATATTTAATGAAGTGTCAGATAAAAATGCTACACCTTCCTCTCAAAGTCCAGGTTAGTGCAGTTGACCCGTGGGATATTTCTGGTTCATTTTGAGTGGGGAGATCTCAGGCCCTAAGACAGTAATGGGGAATCTTTTAGAGACTGAGTGCCCAAACTGCACCCTTATACCTTGTGTGAGTCGCCTCTTACCCCATACAGGTGAGGGAGGAAGTGCTCCCTTTGGGCTGCTGGGCAAAGGGGTGGATGAAGTGAAAAATGTCCTCATGCTTGGTGGATAGAGGTAGGGGAGCAGCCCCCTTCAGCATACTTGGCATAAGTTCACCAACGTAGCCCCAAGTTTACTGTTTTGGCATAGCTGAAGTCTTACACCAACTCAAGAATAAACTTCCTAAAGAATCTCTAGATCAGGGATGGCTTTGGAAATCTCTAGGTCAGCAACTCCTGTAGAGTTGCTGAGAGGGCTCGAGGGGTGGGCTGGCATCTCAGAAAGTGCCTGACACACTAACCACGCTGAGTTTACTATGGGAACACTTGAAGTAAGCTTTTTGTTTTGGTCCTTTTTGGTCGAGGAGTAACAATACCAATGGATTTTGGGAGTAACTCAAGAAATGAAGATGCACAAGAATGGATCACGAGATGGAATTTATCAAACCCTAGCCTTGCTTGTTAAAATTATTTTTTTTAATCTCTGTAATGGTACTGACTTTGCTTGCTTTGACAGTAGCTTTCCTTTTTTCTTTTCTTTTTTTTTGGCAGTAACTGTTAGTTTTTTAAGTCTCGTAGTGTTAAGTTATAGTGGATACTGCTACAGCAATTTCTGATTTTTAAGGATCGAGTAATGGTGTAGAACACTAATCTTCAAACTTGGAATCCTGCTGATAGAATTCAAGTCCATAGGGTCATGGATTCATAGATCCAGAGCTAGAAAAAGACTTAGAGGTCATTGAGTCCAACTTTGACATTTTGCAAATGAGAAAATTAAGATTCAAAGAGGTCAGGGTCACATAGCTAGTAAATGTCTGAGGCAGAACTTGAACCCAGGTTTTCCTGACTCCATGTCCAGCACTCAATTAATGAAATTCTACTGCTTCCCAGAATTCATTTTCCTAAAGGGAATATATAAACTCTATTGGACTGTTGAATGTAGCTCATTGATTTTTAATGAGAAGGTATTGGGATGGGAGGAGGAAGAGTCCTTCTTGAGAAGTGATTTGTTGGAACAAGATGTACCATTTAAAAAATTTAAGCTATTGGGGAAGATTTCAATTATGATGGCAGTGTGATATATTGAAGAGGACCCCACTTGAAGACCAGAAAATATCTAAAAAGTGGCACAGATGTACAAATGATAAAGAAAACCAGAGAAACAAAATTAAGACCTTCGATCCAGTATATAACTTAGCAATAAGATGGCCAGAAGCTGGCAGAGGTTGGTAGTGTTATCTGACCAGAGAAACTAGTATGAATTCCAGGAAAAGAGTGGGAAGTCAAGGAAGGCTAAGAAGAGCTGTGATAGGGAAGCGAACACAAGCTCCTTAAAATGGACCTGAAGGCACGTTGTGCTCCTAACATGATAGGTCACAATCCAGCACAAGTTCTAGTTAGTTGGTACTTGAAGCCAAATTTCAGACCTGGCTGATCAGAGCAGAAACAGAGCTAACCTCCCAGTCTATGCAGGAGATAAATTCAACTCAGAACCAGGGTACATGTGATTGAGGACTTCTCTGTAGGATGCCCAAGATCAGTGTGATATTTAGTATCTGACTGTGCAGAGTGACAGCAAGGTACAGTACCAAGTCCCAAGAGTTAGAAAAGCAAAAGTAAACCCAAATGCAGCCAAGGCCAGAACCAACCATGTTGAACCAAGAGTCCGAGGGTGGGGCCTAATACCATCCATGCCATCCAGAAGAGGAGTGTTAGGGGTATCTTCTCCTTAGCTGTTTATGCTGCAAATTCATGACTTCATATACAGTCTTTTTTCCTGTTGTTCTTGAAATAGCAAAATCTTCATGTTTTTCCAGTCCATAATCAGAAGAGGGAGGGAAGGCAAGAGGGGGGAAATTTATGCAGAATATAGACCTCGTCAACTACAGCTACAATAGGATCCTGACCAAGTTTAACTCATGGAAAACTATCGCAAAATCTCGGCTGTGAGGACTTTGATGCCTGCGATTGCAACCTGCCCAGTTCAGCAACCTTCTCAGGAAGATCTGTCTGGAAAGCTTACTATGCCTTAGATGATTATTCAGTTGCAGCAGATTAACTAAAAATGACCACCGAGAGGCATTCTTGAAGATGCAAAAAATTTATAAGTAATTTTCTAATTGATTGAAGGCACTACTTTGGATTAGCTACTTCCTAGACAACCAAGGGATTGAGTCAACCTAGGGAGATGCTATATTAGAAAATAATAATCCGATACATTATTTTCACCCAGTTCAGTTGTGGTTTCTGCTTTGAAGTTTTAATGTATCATAATACGGTGTGCATACTGATCCTTTCATGTAGTTTTGCCCAATTCCCTCCTGTAATCAAATGTATGTACTTGCAAACCTGGCCTGGGTTAGGAGTGCAACCTGTGGCCATACAAAAGAGTAAAATGCAATGGTCTAGGCTGAACTTATTAACCATAATTCCTCACCCAGGAGAACATACTAGGAGCTTTGTACCAGAAAGTGCTGGTTCTGTGGACAGGATAGCCCATGATTTCTAACACAACAAAACTTAATGAAAGGCAAGCAGACTTTTATTCTTCTTGCTCCAATTAACTGACTCCTCAGAGAACCTTGGTAATTCCTTTGCTTTTGACACTTGTCTATTAAAAAAAATAAGGCAACAAAATGTGATCTGAATTCTTGACGCTGGGGATGATTCCATTGAGGCTGAGGGATCTGAACCTCTGGCTAGATTTTGAATGGCTTTTTGTTCCTTAATATTGGAAGATTCCCCTCCCTTTGTCCTCACTTTGAACAGTAAAAGTCTGAATTGATGATCATCAATGTGATAATGAGTATAGTTCAGCCTCTAGGAGTGAGCAATATCTGTCCCAAGGAATATACAGATGAGCAAACCCTGAATGTATTCATTTGTTACAAGCTCCATCGTCCATCTACTGAGATTTATCTGTACTTCTGATAGTAAAGCAAATTCTTCCCACCCTCCGTAAAACCGAGTCCTAGACCTACTGAAGAATGAACATGCCCAGAGGAAATCTAAGCAAACTTTATTTGGTGGCATTCTGCATTGGTCAGCTTCCTTTCCTCAGCCTGGGGTGTATTCTTGTCTAATGTTAGGTGCTTAGAGAAGCAGTTCATGCAGAGAATTTGCCATAAGATACTAAATAAGCTCTATTCTTCCTTCCCTCCTGCTTTCTTTCAGACCAGGTTGCTGTGCTGGTTCAGCATCATTAGAAAAATATGGAAGCTCCAATGAGTTTCCTGATGATACCCTAAACTTCATTAAGACTCACCCTCTCATGGATGAAGCAGTACCTTCCATTGTCAATAGGCCATGGTTTTTGAGAACAATGGTCAGGTAAGTGGCATTCAGACCCCGATTTCAAATGAACCTTTTCTCATTAAGATGGCAAAAGGATATTTCCTGAAGCGTGCTTTGAAATTTCACCAACTTCTTCTATTGTATTAGCCATAGATCTAGCCACCAAGTAGAAGTCAAATAGAATGGAAGGAATTGAAACCACTAAGTCTCCATTATAAACTTTTCAGCTAAAAGGAGTTGAAACATTTTCAGTCTTGCTAAACATAAGATAGCTCTTAGAGGAAATGCAAAGAATTTTCCTTCAGGTTACCACTTAGATCAAATCTATAAAAACAAAACAAGGATAGGAATAAGTGTAGAGATAGAGACTGGACCTGTGATTTCATTAGCATAAGGAACTCCTTGATGAAGAGATTGCCTCTAACAATGTAGATGGATACCTTCCCCTCAACTTCTTTTATTTTTTAAAAAATTCTTTTAAACCCTCACCTTCTATCTTAGACTCAATACTGTATATTGGTACCAGGGCAGAAGAGTGGTAATGGCTAAGCAATGGAGGTTAAGTGACTTGCCCAGGGTCACACAGCTAGGAAGGATGAGTTACCTACAATAGGTTCCCAAGAACATGGAATCATTAATCAGAATATAGTGTTTACATTTGTATGTTGGTAGAAAGAAGTATACTTCTAGTCCTTATCCAGAAATGAGGCAAAAATAAGGAAAATAGTTATGTAATTATAATTAAATAATTCTCCCATAATTATTTTGAGGTGATATCCAAACAATTTAAGAGGTTTCTGAAGTTCCACCTAAAAGTGGCAGTCTTCCAGACCAAAAAAAAAAAAGAGTTTGCTTCTTTCAAGGATTGAGCTAAAGTATTCACAAATAGAAATGAGATTTGGGGGGCAGTTGGGTAGTATTGTGTATTGTACACAGTATCGTGTATTGGTAAGGGTTTAAAAGAAAAAGAAATGAGATTTCAAGGCTGCAACAACAACAAAACAAACAACAAAAAAGCCAGCCCTTCATTCCTGCATGTATAAGTATCCATTTTGTCAGTTCTTTTTGCCTGCTTTTTATAATTCTGAGCACAAAGCAAATAGATGGTACTTCTTCCCTAACTGAAAATTCTCTTGCTAGAGAAAGGATGCCCAACATGGCATCGGTGTGCCTTTCTATTTGCCTGCCTGAGCTAATTCATCCTTTGGCTTCTGAATATAAGCTCCTTTTCCTATATGAAAATCAAAATCCTTGCTCCCTCTCCCCAGAGTCTGGGTCCACACTTCAACTTTCATTTTGACAGTGTGTTGACAAAGGTATCACTCTTTAATGGAAAAATGCTGTTCCCCGCTTTCCTCTATGAGCATAATATGAAAGTGAAATGATATATCAATTACTTCTCCCCATTCCCATTTATTGGAGTAACGTTACTAAGTGGTTACAGATGATTATTGGGGACTCTCTACCATGGGACCTTGCCTAAACCACTTCTACGAGCTTTTCCAAATTTGGAGCCATGCTAATCCTCTGCACGTGAAAACAAAGGCCAAGTCAGCTCAAAACCATTATTTATGTGCATATATTCCCTTCAAGTAATTACTAGAAAGCAGTGGAATCGGTTTTTGAAGTGGGCAAAAGAACACTTCAATGACAGAGTACCGTTATGAGTTTTTTGTTTCTTTTTGAATGCAACGTTGTCATTCCAGATACCGCCTGACCAAAATTGCTGTAGATACTGCTGCTGGGCCACATCAGAACCACACTGTGGTTTTCCTGGGATCAGAGAAAGGAATCATCTTGAAGTTCTTGGCGAGGACAGGAAACAATGGTTTCCTAAATGATAGCCTTTTCCTGGAGGAGATGAACATTTACAACCCCGAAAAGTGTGTACAGCCTTCTCTTCTGTATAAGTAGTTCTGTGTGAAAACATGTGATGCTTCTGGATCGTGCAGTTAGAACCATTTTGTGAAAAAGAAATCAGGGCACAGATCACGAGGTCATATTGATACGATTCATTCATTTTCTACTCTCAGCTGCTTTGTAAAGTCATAAATTATAGTGCTATTATTGTTTCGAAGTTACTGTGCAATTGTTTCCTACAGAAATGGCATTGTTCTTCCTCTGGTGAAGAAAACAAATGTAACCAACTTAGCTAATCAGTTTACTAAAGCATTTTGTCCTGGGAAATGCTCCCGCTCAGCCTAGGAAAATCACCTGGTTTTTGGAGGGGGGAAATTACCCATAAGGTTTCACTGATAATGCCATACCACTTTGTCAAATCAGGTGCAGTTATGACGGGATAGAAGACAAGAGGATTATGGGGATGCAGCTGGACAAAGCAAGTAGTTCTCTATATGTGGCCTTCTCTACTTGTGTGATAAAGGTTCCACTTGGCCGGTGTGAGCGCCATGGAAAGTGCAAAAAGTACGCATTTTTATATCCTGCATTATTGAAAACTCCAGTACGGTTAGAATGACTCCTAATGATGGTGGTCCTCTTCTTCCTGCAGGACTTGCATTGCCTCCAGAGATCCATACTGTGGGTGGGTAAAGGAAGGAGGTTCATGCACACATCTGTCACCCCATACCAAGTAAGCAACAGAATACCAAGAGGAGGAGCACATTGAAATGACCAGCATTAATTAGCCTTCATGCAAATTAGACATTCATTCACATACACCTGTGAATGCAAGCATCATCAATCCAATTTTGTGTTGTTTTTCTCCCTTGGGATTAAATAGGACTCCGCAATATCATGTGATGCAAATTGGCAAGCAGTGAATTGTCCTGGGATTGGTTAAAAATATAGAGGAAGGAAACACAGGGGGCCTCCAAACATTCCCCAGACAGAAGGAATGTTCGGAACACGTCTAGACCATGATACTGGGTTCCAAAGCTGTAGGATGGCCCTGCTATTTTCCCGAAGCATTTTGGCCAAACAAAAGAAGCAGCTTTCTCCTCATTTCCCATTACATTACTAAGGAGAGCTTGTTCATATTTGTAAAACAGTGTATGTGTACAGTGAGAATGGGCTTCACGTCAATAAGCCCTTTCTTCTGCACCGGAATACAATTAACCTTGTTATTCCACATGTAATCAATCAATTCTTGGCAAGTTGCTAGCAAGATAGCCAGATTCAGAAACTTGCCCTCCCATGAGTTTTGTTTGAGTTGTTGCTTTTGCAGGAGATGCTTTATGAACACTAGTTAGTGGCTTTCAAAAGAGCCACTGAAACAATTCTAGTACATTCCGGGCAACATTGGAAATATTCATGAGGCAGTGTTTTCGCAGGCAGATTCCAGAGCCTGCAAAGGATCTGTCTTATACCTCTGCTCTCTACTTCCCTAAGACAGAAAAGGAAAGAGCTGAGCTCCAGCCATTTATCTCTGCCTCTTCCTACTCCCTTGAGGCCATTTTCCTATTTCAGAATCTTGGTAATTCCCACCCTTAATCACCATTCCGCTAAAGAAGTGGGGAGTAGCTATATTAAAGGGAAGAGGCAGATAAATAGAGACAAGCGGACAGACTGAGGACTTAGTTTCGAGAAACTATACTGCATTGTACTGGGCTGTTGCCAAATATTTAAAATCATCCTGTAGCTGACTCTTATCAGCACTACTAACAAGGAGCAAAACTGATGGTATATTTTAGAAAGTCATTTCTTTGACATGAATTCACAAGTAGAAGGAGAAGCGGTCAAAAGATGTGATCTAAGAAAAGGCGGCTTAAGAAGTGATTGTTCTCTCTATATGGGAGGCTATAAGATAATACGTCTGATTTTAGTAAAAAAATAAATAAGCAGGACTTGTACATTCAAAAGAGTGTTTTCCCCTTTAAAGTAGTCTTCTTGAGAAGTAAAACAATTATTCCTGCCATTCTGTGATACGGAAAACATTTCTTGATGTCTGCAGAACATTCTTTTGAATATACTTTGGAATGGTCGTAAATTGTTATCCTTTGAAGGGACATTTGATTCTTGGAAATAACCAAATTTTGTGAATAAGATGGCGATAAAATGGAATAATTCCATTTAGAGGTCTTTTATATCTATTTTGTTTTGTTTTTAAACAACAAACAACAACATGGAGTAGTTTTAGCAACGGGACTGGCTTTATTGTAGGGCTCACATGTTTGCTGTGAAGGCAATTTCAAAAGTTATCATCTCAGAAATGTTTTGAACAGTGGCAGGATTATATTATGTGAAGTCTTGGAAGAAGACTTCTTTGAAGGTCAGAGGTCATGTGGACAAATCATAACATGAATAAATTAATTTTTAAAATGGATATAAAACGACTATTAAAGATCAATCTCATTATTTAATAGAGCTCACATACCTGAACTGGTTCCCAGTGACCTCAGAGAAATGGAGGAGGTGGGTTCCTTCCCATTTTCTTTAGCCATTCACTTGAATTGAAACCAGAAGTGGAATACATCATTAAGATGTTTTTCCACTGTACATTTCTGCAATTCTATACATAAATTCCATATGCAAATGAAATAATCATCCCTGAACCGTAATAAAAAATATCTTCAAACGTCTGCATAGAATGTATTCCCCTATTTTTATTTTTTATCAGCTTCATATGGGACTATTAAAGCAACTAGTCAGTCTTTATACCTCCTCAATTTACTCAATTTACATTATTTCAGTAATGAAACTTAAGGATGCTTTTTGAGTTATTACTCATACTATTGTGTTTCTTTCCTTCTTCCTTCCTTTCTGCCTTAAAAAAAGACTGGCATTTGAACAAGACATAGAGCACGGCAATACAGATGGCCTGGGTGACTGCCAAAGTAAGTTCAGTTTTTACCAGTGTTTATCTTGGGTCAGAGACTCTTTACAGATGCCCAAATCATTGTTCCCGGCCTGGTACTGATGTTGATAATACCAAAAAGCACATTAGCAACAGAAATCATTCAAATAACAATATTTTTAAAGGATGTGTATGTTGCAGGAAGGCATGTTACACATGCTGGTACGTGTTTGCTAGCAATTCTCTTTGGGGACAAATTGAGCCCTAAAATGCATTAATTATTGGAGGACATGGTTTTGTGTCAGTATTTACAGCTAAAACTAACATTTTTGCCCTTTTCATGATGTGTTTTTCCACTCAAGATCCCTGCCAAGTGTAGTCCAAAGACTGGTCATTGTTCATCCTAGACAGTTTTTACTAAGCTGCTTTAGTCTTTTTTGAGTTAGGAGGCTCAGAAATGAGAAGTTGGGCTGAGTTCTGCCTTACTTGTCCACATTTGCTAAAAAATATTATTAAAAGGAACCCATTTTACAAGGGGGGACCCTGCCCTTTGGCATGTGAGACACACGTTCTAGAGGATAAGGGAAGATGAGTAACTGAAAATTTCAGATATCCCTTGTTGAAGAACGTTCACCCACATTCCCATGCTGATCTCTGAAGGAGCACACATGCAGATTTGATTTCAAAGAACTTGTAAAGTAACTCTGCAGTCCCAGTTTCATAAGTAACCTAGGTCAAAATATCTTCAGTGGTCCTAAAGGACAACATGGCCTGCTCAGCTCTGCTGCAGTCTCTTAGATACAATGGAAAATCATTTTTGAGTATAATGAATATGACACTGCTGAAAATGTTTCCTTCCGGTTCATTTTTTCATTGATATGTGTTAATTAAAAATGTAAAACTAAGGAACTAAAATGTCTCCTAAATAAGAAAGAAAAACTTTAAATCACCCTTATTTAAGAAATCATTTCTACATTAGCGAGAGGGTCGTCGCCAGGTGATTTTGTTTTATATTTGTGAAGTCCTAATAATGCCACTTTTAAAATGCTCTCAACAGACCTGGAGTTGGGAGAACCTAGGTTCAAATCTGACCTTAGAGACTTCCTAACTTGTGACCCTGGGCAAGTCATTTAACCCTAGTGGCCCAGCCCTTACCACTCTTCTGCCTTTGAAGCTTCTGTTTTAAGAATACTTAGTGTTGGCTCTAAGACGGGAGGTAAGAGTTTTTAAAAAATGTTCTCCGAGTCCAGGAAATTCAGTGTTGAGGCAACACTTTCGTTATGGACTCTCCTCGTCTAATCTGCTCTGCTATCCGGTGTTCTGGGATCACTGACAGTAAAGCTTTTCCTAAAACTTCCCAGCTTCTGGTGGTTCATGTCAGAACTGTAATACTGTGGCAGATATTAGGGACAAAGCCATCTCCTGTGCCTACAGACAGAGGTTCAGGCCTCAAGAAGTCAATGAGGGTCATCTTGGCAACAGGGCATACGTGCATATATGAATGTGAAATGTTTGTGCCTGTGTGTGCCTACACTGTGCTGGTTATGCATATTGGGCGTACGATGAGCAGGCACTTGATGAGCTTGGCGCTTCTTCCTATTGTCCCTTGGTCCCATTGGATGTTGTTTCTGTAGGTAAACGTTCATATATTTGGCTTGAGGCACCCTTTCCCTGTCTTCTTAACCTTGCAATGTGGGAAGCAGCAGGGGGCAAGTATCAGGGAACAGACTAGAAATCAAAATATTGAGATGGCTGTCGGGAGCCGGGGGTCCCAAGTCACACCGAATCAGGGATCGGCTCTGGTTTCAGTCCTCCTGCGTAGCCGTCACATCTATTACCTTTTGGCTAAGGCATTGACTTCAAAGGAAGCAATTGGTGGAGCCATGGAGTCCAGACAAAAATTGAGCACAGTATTCAACAGAGAAATGAAGGAGAATTTACTTTGTAAATGACTACCTGTTACCGCGATGTGTATGTGTGCTAATTCAGTTGAAGCAGCATGGCTGGCAGATAGAGTAGCAGAGTTGGGAGAGTCGGGTTCCGATCCCACCTTGGTCAGTTACTTGCTCTGGGATAATGAGACACCATTTAGATATTGCATTTATTTATATATGAGGTGAGAATATTCACATTTTCACTCTATACCCCATAGTTTATTGTTAGGAAAACACGGTATAACCTCCAAATGCTGTGGCATTCAAGAAGCATTTATTAACTGCAGGGTCTTGCCCTCCAAATGCTTATGTTCTGCTGGGGAAAACACCATGAACATATATAAGTTGACAGAAGAGAATGTGCAAAGCAAATTCTGGGTTGGAGCACCACAGCCAGGCAGGAGGAGACAGGGATGAAGAAAAGATTTATTATCTTCATTTTACAGGTTAGGAAATTGAGGCTGAAACTGGTTAAGAATCTAGATTCACACAGCTAAATAAGTGATTGAGGCCGGATTTGAGCTTGTCTTCCTGATTCCAAGTCCAGCACTCTATCCATTGTGCCACTCACTTGAAACCTGTATGCCATGCTAAAGAATAAAATTACAACAACAATTACAATCTTCTACTCGAATCCTCCTCTATGCCCTATTGTAGCAGCAGGGTGATTCTGGGTCCTCAGTAGTAAAGTTAATGTAGACCAGTCTCTCATACATCCTAAAAAACCAAGATGACTTTGAGTTTTGTCCTCATTGTCATCAGATCATATTATATCACCTGTTTCCTAAGGGGCAGCTGAGCTAGAAGAGGGAATTTGCAGTCTTAATGCCCCTCAAAAATTATGAAAGTGAATAAATCATATACTAAGTAATTTTCTTCTTTTTTGTCTTTCAGATTCCTTTGTGGCACTGAATGGTAAGAAAATATTATTCTCATCATTTAATAGCTGAGGAAATCTAATTGAACATATTTCTCATTAATCTTCTGAGTATTTTTAAGACTTGGGGGCTTTTAATTGATTATTTTGTCCTGATTTATTTCTTTCATAGACATTTCAACTCCTCCACCAGCTCATGAAATGTCTTACCACACAGTGCATGGTCAGTTTATGAATATTTCTAAAACTTCTCCCCAAGTCATTCATCAGAATGTGGTTCATGTTCCCATTCTTTAACATCAGAGGCTGTATAATTTGTTAGTGGGGGGCCCAATTCACTAAACTTATTAATACATCTTAATAGTGGTTCAAAATTTACTGGTGATGCAATTGATACCATAAATTCAGTCCTAAATATTTTAATTTATATAGCATAAATATTCAAAATCTAAGATAGTCTAATTCCAACTTTAACATATTCTCGAGGGTTGCTTGTGTCCACTGGTATATTCATGGGAAAATAATATTTGTAAACAGTCAGTCTATGCTCCTCTGATCATACATTGCCCACACTAAGAAATTTTAACTCAGAGGACATCCATGCTCCAAAGGAAGGCCAATATGATGCCTAAGAGTTCAGCCCAATATTGTCAGGGCTTTCCAATATCACCCATGTATCAAAATTCAGGCCCAAAATAACTGTGATTATCTCCATATATGGAATGTACCTTTAAATCTTATATTTAGTTGTTTTTTTTTTAATGGGAGAAAATAACAGTGGAACATTGATGCATGGAATGGTGATATATGGATAGTTGAAAATCTCATTACTGAAGTCCATGCTGTGTTTTATAAAATGTGTAGATAATAAGAGAACCATATAAGTCAAAAATATCATTTATAGAAATTGATTATCTCAAGCTTCTTATTTGAAAAGCTGGAAATAGCACTGACCATTTCTAAAAGTGCCCCCCCATATTTTACTATGAGATACAAGTATACATGGGCCATGGCTCAGCAATATGACAAATGGAAAACATATGACATTGAATTATATTGGAAACTATATAATTGTTACACCTCCTCGAACTAATCTATGCTTAGTTATGTAATGTGGTTGTAGTTAATTGCATAATTAGAGTTGAAGGTGTAATATTATCTACAGATAATGAAAACTAAGGAAGAAATCACTAAATAACATGCACTTCCTGATCTGAGGACCAAGAAATTATTTGCTATATGAATTTATGGTATGAAAGGGCTTACGGTTTGGCTCATGTGTCATGTATGATCCCCAATTATCATCATCTATACAGGTCCTTAAGACTGATCTCTCATTTAGAGTAAAATGGATGGATGTAGCCCACGGTGCTCTGTTTACCCTCTGCCTCATTGAAACCATACCATTAATGTAAGAAAGGTAGTTTATGAGAAACCATCCTATAGAAATGGTCATCTGCATTCCAAAGAGATTCTTCTAACTCTTATCATTTGTGAAGTCAGGGCTGATCAGTTTCCATAATGGGATAATCCTTGGCAGATGGAATGGAGAAATGTGGGCCAAACTTGAAGTCCCAAATTCCTCTGAATTCAGCAATCACACATGCTGAGATAAATTGGAACATGGGCTCACCAGGTAATTTCTCTTGCAGGGAGAAATTGAAGTGTGGGCTCTTGACCCCGATATGATCCATAACTGCTGATCTCATCCTTTCTCCCTGCAAATTCTTCTCCATTATCACATGATTAAATTATAGATCAGCCATTAGAAAGAGGACATTTACTAACTATGAACAGGTGTGCACATGGACATAGAGAGGCCTTTCTAACATATTGTTTATTTCATAAATGAATGTGAAATATACCTGTTTTGAAATATATATACACACATATATGTATGTATATGTGTGTGTAATCCTATATATATAATATATATTAGTGTCAACTACCATAATATTGGGAGAAGGCACAGGACGCAAGACAAGGACTAATATTTACTACCTTCAGAGTTCCTGTTTGCCAAGAGTATAAATCAAAAACATCAAATGGCATGAGAATTTCAGCTATGAACTTCTCCATCTGCAATGAAAGTACTATGCTGAACTCAAATCTATAGATAGCTTGACCTCCATGAAACTCTAAGCTATGGAGAGAATGTTTCTGGGTCATTCAAATCCCCCCTATTGTGCAAAAACATGGCTACATAAGCAAAAATACCGTTTTAGTGAATTGGGCCTTAACTATTGCCCCTCTTTTCTTGCTCTATGTTGATTGAGGTTGTCAGTGTCTAATTAGATTGAAGTAGCGGGTAATAGGATAGTGTATAAAGTATTTCTTAACCTCTAGAATCTTTACGATGTGTAGATATAGAGAAACAAGAAAATGCCCATTGAGCAGTCTACTTTGCCTTAAAGAAAAGTATCTTTTTGACTTGGTGAGAATAACTGAGCAGAGTTTCCACTTTGAGCAATCTGACCTTTTCCTATTTGACTGTAAAGCTCACTGATAGTAACAAAGTTGGCAATACTGTAGCTACAAATGAGGGCCTGTTTTTGTAGCATAATTGTGGTTCCAAGAGTCTCATAGGGGATGCATAACAAAGGATAGAACCTCTTCTTGTAAAAAGAGATAAGAGGTTTCCTTGAAATCTTTTGTTTGAACTTGGAGAAGAGATGACTGGGTTTTTTTTTTTAAGATAAAATATGTGCTTAATGGTGCTCTTTCCATCTGGGATTTTTGAAAATGTTATGAAAAGTCAGGTATTACTTTTTCAGATTGCTTAATTCATCACAGAAACACCAGTTTAAAAAATGACTGCCTCGGTTTCTTCTGCTGCTAAGTAAATCCTAAGCAGCGTGGTTTCTCTACATTTGCATATAAGAAATCTTGCCTGTGTGTACTAGACTAACACTCTAGTTATAGAGAGCATCAGCTGATTTCTTACATTTGTGTAAAACACTCTCCTACCTTCCTACCATCTGGTCCCCATTAATTTCCTCTTGTAGCCATAGCTTTCCATTACCAATGAGCTCTCCATGTATTTGCAGCATATGGTCCAGGAAATCTTTCCACGGAAAATGTGTCCCTCAGGCATATATTTCCCCAAGATGACCATATTTAGAAACATTCTCCCTAAACTGTACTTACGACATTACCATAAAATCACCCCTTGAACACTGTTAAATGGAAAGTATACAAAATGCATATCAATGTGGGTTAAAGAAATCCTTGCTACTTGGTGGTATGTTCTGCAGTTCCCAGCTCCTCACAAAACTATTGTTAATTGTTTTCTCATGTTGGAGGCTGAATTCTAATTTAGGCTGGACCACAAACCCAAGAGTACTGTCATGGAGACTGTGTTTCAGATCTCAAGACAAATGAGTGGGAATGAGCGAAAGCTCAATTTCCATTTTCTAGACTCTTTTTCCACCCCTTTTCCTATTAGAATTTGAAGATAAGTGCAGGGGTGACAAAATGAAGAAAGGTAGCAACTGAAAGCTTTTCTATCCACAAGTACAGTTCCTGGGTTTTTAGTAATTCAATCTGAATCAGCCTTTTGCAAGAAAGAGTCTGTTTGAAGTTGTGTGGGGGACCCCAAAACAAGCTTGGATCAGAAACCACGCTGCTGAAATGTTACCCATGCCTTCAGCAATGTGCTGTGGCTGCTGGGAAATTTTTTTGAAGTAGATAATCTCCTTGACTCCTTTTTCTCTTGAAGCAAAATTTCATGGAAAAAAATCATTAAAAAAGTATTGCTTATGATTTATGTTATTAAGTTCAGTTGGTAGAACCCAATTCCTTATCAGAGCACATAAATAACGCCGGCTCTTTGTCTCTCCATCTGAAATACGGAATGCTCAATTCACCAAATTTAGGGCTTGTGACAATCCAAAGCTGGAACCAGAGTGGAGTTGTGGATTTCCCCCACTTCCTTACAGAATGCACCCGTTAAACATCCACCATAATTGTACTTACATATTTTTCCACATTTCCAAGGGGCCGCTACACATTCATTTACTATGCCAAGGACACCGTTTGAAAGCCACAGAATGGCAGCATTTCATTTCTACCAAAGGCTAGGTCAGAGCAGACTTTCTTTAAATCGAAAGCTTAATAGAAGCAACTGCTTTTTCACTGACACAGATTAGCATCCGAACCTTGCCAGGTGATTATTGAAGGACTTACAGAGTTATCCACAGGAGGTTGCTAACAATTGTTTAATGCTTTTGCCATAACTCCCATTCATGTCAAGCTTCTTGCAATCATCCTACACCTGCTACCTCTCATAGAAACATTTTCCTTTCTAATCTGAGCCTTGTCGGTGAATCTGAGGCCCCAATTATATGAAAATCAACCATAACCACAGTATGATTCACTAACCAAATGTTATTTGTTCTTAGCATATCAAAGACTATACTTACCTTTCTGTACAATGGGGGCCATGAGATAACTGTACACCCAATGTGTTGTCTCGACAACTTATTATAAAAGGATGCGACAACTATATTTTTAATAGCTATAGAATCATAGAAAGAATTTCTTTTTTGTTAGGTGGTGCTTAGTTAGCTTTAAAAAAAGGAGACCCTTTCAGATAGCATTATTTTATACCATAAGACCATTGGTGCTTTAGGACATAAATCTAAAGCTAGGATCAGATCCTGGTTTTGCCACTTACTGATCTTGAGCAAATCTGTTCACTTTACCAGGTCTCTGTTTCTTTATCTGTAAAATGGCAGGGTATGCTTTCTAGATGTAAACTCATTTGAGCCTCACAATGATCCTGTGAGGTAGGTACTCTTATTATCTCCATTGTCTGATGAGGAAATTGAGGTGAAAAGAAGTTAAGTGACTTGCTTAGGATCACATGGCTAATAAGTGTCTGAGGCAGGATTTGAGTAGTCTTCAGAAATCTAAATTCCCAGATCTCTGCACTATGACACCTAACAAAGGACTTGAGGACTCGGGAATTTTGAGTTAGTTGTTGGGTCCCAGAAGGGCCCTTCATGACTGACATGAGAAAAAAAGTAAAAGAATGGAATTGTTCCCCCAGCAAAGAATCTCTGAGAGTATATGCCTATATTTCCCCTCTAGAACAAAGACAGGACCCACCAGCTTTCCCAGTGGTCTTCAGTCAACTTCTTGGCTTTATATGTGTCAGCTCTGGGCTGTCAGAGAAAGGGATGGATAGCTTACAGATGATGTTTTTTCCTGACTGTATCTGTGATGAAAACAGGGCACTCCAGTTCCCTCTTCCCCAGCACGACCACTTCAGATACGACGGGTCAAGAGGGTTATGAGTCTGGGGGACACATGCAGGATTGGAAGGATCTGCTTGACTCATCTGACAGCACAGATCCCTTTGGGGCAGTCTCATCCCATAATCACCAAGACAAGAAGGGTAAGGCCTTGGAAATAACTCTTCCTGTGGGGAAAAGGTGGGGGGGAAGACTATGTAACTGCTTCCAGCTAAATCTTGGTCATACTTTACAAATCTGCACTGCATGGTTATTAAAATCTGATGAAAAATTCAGAAGCAAAATCATCTCTTTAGGCCTTAAAATATCCACTGAATAAGGAAGCCACACAAAACAAACATTACATGTATATTTTCATTATTTTTGGAAGAAGGAAGAAGTAACTCCTTTGAAATGAAAGTTTCCTCAGTTAAATAGAGGGAATTACTTGGCCTTGAGCAAAGCTGACAGACCAATCCTCATTTGTCTCAGTTTCCTTTGGTGATTGTTTCGTCTTCTTTTTTACCTGTGTGACGGAAGGCAAAACAGGGCGTCCAAGTTGAGTTAATGTAACCATAGGCAAATGGCAGGAATGAGCCTTTCTGAGTATGAGGATTTTGTAAACCAGATCTTTCAGAGGTCCAGTCTTAGTAGTAAAAAGTGGAGATGCATAAAACCAAAATATAACACCAAAAAGAGCAACAAAAGATTAAAGTCTCTCTTTTATTGAACAAATGCCTTTTCCAGCTTTTTGCTCTGCAAATGTGCTAATCAGTCAGGGGGGAAAAATCTAACTTTTGAACAGTATTCCTGTTTGACACAAAGCACAGAGAAGCTGTCCAAATGCTTTGGTTCCAAAACCATAGTTTAATGATGTTTGCACAGCGCCATAGCCTCATATGCACTATAATTGCCCTTAAAAATGAAAATTCAAATACAATTTAATCAAGCAGAAATATTACTTGTTAAAAGTGGAAAGGAAGCCAAAGTAAATGAAGAGTCTGTCCTTTGAACTGTCCCAAATTTTCCTTTCCTTTCTTTGGTCAACTAGGGACAGGAAATGTAATCTTTTTTCACCATTTGTTGAGCCTCATTAACACATGCTACTTTAGTCACAGCTGCAACCAAAGAAGCCTTTACTTGTCCAGAAAAGAGTCTTGCAAATCAGAAACTGAAAAGGCCAGTTATTTTGCTTCGCTTTTCCACTCCATTCAGAATTGTTTACTTCTGTCTGCTTTCAAGAATTGGGTCCAGTTCAGTGTTCTGTGTCTTAAGGGAGAGAGCTGACACGTTGACCCTTGGAAGGCGACCACTTACCATTCTAATATTTTCAGCCTAAATGTCCCTTCCCTTTATTTCTTCCTATTTCCTCCATTTCAGCCCTCGTGTATCGAGTTCATACTATTCATCTTCTTCAGACTGTACAGGAATGTCGTGTGTCCTACTATGCTTAGCGTGCAGTCCTTTTGGTCTTTTCCGTAGAGTACCTTCCCCTGACCTTTTTAAAAAGTGTTCTTTAGCCTTCATCGTTTTTTAGTATTTCCTGCCTCCCTTCTCCCCCATGTAAGCAAATTGTTGTTCTGGCCCCACCAGTTTCCTTACTTGGTGCCCTTAACCTCCGAAGAATAAACTATGCTCATTTGTGATCGGGCAAGAAGCGAGTCACAGCAGGCTACAGGCTATGGACATTAGCTCTGATTTGTTTTGTGTGCTTCCATGTCCCAGAATTGTTTGTCACATCTGTGTTCTCTCTCAGCGAACAAAAGGCAAATTCTTCAAAACAACTTCTATACACACTCAGGCTTCCAGAAATGCAAGAAAAATATTAACAGAATGTTTAAGCTCTCGGTTGTAATCATTTTCACTTCAATTCACTAACTGATGGGGTTGGTAGCTTGCTCTGAATGGTTGTCTCCCCAGGGAGTTGGGGTTATCAAAGAGTCTTATTAACACTTGACAGTTTAAAAATTCTGCATTGTTCATTCTTTGGGGTCTAATTATGAATATTGACAAAGCTGGAAGCAGTCTACATATTGTCAGACAATGGTGGCAGAGGTGATTGCGTGGGTCTCTACCATTACCACTACACATGTGCTTTTAACTCCTTGCCTTGCCCAATCAAATGCAGCTTTTCTAGTACAGTTGATTAAGTGCTTTGGGGGGCAATGCCAATGAGCTGTTATGCAAAATTCAAAAAGAATTTAGCTTAATGTTTTTTACCATGATTTTATTTTTCCTTTCCACACCCCGTACCCTGTAGATTTCTTTTCTTTAAGCATCCACAAATTTCTTTTAAACTTCAGTTTCATTTTGCAAAGTGCTCTGTGATGCGATTTAATATTTAGGTTATTCGTTTGGATCTGTTTTCTTTTTTCTCATTCACATGTATGTCTCTTAAATTGAAGTGATTCTTAATCCATTTGCTTCTTTATTTTCTCTGATCCTGGTGCCTTGGTGATGTCACATCCATCTGTGTTCAGCATCTAATTTGGTACAAGTGTCTTTTCGGTCATCTGTGGGCCACTGAAAAAGGGATGTTCTTTCAAGGGGTTAATTCATGGAAATGTGACATTTGTGTGCCCACAGCTTTGGTAGCTAAATATACTCTGGAATTGTTTCTAAGATACCTCTCTTTTCTCCACTAAGCAGAAAATAATATATTGGATGGCCAAGCCAGGACTCAGGTGCCTGATTCCCTTTTTTCTTTTGACGGTTACAAAGATTAATTAATAAACATGTGCCCTTATCTAAATGCTGCTGGTTGCAGAGAGCTATCCTTAGTAAGGCTATCCAGAGTATGTTGGCTTTTGTTTTCCTTTTCTTTCCTTGCTGTGTTTTCAGTATTGATTTAATTCTATGTGTTTCTCACCTTTGTCAAAACACCGATCACTGTTCCTCCCCTTGCACAATTAAATTTTCCCTTCTGCTGCCATTGTATTTAGTCTCCCCCTTTCAAAATAATAAAGACTAGCCCTCTGCCCCTCTGTGGAATGTTCCAAGGCTTTACCCTCTAAACTGTAAGTAGCATGACGGTCCGGTATGCATGTAGACTCATACTAACAAAGTCCAAAAATAGATATAGAAAACTACTCAAATGTGTTGCTTCAGAAAATGAAGTCGTTTTTCTTGCCAGTAACTAACTGAACTTGACCTTCATTACCCTAATAGCTTTGTGTAATTTCTCTTGTCCTTACTCCCTTTTTAGAATTATTTGCTATCTTTTAAGTCCTAGATTCGTTAGTAGGAGCAGCTAATGGCTCGGTTTTATCTGGTCCCTAGATGTCTATAGTCTCTTCGTCTTATCTTTTAATCACAGAGTTGACAAATTAAATGTAGTCATGACTAGTACTTTAATGATTCCTCTTGGGTTTTGAATTTTTAAATTTACTTATCCTCTAATGACTGAGGTGGGCTTTTTCATATTTAAATATGAAAGCCAAGACCCAGTTATTTTTAGTTTGCTTTTACTTTTTCTCATAGTTTGATATAAAGAAGAGTAAAAAGTATTTTTTTCTTTTAAGTCATGTTGGCATCACCATAGCCCCAATGGGTCCTTTATTTCCCACCAAATGCAGACATGTAGTAACAGGATTAGAAGACTAGTTTCACAGAAATAGGTGTGCCTTCTTCATGACTCCATCAAAATCGGTGTCACCATTATGGAGAACACAAAAAATGAGAACCAAAGAAGTCTATAATTTAAACAATGATGCAAGCGTGAATATCATTTACCCTGCATTCTTGTGAGTTATTTAAAAAACACTTAAAAATTAATATTCAGAAACATTCGACTCTTGGAGTATTTCTACTCAGTTAGATGTTTTAGGAGAGCCTAATATATATGGATGATGAAATATTTCTGAAATAAGACATTATTTTACTTGGCAG
This sequence comes from Monodelphis domestica, assembly GCF_027887165.1. Classification (NCBI taxonomy): domain Eukaryota; kingdom Metazoa; phylum Chordata; class Mammalia; order Didelphimorphia; family Didelphidae; genus Monodelphis; species Monodelphis domestica. Next base: position 281,882,671 of record NC_077233.1, on the reverse strand, counting down.
AAGGTAATATCAAGGTTTTGGGATAGGTCCATTGTGCTCAAAGAAAAGATACATAACAAAATTGGATTTTTGGTCAAGTAAGCCATTTAAATCAAGCTAACACATCAATGAGCTTTAAATCATGTGCCATTTATTTAATTAGTCAATCTCATTTCTAGTTTGAGTAGATGCACACCAGTAGTAGTCATAAAGGCTATTCAAGGAGGAAAAAAGTTTTCCACATTTTACAAGAAGTCATAACTAAATTCTGTTTTGCCTCAGATTTGATCAAATTCCTCTTCGTGGTCAATATTTATTTCTTTTCTTGAAATTTTTACTGTAGCTTAGAGTAGGGGAAAAAGACTCCAATATGATCTAGGCATTGATTGGTTACCTAGATTTTTTTAAAATGAGGTTTAGTGAAGCCCATACCTTTCTCTTTGGTAGACATGACAAGAACAAGTGATTAATTCTCTCTTTAGCTCCTCTGGTATCTGTTGTTATTCAGTGGAACTTTGTGATTAGGGATAAGAGGGTTAGTCGGGGAAAAAATTAGTATGGCTGTGAAGCAGTATTTCCCAAATTAACCTAGCCAAGAAATCTCTGGGGACTCAAAATAAGCTCATGGAAATCATAAATGTTAGCCAGTGCCTGGCACCTAGCAGATGCTTAATAAATGTTTATCAGTTGATTAATTGATTGATATGGCGGATTGGGGGGTTGGAGTATAGAGTATTGTTGAAAAAATTTTGCAGCAGAATCAAAGAGATGTTGTCTATTTTATACTTAAAATCCTGCACATAAACAGTTTAAAATCGCAGATAATTTAATATTTGAGATAAAAATAATGTTACAAAATTTTCTCGTGGGACTCCTCTTCATTTGACCTAAAATAGCAGGGCTCCAAGGCAGTTGGGTAAATCCTTTGATTCGTTGAGGTGGCCATTGGTTGTTCCAAGTTTACTTGCAATTTCTTCTGTTTCAATACCAAGTTTCCCATATACCAGCTCTCTCTCTAAGGACTGTGTTTCTCAAGAACAAATTCAAGAGAATGTTTTGGAAAATGCATGACAGGTAAAGGGTTGATGCCTTAACAAGTTAGACGATGAGGACAGGCATGGAGGTCGGCTTGTCTCCAGGCAAAATGGTGAAGTACGTAGTTGGCCTTCAGGTTTCCTTCATTCAGTGCCCAGCATCTAGAAAGTACTTAACAAAGGCCTGTTGATTGAATGAAACCCTCTCAATACATAGGTAAGTACCTGTTGCTCATGTTGTCCAGGACTTCTAACTGTGCCAAGTAGTACTTCAAGCACCAACATTTCCATTTCCCTATTCCAGGAAAACTTACCTATCCTACTCGCTCAGGGGTTTTCTACTGAGGAGAGAATATATTTGAGCTAAGATGTTAATTGATAATAAGAGCAGGACAACTAGATTGCTCAAGGCCTGGAGAAGAGAGGTCCTGGGTTCAAATTTGACTTCAGATACTTCCTACTGACTGCATTTAACTGCAATTGCCTAACCCTTATCTCTTTTCTGCTTTGGAATCAATATTGGTGTTGATTCTAAGAGAGAAGGTAAGGGCTGGGGTTTTTAAATGGATAATAAGAGCCTTGATGTATGATCTCACCCAGAAAGATTAAATTCTGCAAAGACAGAATTGAAATCCAAATCCTTTGACTTAGTCTGGTGCTTTGTTCTTTACAACACTGATTCTAGTAAGTAGACTAAATAATCTCCAAACTCGTTTTCTGTGCTAAATATCGCTTATTCCAGAGAAGGGACATTTATGATCAGAGAAAGGAATAGATTTGGCAGCTATCTAGAGCAGTGGATAGTGTGTTAGGTCTGGAACCAGGAAGGCTCTTCTTCCTGAGTTCACATCTGGCCCCGGATACTTACTAGCTGTATGCCCCTGGACAAGTCACTTAACCCTATCAGTTTCTTCCTCTGTGAAATGACAACAAAAAACATAGTTGGGGAGAGGCAGGGAACTAGAACAAGAGAACTAGAAATAGTTCTCATTTTTCTACATATCCTTATGTCTAAATCAGCATATTTCTAATTTTCAGTACTTTGTTGGCTGGCATTATAATTAAATGTTTACACACACACACACACACGCATACACACAGCCAGTAGTATAAGGGAAATGTTGAATTAAAGTCTCACTCAAGTTTCCCAAGGGAATACCTAGAGTCACGATAGACCAAAGTTTAAAAGCTCCCTCCATGTGACCCTAGGCAAGTCACTTACTTAGTACACTTACACTCAGTCTCAGCTTCCTCATCTACAAACTAGGGAAAACCCTACCTCACTGGGTTGTTGTGAAGATCAAGCTAGATAATATATGCAAAGTGCTTTGTAAGCCTTGAAATTCTCAATAAATGCCAACTTCTTATTATTACATATGACTGAATAATCAGAAGAAATTTTATTTTAAAATAATAGAGGTCCCATTTACATAGAGCTTTAAAGTAGCTTCTAAATTTTCTCATTTAATCTTCACAAGAGCCTTGAAAGGTTCTGTGCTGTTCTCATCCCCATAAAAACAAACTACTGTCATCAATTGCAAAAGATGAAATAAGCCAACACCTTTGATTTTGTCCATTGGCAGGCACGCCACTGATTTGTAAATCACGTATAAGTGTGCCTCACAGAGATGTGGTATTCTAAATAACCATTTAGAGCCTATTTAATCTCCTAGGGTTTAGAGTAAGCCTAAAGTATATCTGCGCTAAACTTGGAGGCAAATCAATGGAGAGATTCCCATCACTTCTATGAGTAAATAGAGCATCTACTCTGTCAAGAAAATTCATACCATGATTTAAGGGAAAAAAATCTAAAATTCTATGAGTAGAATTCACATTTAGTCAACAAAGAAACAGCAAATCACTCAATTACACGCCTTGAATATGGTGAAAAGTAAATAGAGTTGCATTTTTTCTTATTTGATAATCCAATACAGAATTTAAAATGCTTCCTTAGGAAGATGTAGGAATAGAAATGCTTCAGATTGTAAAATGATTATTGTTTTAGCTTTGAATAAGCTCAACTTTATCAGTTATTTCTTTAGGTAAATTGTATTTTTCTCCCTAAATTATATATGTTGTGTATATGTATATGTGCATATTTACCATATATATATTTCTATTGCTTTCATAGAATCTTCAACACAGAGATGGAAGAGACCTTAGAAATTAACTGGTTCAAACACCTTATTTTCCAGATGACTAAACTTAGGCCCAGAGAGATTTTTGTCCTTTGTTTCTCTTCTTTGAACTGTTTGTTGGTTTTTCCTATTTAATTATTTCTCTACCCTTCATTAGGTCAGATAGATAAGTGAGGAAAATGGGATTTAAATCCATATATTTGGATTACAAACCTCATACTTTTTCCATTGTAGTATAGGTTTGGAACTGAATCATAAAAAGGAACCTGGAAATTATCCTTATAACAGCATTAAAGAAGATGGCTTTTGTTGAGGTGCTGTGCACTGGGGTGCCAACACTGGACAGTTCCCTATAGTTACTGATGTTTGCTGAACAAAACTGTGGCCATCTTAATAAATAATTGTAGGGAGTCAAAATATCATTATTGAATATAATTAAAATGAAGTAACTCCTTGAATTAATCAATGATAGAAATTAAAAGTAGATATACACAGATATAAATATACACTTACAATATTGAATATTACATGCATATGTATATTGGAAGAAGGCAGCTGAGTGCCTCAGTGGATAGAACACAGAGTCTGGAGTCAGGAAGATCTGAGTTCAAATCCAGCCTAAGAACCTTTCTAGCTATGTGATGTTGGGCAAGTCATTTATTTATTTATTTATTTATATGTTATATTTTATATATTATATTATATATTAAATATATTAAAAATATAATATATATTATAATAAATAAGTTATTATTTATTATTTAACTTCTAATTGCCTGACTAAAGGATCCACTGGAGAAGGAAATGGCAAAATGCCAAGAAACTCTATGGATGACTGTAGTCCATGGGATAACAAAGAGTCAGATATGACTGAACAACAACAATCATGTGTTTATGTGTCCCCAAAATCTACATCCAGTTTTAAGCTGTTAAAGTTGAAGCTAATTTAAAGCATTAATAGCTTAAAACTGCACAAATATTTTGGGATCTATATAATAATAATATCAACAACAACAATCTATAATCAATGCCATATTTCTAAAAACAAAAGAATAAAAACCACAATTCTACACCAAGCTAAGGATGTTAAGCTTCTGGCAGACTATTGCTCTAAATTGGATTTCTCTTGCCATTCAAGTTAAAACTGGATATAGTGAGTGAACTAGACAGATGTCTTGCCATTTCATGAAAATTTAAGCCTTCCTTATAGCAGCAACCCCCCCCCCCCGTAAAATCAGTGGTAAACCAGAGGTTGTCCAGGAAAAGAGGAAGAAAGAAAGGGGATTTGGAATGAAAGGAGATTACATAAGAAATGATAACATCATCATTCACTTTTATAATATTAATGTGCCCTTGTCAAAGAAAAATAAAAAGGAATGTCTAATTCAAGTTCATGGCTTTTCTTGAAAGAAATGAGGGAATGCTGTACCAGGGCATATACTGGGGCTCTTAAATAAATTGCTTAGTAGTTCTAATGTATACGTCACTGTTAATGGGGAGGGGAAAATTGAAAAGACCCATGTGGATGACTCTTAATTGTTCCTTCAGTCATGCAGGCATGGTCATAGATTTGGTCTAATTAATTCTGTACTCTCCTGACAACTTGCTGAATTTATCTAAACTCTTGATGAGATTATCGTGGCAAGGCTAGAAAAAATAAAAGTTAAATGTCAGCTATGTTGAAAGCTAATTTCTTCTTTCTGCCTCTGCACACAAATATTTGGGTCATTTTCACTACTGATAACCTGCCCTTTTTGCCTCCCATTACAATTTTACTCCAAAAAGAAAAGAATTCTTAAAGCTATTTACAGACTCAGTTTAAAAAATAATTAAAATTTCAAATTCAAAATGATCTCTTTGCAGTATAAAACAATCATTCAACTTTGAGAAATGTTTTAGACTATTACAATTTAAACCACCTTTTCCATTCATATCTACACTTCTTGACTTATACATATTTCTCCATTTCCCTTTCTCTTTTTCTCTGCTCTCCTTTCCCCCCTCTTTTTCTTACTATGTTTTGTTCTTCCTCCTCTTTTATACAAGACATCCTTGAGGCTAGAATTAGTTTTGACAACAATACTTTTTAAGATCTATAGACTAAGTGTTTGACCTATTCTTGTTAATGGAACATCTGGAATATCTAATAATTTACATTTGAGTACAACTTTACCCTATTCATCTATTTGCTTTTAGCCAAAACTTTTTTTAAAACATTGAGAAATCATTTATTATTTTATTATATTTTATCATTTATTATAATATTAGTTACAAAATTGATAAAAATACAATCTAAGGTCTAAATATTATGATTTTCAATGAGAGAGGAGTTCGAGAATTCAAAACGACTGGTTAGCTTGGTATTCTACAAAGAGTACTTCTTCCCATAACTTATAGAAGGTAGAATTGAAAGTATTCAGAGTAGGAGAAGAGTGAGTCAGATGCCAGATAATTTTGAGTTTAGCATCTCTTTTCTTAACATGGCACATAAGTAATGCCTTGAGAGCATGGGAAGTCTGAGAAGTCAACAGAAAGAGAAAAATAAGAGAGAAGAATGAGATGGAGTTGGGGGCAGAAGAATAAGAGGAGAGGAGGGAGAGAGAGGGAGAGAATGAGAGAGAATATTTTGTAGTTTCATAGAAATTGTGGAAGTAATGGATGGTGTGTTAGATTGTCTGCTGGTTCGATTATTCTAAAGACCCAAAGTATCCATATTCATGCCAAGTGTATTTATCTCTCACTAGCCAAACTTATAAAAGTAAGCTTCAGGAAATTTGAAATGCATCTTGGGTACCTGGAAGGGATCATAAGCTATTTCAGAAGTCCAATTAGAGGTCGTCAATTTTAACATGAATTTGAGCCCCTACAGTCAATCAGTCAATAAGAATTCATAAAGCTCTTTTTATGTGCCAGGAACTATTAGGTCTCAGGCATAACAAAGAAAAGCCTAAAAGAATCCTTGGCCTCAAGGAGCTTACATTCGAATGAGGGAGGCAACATGTATATATATAAAAGTATAAACAAAATATATATATCTGGTATCTACAAGGTAAACTTAGAGGAGAAGACATTGTAACTACAAATCAATATTCTTACTAGCTGCTATCCCACTGTTAATGGAAGTCTTTCCCAATCTCTCTTAAGCCTAGAACCTTTCCTCTTTTAATGATCTCTTATTTATTCTATACATAACGTATTTGTACGTTTTTGTTTGCTTGTTTTCTCCCCCAATAAATTGTGAGCTCCTTGAAGTCAGGGACTGTCTTTTACCCTTTCTTGAATTCTCATTGCTTATTATAGTGCCTGGTACATAGTAGGAGCTTAATAAATGCCTTTGACTAAGAGAAATTGTAATGATTTCATCTCAGCTAGTTTTAAATTTCTTGTCCTAAGTAGTTTTTCCTTTCCACATATTCATTTGAAATTGCATTGCCTCACAAAAGTAAAGCACAGAAATTATGAACTATACTTGAAATAACTGAGGTTGAGTTAAACATTGATGACACTTTATTAGTAGAGGAAATCGTTTCAAGAAGTATGAAAGTAACTGTGTCATTACTTCTATCCTTTTGTACATTCAAAAGCATTAGCTTCTAGTTAGAGTCTCTTGTTCTTCATAAATAATAAATTCTACAGAACATAAGCATCTCTCACTTCTTAGACAATAGTTATTTCCTGAGAAATGATGAGATTTGTCTACTAGAACTTAGTATGTAATACATGTAAAATTTCCAAATGCATTTTTATGTATATGCAGTTTAGTGGCACAGTAAGTAGCATACTGGCCTTGGAGTCAGGAAAGCTTGATTGCATATCTGGCCTCTGACAGGTACTACCTACATGACCCTCACCAAGTCAGTTAAGCTCTGCCTCAGTTTCCTCAGCTGTAAAATTGGGGTAATAATTATACCTCCCAGGGTTATCGTGAGATCAGTGAAATACTATTTGTAAAGTGCTTTGCAAACCTGAAGTACTATGTTAATGGTAGCCATTACTAAGGAAATTAGTAAGAATTTCATAAAACTTAATACTTTTGCTAATTCCAGGAATTTATATTCAATTTTAAAAGTATTTTCTTCCTTTATGTGCAAGCATTCATCTGATCGATTCTGATGATCAGGACTTCAGCTCCAGAATGTAGAGGAAAAGAAGTTCCCTAGGTGTTTTTCAGTTCTCCTTCCCCCTCTATTCTTCTCTCCAGCCAGGTATGGATAGGCATTTTGGCAAGCCAGAGAATGAATCCTTAATGTTACAGACTAGAGCTCCCTGTTAGGAGGCTGACCCTAATAATGGATGAAGTTGAAGCGATGGTGTCTGTCCGATATCTATACAACTTCCTTTGAGTGGTGGAAGCCTAGGCAATGCATGAAAACTACAAAACCAAATATTGTTCATCTTGGTGGTCATGAAGATGTGCAAAAAGTCCTTATTTTACAATGCCAAAGAAGTTGGGAAAAGACCAAAGGTACTTTGACAGTGTGCCGCCTAGCTGTAAATTTCCGCAGGAGATTCTTTACGCATGGTGTCTTGGTACTTTTCAATCCTCTTATTTAAGCCACACCAAAGATGTCCTCTATTTTTCAGTTCTTTTTTTTCTGTGGTGTTCTAAAATTCATTTCCACACAATTGGGGAGAGCATATCTTTGTGGACGGAGAGCTGGTCTCTGAACCAGGAAGACCTGAGTTCAGATCTTGCTTCTGACCCCTATTGATGCTGTGATCTTTGGCAAATCATTCAACCTCTCAGAGCTCTAGGATAAATCTCTTGGACTCTAAGTTGCTGCCCTGCCTTAGCAGAGGCAGTTTCTTTTGGCAACAAAAGTACAAGTCCAGTCTCTCTCTCAACAGAACTTTATTATGTCATATGACCCACTAACATGTGGCATTCATTATTACATGAGATAATATTTGTGAGATAAAATGAGATATTTGTAAGGCATTTAGTGCAGTATATGACATGTACTAGATATGATATAAATGCAAGCTGGTATTATTAGCGTGGGCCCAAGATGGACTGTAACCAAAGCAATTGAATTGACCGAAGTTCCCAAAAATCTCCTTAAGGTGTCCTTAGCAGTCTTGTGCTAGGGACCCTAAATATTTTATCATATAGGAAGACCAACTTGGCAATGGTAGGGTTGCTCCAAAAAAAGACCAGTTTGTTGGAGCTTGTTTCTCCCTTTCTTTTGGAGGGGAGGAGGGGAATACAGTACTGAAAAGAAATCAAACAAAGAATTAGCTGCATTTTATAATTTTTTAAGTAAGCCCATTTCCTGGTCCTCCAGTTTTAATTTCATATAAAACCTCAAAGGAAGAAGATGAGACCAGGGAGTTGGAAAGTAGAAATGCTTTGTCTGGTTTCAGAATCCACATATAGATGCTGGGTTTCCAGGTTCATTTGTAGTAATACAGCAAAGGGAAGAAAAATATGTATAAACAATCTTCCAAAGCTGTATAAATCTGAAATAATCTTTCCCAGCATCATATATTGTGTGAGGAGAGCCCTAATACCTGGAATCATTCATACATGATTGATGACAGATCAATATAGGGAACCTTACATTGGTTTAGAACCAATGACTTAGAACCAACTGATGTCACTTCATACCTGGGTATTAAGTTTTGGTTTTTTTAGTCATTTTTCAGTCATGTATGACTCTGTGATCCTGTTTGAGGTGTTTTTTAGCAAAGATATTGGAGTAGTTTGCTATTTCCTTCTCTAGATCATTTTACAGATGAGGAAACTGAGGCAATTAGGGTTAAGTGACTCACCCAGGGTCACATAGCAAGTGTCTGAGGTTAGATTTGAACTCGGGTCTTCTTGACTCCAGACCAGCACCCTTTCCTTTCTGCTCTCCAGTTACCCAGGGTTTCAAGTTATTCCTCTTCAGAACATTAATAACTTGCATTGCTGTGGCATATTGAGATTTCTTCACAACAACTTGAGGTAGGCAATGCAAGGATTGATTTAATTTTACAAATGACATTTAGGGAGGGAAAATTGACCTGTTAATAGTCACAGAAATGACATAACTGAAACCCAATTATTTTTAAGTCCAGACCTAGTTTGTTTTCCTCCCCCCGCTCCCCCACTACACCTGAGGGATCTCTAAGATCATGTCCAACTCTAATATTCTCTGATTCTGTGATTGCGTTGAGAATAATGGGGGAAGAAACCCATGATGTAGAAGAATTGAATGAAAGAATGAAGGATGTGAGGCATGGCAGGAACATAATAGCTGTGTCTTAAATTAGTTGAAGTTGCTGAGCAGTTGTAAGTGGAAGGTAAGGGGATTTGCCCCGTTCTTTGTGATCGATCCCAAAGAGCAAAATGTGGAGCCATGGCTAGAAGCTAAAGAGGCAGGTTTGGATTCAATGGAAGGGAAAACCTTCTAACAAGCAGTGATGTCTACAAATTAAACATGGCTTTGAGAAGTAAGTACTGAGTTCCCTGTCACTGGGGATTTTTTAATATGAAGGCTGGTTGGCCACTTGTCAAGCCTGTTATAGAGGGGATTAGATTGTACTTGATGGCCTTAAAGGTTACTTCCCAATGTAAGATCCTGTGATTCCTGACTGGAGGCATAAGCCATTCATCCATAATGGACTTTTAACACTGCCATTAGTAAAGAGGGAAACAGCAAAGAATTATGTAAACATAAGCCAGCCAACAAGAAATTCATGTTTTCATGGAGAGGAAAACAGTATTTTTATTGTCATTTTATTTTAATATGTTTAATTGAATAGATTTCACCCACATACACACCCTTATCTTCTTCCTCTATAAATGGCATAGCACAAAATAGAGTTATTTCAGGGGTGGTAGCACTAAGCACGTCCCCTCAGTAACTCAGCACAGGGCCTGGAACATAGTAGGCACTTCACAAATATTGATTGATTGATTGATTGGTAGAACTTAAAAATCTGTGGTTAGCCCCAATGAACACCAGCTTAATTAATGAAATTGTAAATAGCTCCCGAGCTCAGGATACTAAGTGAGCTTCGGTGAGCATGGGCAAATCTGATCCCAGTACACTTTATACATAATGGGTTACCACCAGCTCTCCAAACGGAGCCTTCAACGCCAACACCAGCAGAAACAACAAAAAGAGATGCCCTTCATCTTTCATTTTATAAGAATAGGCTCCATTTCCATGTCTGATGTTGTTTCAGTTTACTTTGGGACCATCTGGTTCACATTATGCTGGGACACAATAAAAAGTCTGTTTCCTGCAGTGATAACCACAGAGAGCTCCCATTTCAAATTCAGTGTGGTCATCCTGATTGGCCTGGGTGTGGCTTTGAGGCCATTAAAATTGTCTCCACTTCGGAATTCTTCCTCCTTTTGAAAATGTGGGATTTCGGGTCTTGGGTTTTTTTTTTACTTTTTTTCATAAATATTATAACTAGCACTCATATAGAAATGGAAATGCTTTTGCAAAATGATTGGCTTTCTTATTCTTGCCCTCTTGCTGGCCTGTATGCCTGACATTTTATGGCAATAAGATTTTTAAACAAGAAAAATTGGTTTGCTAGATTCCATTCACCCAAGTTGTCATGAGGATTTCGAGGGAAATTGCAGTCTTGTCTTACTCTAAAGCAGAGTTGAGAGTCTATTTTTAGGGGATCTTACTCTAGGGTTTTTCTTGATGTTTTGCCATCTTTTTGAGCACTCAGGGCCAAGACAAACCAAATCCACTCTTGCATGGGGGAGGATTTTCACCCTTTTTGCATATGCATATTTTTCCAAAGGACACAGAGACCTTTTTGTTGTCTTTGTGGTCAGTGGGTCTGCTTTACACAGATGCCTATTAATCACTTCACTATGGCGACAGACACATTCATCATATCACACTAACTTGGAAACAGGCAATCTAGTGAATTGATAGTAAGGCGGAAAAGACTCCGGGTTGAACTATAACAAGTCACTCTCTCCTTTTAGTGTTTTTCATAACAAAAAAGATTTTAAAAGACTGTTGAATTTTTTTCTTTGAAATTTAGACGAAGTGGTGAGATTTAGTATACTGGGCAGCACCCTACTCAACACTCTCTTTAAAATGGAAGAGAAGAGTAGTTAAAAGATGGAGAGGTGAAAGCGTTCAGGCAGTCTAGTTGCACTTTGGATAGGATGGTAGTAAAACTTTATGAGCCACCAGCTGCTTCTGGAATTAGGCTATATCTGGTACAACTTGAAAAAGGATGAGTGAGGAAATGGGACAGATATGAGAGAAGTTAGAGAGATGGCAGCAACAAAATTTAGCAATTGATTGGCTATATGGAATGAGACAGATTAAAGAGTAGAGGAATGATTTCAATGCTGTAAATCTATGTAGAGAAATGCAGAGGGAAGTTCAGAAGAAAAGTTTGAGGGGGAAAAGAATGAATTGTCTCATGAACATATTGAGTTGTGATGCCTACAAGGCATACAGTTTCAATTGTCCAAAAAAAGTGATATAAGACTGGCTCTTGGGACAGAAACCAGGGCTAGTTCTAGATTACAGAGTCATCTGCAGTGAGAAGATAATTGTACCCATCCATGGGAAATAGCAAGATCACTGAGAGAAAGAATAAGCATAGAGAAGAGAAGAGGAAAGAAGAGAAGAACATGGATTATGATCCATCAAAGGATACCGAGAAGAAGCCATCAGACACCTATCTGAAGAAGAATACCCAAGTTTCCTATTTTCTGCAAATTTGGCAAACATGCAATCTATGCCTTTGTCCAACAAACTGACAAAAGTGTTGTACAGCACAAAGCAAAGATCTAGAGTCTACCTGCCATATAACCAATTCCAAATCCATGTAATTCAATGATTATCAAGTCCTGATTTCTTCAGTTTTTATATGTTGTGAGCTAAATCTTACACTTTGCTAAAAACCTAGGTAGACAATACCTATAGCATATCCTTTCCTGCTAGCTTAATCAGTCAAAAAGAAATAAGGTTAATCTACTTTTACTAAAGCCCCTTTAATCTTTTAAGTCATTGTTTATTTTCTAGCTGTTTACTCATCTTTTTAAAATAGTTTCTAGGATATGGGATAATGCTGAAGCAAGTCAAGGTGCTGAGTGATGTGGAGAGGGTACCTGTGACAGTCTTTCTTTTCTTTTCAGTGAAAGTACAAGGCAAGGTCCTCTGCTGAGAAAGTGGTGGCATAAGTGGTTTGAGAAAAGAAGAGAGTTTGGAATCCCTGCTCTATGATAAATTGTCGGTCAGGGAAGAGGAAAATGATGTTTGCATCTGCTCAGGTCTATTTGAGATTGAATAACATAAATTTGTAGTGGAATCAGTCAATACAGTAGAATGATTCCTTCCATCAATATTCAGCAGAAGGAAATGGAGAAAGCAGATGGTAGATGGAGCTTAAAAAGGGATGAATGGTGATAGGACGATGGGTCTAGGGACTCAGGGACCAAGAACAGTGCAAAGTTGAACTGGCTAACTAAAGGGCCAGGATCTTCAAGTGAAGAAAATTAGGCTAGAGCAGGGGCAATGGTGTAGCAAAGCAGAGAAAGAGAGAGAGTAGGCTTAAGATCATTGAGCACAGGGAGAACCAGAAAGTCAAGAGGTTCTAAGCAGATGGAGGAATTTCAGAATTGTGATCTAGAGAAGTAAAATGTTTGTGGATGGTCAAAGTTATGACCATTCCTGCATGTGGCTGAGGTGGAATTATAGTAGATGGAGTACTAGATTTGATATCAGAAAGATCTGGGGTGGAATCCTGCCTCAGCTATTTAACTTACTATGTGACACTAAATAAATCACTTCACCTTTCTAAGCCTCAGTTTTCTTACCTGTAAAATGATCTTGGTGGTCTCTAAGGTCCTTCCTTCCAGCCCCAAGTGTTTGATCCAATGTAGCTGAAAACCATAAGAATAGAGAAAGTTGATGAGCTTGGGAGCAAGTGTATTTGAGACATAAACATGTAAGTCAAAGTCCCCAAGTACAAGGACAGGGGGTGGGATGGAAGGAGAAGACCAGTAGCTAGATAACGAACTATTTGAGAAAGGAAGGAGATTGACATGGGCTTCAGTAGAAAATCACCACCAGGATATGGAAAGGGCAATATTTCTAGATGGAGTAAACCTCAAAGGAGGAAAGGTTCCTGAGAATAAATGGATAGTGAAGGGCCTAGAAGAGGCAATAAGAAGCAAAAAGATTGGCCCAGTGGGTCAAGGCAACATGAGAGAAGATGAATCTAGTACTAGAGGATGGTCAGTGGGGGGCTGATTTCAAGAGAAAGCAAGTTTTCTGTGTTTATAAGAACATGGAAAAAAGCATCACAGTATAACCCATGATTATCTTGGATTACAGAAAATCACATACTAAAGAATAAAGTTCTGCTGGCAACTGAAATTCTTTGGCCTGTCAGACTGATTGAAGATGAGTTGAGACCTAAAGGGAAAATGTTGGGATTTTCCTCCATTGCACTGATTGAGGAGTGGGGAACACCACAAGAAGCTGGGGGAGGGGGACTTGAGTGAGAAGACTTTGCTTGAGATTTTGGAACTGAAAGCTGAAGGTATAAAGAGAGAAATTTTCTTTATATTTTATTTAAAATTGGGATGTGAGTCATTGTGAGAGGAGAGAAAGAGAAAGAGAGAGGTGGGAGAGAGGGAGAAAGAGGGGAAGGAGAGGAGAAGGGGGAAGGGGAGGGAAAGGGAGAGGGAGAGGGGAAGGGAGAGGGAGATGGAGAGAGATGAGAGCTGGAGGAAAACCCTGGTTGAAAAGAGGGTGGCAATTTAGGGAAGATGATCCAGAAAGGCCACCTACAGAACTTAAATTATGCCTTAAAGCCAAATATTCTAAGAGGTAGAGGTGAGGAGGAAGCACAATTTCAGAAATGGGACATAGTCAACACAAGTGGCATGGAAAGCAGAAAATGGAACACAGTGGTGGCAAATGGGCTAGTATGGTTGGACCATAGACCAGATGGAGTGGAGATGAATGGAATGGGACCAGATTGTGAAAAGTTGTAAATGTCAAGAAAAGGAATTTGTATCTGATCCTCAAAGTAATAGGAAACCATTGTAAGTTACTGAGTAAAGAAAGGATAGCATGGTAGGACTTTAGGAAAATCACTTTGGTAGCGGGGTTGGATGATGGTTTGAAGGAGACTTGAAGCAGAGGGTCCAAATGGTAGGCTTTTACAATAATCTAAATAAGAAGTGATGGGAGTTTGAACTTGAGTGATGCCTGTGTGAGTAGAGAAAAGGAGGCAAATGAGAGAGCTAGCATGAAGAAAGAAATTGTAGGATTTGGCAACTAATTGGATATGTGAGGTGAGAGAGAGTGAGTTGGGGATGACACCAAGGTAGGGTGAATGATATCCTCATCAGTAGCGAGGAATGCCAAAAGAGGGGTGGGTTTTGGAGAAAAGATAATGAGTTCTGTTTGGGACATATTAAGTTTGAAATGTCTAAGAGGCATCCAATTGAAAATATCCAGTGAGCAGGTGGTGATGTCGGACTGGAACTCAGGAGAAACACTAAGGCCAGATATAAAGACCTGCAGTGAGATAATAATTAAATCCATGGGAGCCACTGAGATCATAAAGCAAGAGATTCTGAGAGAAAAGAATGCCTGTTAATGGAGTTGCAAAAAGAGATCCCTTTGTCTAGAAAAGTGTAAGAGAAAGATGAAGGGAGAGAGGTTCGTTCACATTTTCTGTTTAAGGTCATAAGGACTCTGTCTGGACTAAGAACTCCACTAAATGAGAGAGAATCTTCTTGATACTGATTTGTTTTCTAAATAGACAGTAGATAACTAATAAATATTTGTTGGTTGATTGACTAATCCATTGATTCAGGTCTATTAAGGAGGATGAATACTCAATTCGAAGACAGTAGATAGGGTTTCAAATCTCATCTCTACCACTGAAGATCTGTATAGCCTTAGGCAAGTAGAGAAACTTCTCTGAGTCTCAGATTCCTCAGCTGTGAAGATGAGGCAGATAAGTGGCTCAGTGGGCAGAGTACTGGGCCTGTAGTTAGAAAGACTTGAGTTCAAATCTGGCCTCAGATACTTACTAGCTGCATGACCCTGGGCAAGTCACTTAACCCTGCTTGCTTCTTCATCTGTAAAATGAGCTGGAGAAGGAAATGGCAAACCACTCGAGAACCTTTACTAAGAAAGCCCCAAATGGGGTCCCAAGGAGTCAGACATGACTAAAATAACCGAACAACAGCAAGGAAAAGAAAGAAGAAGAGGGGATTAGACTGCATGAGTTCCCTTCCTAGTCTAAAAATGAGATCCTATGATTTGTGACTCCTATATCCTTGAATAAATTACTTAATTTGTTTTAAATTAAATCTATACTTACTATTAAAGCTAATTACAAAACAAATTTAAATTAAAAATAAAGTCTCTTGGAATGGGAGGTCCAAGTGCTATTGTCATATTAAGAACACGGTGCTAAAAAGAGAATATGATTGAAGTGAACAGGTTCAAGTATCACTGTAGGGCCTGAAAAATCTTGAGTGTTAAGATGGAGCATCAAGAAGATTACGTTCTTAATGGATCCAAAAAAATCACTGAAGTATTGTATACTCCAGTTTCTATAACTGTAAAATGGGAAGGACAATCTTTTACTACCTCAGGGCACGGTGAGAAATCACTAGTGGCTAACAGATTGATTTAAAATACTTTTCTTAGAGGAACAACACCCCATTTTTGCTTGGTGAAAGTAGCAACTGAAGATTGCCTTCTAGGCCACCAAAGCAGAGTAGCAAACTCTCATGATATTTTTCCCTCTTTTGTTCAGTCATTTTTCAGGCATGTCCAGTTCTTCCTGATCCCATTTGGGGTCCTCATAGCAAAGACACTGGAGTTGTTTGCCATTTCCTTTCTCTAGGTCTTTTTACAGAGGAGGAAACTGAGGCAGTCAGGGTTAAGTGACTTGCTTAGACACCAGGTCTAAGACCTGATTTTAACTCAGGAAGAAGAGTCTTCCTGACTTCAGACCTGGTTTTTGTTCACTGTGCCACCCTGCTGCCCCTCTTCCTTCTTAGCAGCTCCAATGAGATAGATACAATGAAGCAGGAACAAGAATTATCTACACTTCTTCTAATAATAATAATAGCTAGTATTGACATTGTATTTTACTCATTGCAAGGCATTCTACACATTATCTCACCTGGTCCTCATAACATCCTGGGGCTTAGGTGCTATTATTATTCCCATCTTTACAGAGACTGAGAAAGGATTAATGACCTACCCAAAATCACGTATCCTGTAAAAGTACAAAGCAGAATTCAAACTCGGGTCTTTCTGACTCCAAGTCCAGAATTCGAAGCTGTGAGCCTGACACGTCAATGCCTCTAACATCATTTTCTTCTTCCCTTAACTTCAATTTTACTCAATTTTCAGTTCTGCAGTCTGTCCCTTTTATCTCCCCTCATCCCCAACCAATTGAGACAGCAAACAAAAAATCCCCATGACAAGCATGTATAGTCAAGCTAAGTAAATTCCCACATTAGGTAGTCACACGTATCCATGCACACTCTCATGTCTACACAGATGTATAGAGAGAGGCCTGTATTCTCTATCGTCTTCCCTCTCAGGAGATGCTGCCTCTAACTTCCTGAAGACGTCTAGACTTTCCAAGTTAGTACCACTAGCCACGCACTTAGAGAAAGGGCTATCTATGTAAGTTCCGGGAGTTTTAAAATTAAAAAGATCTGATCAGTTTCTCTTGCCCACTTCATTTCCTACATGTGATGACAAATGCCTCTCCAAGTAAGTGACAGTAAGGAAGGTAGGCAGCTAGGTGTCATAGTGGATATAGTGTTGGGTCTGAAGTCAGGAAGGTCTGAGTTCAAATCCAGCCTCAGAAATTTACCAGCTGTAGGACCCTGGGCAAATCACTTGACCTGTATGTTTAATTTTCCTCATCTGTAAAATGAGGATAATAATAGCACCTACTTCCCAGGGTTGTTATGAGGGTTGAATGAGATAATAACTGTAAAGCATTTATCACAATACCTGACATGTAATAAACACTAAGTAAATGTTAACTCTTATTGAGGCACCTTCACTAGAGAGGAGAAAAAGAAAAAACATACATAGAAACTTGTGTCCAGAGAGATCTTCTTGTGTATAGTATTTTTTAAACCCTTACTTAAGGTGTCGGGATCAATACTGTGTATTGGTTCAAAAGTAGAAGAGCAGCAAGGGCTAGGCAGTAGGGGTGAAGTGATTTGCCCAGAGTCACACAGCTAGGAAGTATCTGAGGCCAGATTTGAACTCAGGACCTCCCATCTCTAGGCCTGGCTCTCAATCCACTGAGCCACCCAGTTGCCCCCTATTAGTGTATTTTCTTTAGAGTCACTAGAGCTAGAAGAGAGTGCAATGGTCGTCCGATTCTGCATCCAAATTGGGTTGATGTTGGTATGGTAACTCTTCCAGCATCGAGTCCTCAGCTTTGCCTTTTGAAAAGCAAATGTCTCATCTCAGATATGGTAAAGATGCTTCCTTCTTTCATGATGATGACCAATAGGGGACTTGGCTTGGCTCCCAGATTCCCTGTTCTGATCTTCAAGTAGGAATTGGTTGAGGGAAAATATAGGATTGGACTGGTTCCTCGTTTACTCAGGAGGTGGTGGAGAGCCCCATCAGTGATGTCAGGCAGTATGGAACCATTTGGACCCAAATGGACACTTACCTATGGAAATGTCATTGCAGCACTGGGGAAACTTCAGCTGATTTCAGAGTTGGAAGCAAAAGAAATCTCTAAGTCATTAAAATGACATGGGTGTGCAAGAGAAGAACCAATTCTAAATCACCGGATCAGTTCTGGGAACATGGAATAGTAAAGACCTTATACAGGTGTCCAGTGCATTTTCCCCTTAAGAGCCTCCATTCACATACTCTGTAATACACAAAAATCCTAATAAGGAAAGGAGGGCCTCAAATATTAATATAGCTATGCATAAATATGTGTATAGGCAGCACAATAGACACTTGCCAGGCCAGAAGTAAGGAAGATTCCTCTTCCTGAGTTAAAATCAAGTCTCGGACACTGACTGTGTGACCCTGGGCAAGTCACTTAACCCTGATTGCCTCAGTCTCCTCATCTGTAAAAAGACCTAGAAAAGGAAATGGCAAAGAACTCCAGTGTCTTTGCTATGAAAACCCCAAATGGGATCAGGAAGAATTGGACATGCCTGAAAAATGACTGAACAACAACAAAAGAGGGGAAAATATTATGAGAGTTTGCTACTCTGCTTTGGTGACCTAGAATGCAATCCTCAGTTGCCAAGATAACTCCAAATGGAGTCAGACAGAACTGAAACGACTGAACATATCATTATCAGTTGTGTCTATATATCTATTATAGCAAGAAATACTAATTCACTTACATTCCCTAGATCTAATCTTAACCTGGAGTCCACAAACCTCAAAAGCACAGATTTTTGAACTGGATGCAGATAACCCATTTTTGAGTCACATGAGCCTGTATGGCGTTATTTAAAAATCCATTTCTTCTCATTTTCTTAAATGGTTAGTCTTGTTGTCTTTTAGTAGCTACTAAGAATGTTTGCAGATTTTTAAAAATTTGCCCCAAAGACAAGGAATTTTCTGAAACATGGACTAATATTTTCATAGTTTGGTCAGAAAGACAATTAATCCAGTCACATAGGGAATGCAAGGGGCAGAAGATGAGCAGCCCAAATACTGTACTGATATCGTTAGGGGGGTTGTGAAGGGCAGAGACAAGAGCTAAACAGGAATACAAAGCGTGAAAGGATCTTCAGTGTTAGAAGACATGCCCCCTTCCCCTTCTGCCTTTCCCCATTGAGATCACAGATCCATTAAGGCAGGGAAATAGAAGAATACAATCAACAGTAAAGGAAATATTAAGCAAAAGCTATAATTCTAAGTCATTCTAAGTAAGATTCTCTGACAACCCTGATAGTAATATTAGCAGAGAGTAGGAAGAATTGGTCACAGGGGGTATTATATTTGTAATGCATACCACTTGTCTAGGAAATTTGAAATGGATTTCCAAATTAAGTGAGCTATCTTTGGAATGTCTGTAACTCTGGTTCTAAATGGGATTTTTAAAAAAGGAACTACTTCTCGAACTCATTTGCTCTCTAGCTATGTTCCTACAAATGCACTTGGCTGAAAAAATATTCATTGTTCAACGTTGCCTTCAGTTAAACTATCAGGTCATTGCAAAATTGAAAAATAGCACTTTTTTGTCACCGTAGATTTTTAGTAACCCAACAACCTGTTGGTAGCACTGAGAGAAGACTAGAGCTACTGCTTTTGTATAACAGTAAGAAAATATGAATTTAAAACCATTACATACATTAACTTCGTTTTGAAATATATTGCCGTGTAAGATAGCCTACTGTTTGGAGACTGCCACAACAGAAAAGGTGTGAGTTATAGCTCGAGTCCCCTGCTGTTAATGCTTTTCAGTCTTTACCCTTTAGGAGTCTAGAAAGATCATCTTGAAACTTTTCTTAAAAACAATGCATTTGGAAATGCTTCTATTTCTCAACCTTCTTGTGCTTTCTAAGGGATGTTTTGCGGTGGTTGTCTTTCATTATAAAGGACATGTGTGTAGACACAGGATCTTTGGTTCTCAAGAGATGATCTTATTTTCACTATTTATTCCTTACTGGAAGTCATAGCCCTTGGAAGTCACAGGGCAATCATTTCCACAGCAACCAACGAGAGGAACGAGGCTGGAGAAAGGATGGAGAAAGAGCAAATGAGCTCTTCTTAAGCTTGAAGCTTCTGCATCTCTTACCTCTCTCCTCAATAATCAAAATATTTTAACAGAAAAAACTGAACTTCTTCTTTGAAAAAAATGTAGATTTTCCCCCTAAGCTTTTTCCTGTGGCACCAGTAGTTGATCAGTAAAAATTTGATGCTTTGGGGGTTTTATTTTTTGATGGGATTATATCGATATACATATAGATGTAGATATAAATATTAATGCATGTGTGCATATAGCCCTAATTGGTATCACTGATATGTGCCACTAAATTTTATGAAAAACATTCTAGAAAGGTTGGATTTGGAAGATGAACGATTCGTCTCCTGAGGCCTTTGAAGGGACTTTTTCTATCTTGCTATTTCTTCCAGAATAGGAATCGTGTTTACATTTCCTCAGAGCATGTTAATGCCTTTAATGCATTCATGTTCTCTGGCTCTCCAGACATATGAATTGAGGCCTTTTGGATTTTATTTTTTTAACTACCACATCAGGCACTTCTGATCTGACAATTGTGACACTTTTGTTCACTCGGTGTTAAAAAGAAAAAGCTCTCGTGTTTGATTTTGATCAGCATCTGCCAGCATGGTGCCTGATTAGGCAGGAATTGGGAAAGTAACTTCCTTTAAAAAGGCAGCATCTTGGTTAATGTTGTGTAAGATTATTGACTGCTGTAGTCACGTAATTTTTATTAAATTGAAGAAATTAACTCCAACAAAGAAACTTTCTGTGACAGCAGGCTTTGCAAACAATAATGGGACCTGACACATCTCCAGGCTCACTGCAAATGCCACAAAATGGTCCTCGCTGCAAATTCTTTCAAATGTCTTAAGGAAAAAGCCTTACTCAAACATTCAGTAGCATTTCCCTTCTGGCGTTGGGTGTATATAGCATTTTTTTACTTTAAATGAAAAATCACATTGATATCGACACTTGAAACCTGTGGGCATTTGCTCTTTACAATGTTTTTTGGTTCCTAGCTCTTTCTTTCTCATGGTTATCTGAAAACAGAGCTTCCCTTTCTGCTAGGGACTAAATATGTGCCCCTAGTATTAGATCTGTCAGCAACAATGGCCAAAAAAATCTAGGCAGAAAGCTCGATGGATGTAGAATTTGTGTAATAAAGTATTGTCATCTCCAGTCTGGAGACAGGAGGTCCTGGGTTCAAATTTGGCCCTCGCTGCGTGATTTAACCCCAATTTCCTAGCTCTTCTTGCCCTGGAGCCCATACTTAAGGGTTTAAAATAAAAAGGCTTTCCATTTCTGGAGTTACCACGATTGTATGAGAGAAAACAAGAGAAGGGAAACCAAATCTGAACTCGTCTCCCTGACTTGAAATCCAAAAAAGAAAAAAATGCAATTTGGAGATATTTGAAAATATGGCATTCTCTCAAATGAAAGAGAGGGTGTGGACTTGAGGTCCTGAAACATCCTTTTCGGAACAAAAACAAGACATCAAACAAAGTTTATTTGTTACTTAGCAAAGGTGTTGCAGGGAAGAATGAACTACTGTTTGTACAGTCTTGCTTTGAAGATGAGACAAGAAGTAGCTGTTTTGTTGTTACTGTTATTACTTAGTAGGCTAAATGTTAAATTTTACCAAAAGAAGATCTTGTGCGTCTTTCACCTTTTCACAATGTCTTGTATGATGTCTTTCAGGTGTGATTCGGGAAAGTTATCTGAAAGGCCACGATCAGCTCGTCCCGGTCACCCTCTTGGCCATCGCGGTCATCTTGGCTTTTGTCATGGGGGCCGTCTTCTCAGGCATCATTGTCTATTGCATCTGTGATCATCGTCGCAAGGATGTGGCTGTTGCCCAGAGGAAGGAGAAAGAGTTGAGCCATTCACGCCGGGGCTCCATGAGCAGTGTGACCAAGCTCAGCGGCCTCTTTGGGGATACACAGTCGAAGGACCCTAAACCAGAAGCCATCCTGACCCCCTTGATGCACAACGGTAAACTGGCTACCCCCAGCAACACTGCCAAGATCCTCATCAAAGCTGACCAGCACCATCTTGACCTGGCCGCTCTGCCTACTCCAGAGTCCACGCCAACCTTACAACAAAAGCGCAAGCCCAGTCGAGGGAGTCGGGAGTGGGAGAGGAATCAGAACCTCATTAATGCCTGTACCAAGGACATGCCCCCCATGTCCTCCCCTGTGATTCCCACCGAACTCCCCCTCCGGGCTTCCCCAAGCCACATCCCCAGCGTGGTGGTCCTGCCCATCACTCAGCAGGGCTACCAACATGAGTATGTGGACCAGCCGAAAATGAGTGATGTAGCGCAGATGTCCCTGGAAGACCAGGCAGCTACCCTTGAGTACAAGACCATCAAGGAACACCTTAGCAGCAAGAGCCCCAACCACGGGGTCAATCTGGTCGAGAACCTGGACAGCCTGCCTCCAAAGGTGCCCCAAAGGGAGGCCTCCCTGGGCCCCCCTGGCTCCTCTTTGTCTCAGAATGGCCTGGGCAAACGACTGGAAATGCACTCCTCTTCCTACGGTGTTGACTATAAGAGGAGCTATCCCACAAACTCTCTAACCAGGAGCCACCAAGCAACCACCCTCAAAAGAAACAATACTAACTCTTCTAATTCCTCCCACCTTTCTAGAAATCAGAGCTTTGGCAGGGGAGACAACCCGCCCCCTGCCCCCCAGAGGGTGGACTCCATACAGGTGCATGGTGCCCCAGCCACCCAGGCAGTGACTGTTTCAAGGCAACCCAGCCTGAACCCATACAACTCACTGACACGCTCGGGGCTGAAGCGCACACCCTCACTAAAACCAGATGTACCTCCCAAACCTTCTTTTGCCCCCCTTTCCACATCCATGAAACCTAATGACGCATGTACATAATCCCAGTGGGAGGGGGACAGGTGGTAAACCAACAGTGAAGCGAAATTGGCCCCTCTCAGCCAATGTTCCAAACTGCCTCATGAGTTCCAATCTTGCAAAGAAGGCTGCAGTGTTGCTGAGGACACAGTCCTTTTCTTGGGGAGAAAGTGGAACCCTTTCTCAAACTGGGCCACATGTTTCGGTGAAGGTTTACAACCACAGGACTCACCCCTCATCTTCCCTTGCCCCTTCCACTCAATAACAGCTCTGACTCACACAAAAAAGACTTAAGTTAACATCCAAACATGAGCCAAAAGCACACACACACACACACACACACACACACACTCACACACACACACACACACAGGTGAACAGCGACTGCGACATTTCGCCCATGACTGCATTGGACATTGCCGAACTGGCCTAGCATTCCGTCCTTTGCAACAGAAGTCCATACAAAGGAATCATGAAAGAAAGAAAAAAAGACAAAAAAAAAAGAATTCATTGATAAATCTAACTCAGACTTTAACAATGGCAGAAGTTTACTATGTGCAGATACTGTGAAATGCCCATCAGTGTTACAGCCTCCTGTTCTAGCAAATTAATGCCATGTTGGGCTATTATGTCATAGATTTCTGCTACTCTTCTCTTTTAATGAATAACGTGACCGTTAACGCAAATAACTCCTTTATTTATTGTTCACCTTTTCTTTTCTTAAGGAAATGACTTTTGTCACATATCCTAAGAACAGCTCTTCAGAAAGCCCATTGAAAGTTATACTATTTAACATGAATCCCATTAACTGGAGTAATTAAGTTCACTTTATTTTTCCAATAAATTCACTGAGTAAATAAGTTGGAGCTTGAATTCTAAACTTTTTGTTTGGACTGTCTGATCTTAGCTAAAAGAAAAAATATTCAGAGGGGAATATTTATTTAAGTCCATCAGTTACTTTTCTGGCTGGTCTCTGACCTGTGGCATGCACACACAAAAAGGAACGAGAAAAAGAAATGCCCTCAGATCTTAACTTCTAAACCAACTGCAAGAAACTTCTAAAGAGCACAGAAGTGCAACATTGCTGCCAACAAGGCTGTGTCAATCGATAATACTTTCTGTGAAGGCACCAGCTTGTGATGTGCCCTCTCATTTCACCTTGCATGTGAGATGGCAAACAAAATACACAAATGGTGTGAACTCATTAATATGCTGGCTGTTACCATGCATAAATTAATGGTTTGATCACACGGGTTTTTTCGTGGGATTACATCTGTGAATAGCCTGTTTTCTTCCACATGTAAATTTGTGCCTTACACCCTCAGTTGTGTATACTTGTGAGCTATAGTATGTTCAACTTTTTTCCCCTTTTGGAAAAAAAAAAAATCAGATATTTATTTTCCTCCCCTCCCCTCCAACCCTCTAGAAAATTGGAGTCAAGCAGTTTGAAGAAGAATGTCGTGGTTATCATAATACTTTCACATCCCTTGAGAAACTAGGGCAGTACCACACCCTCTAATTCAAATTACTTTTCTAGTCGTGCCAATTCAAACCACCCTTAGGCTGTGCTGCCAGCATGGACCCCAGTGTTGTGGGTGGCAAGATCCCTTTCTTCCTGCACATCTCCTTCTTCCCCCTTCTATTTTCATATCATTTCAATATGGTGACATTCTCAGCCAGCAGAGAAGAGACTAAAGTAACCATCATCATTTCTGGTGTGTCTACAGGCTGTGTGCACACTGTGGGCACTGGGGCTGATGCCCGAGAGGAGTCCCCAGTCATTTGCCCAGTGAACACAGGCAGTGTACACAATGAAATGAGGTGGAAATTCATTTGGGCAGGCTGGTCCCTGCTGTGATTAATAAATAACCTGGAGTACAAGGCCAACCACAATGGATGATGCAAAAGCCTTCTAAGGCAATGGATTTTTAAAATTTTGTTTTTTGTTTCCTTGTGGGATTTTTTTTAAGGGGGGGCGGGGTCGTGTGTCAGTTTCTTTCTCAGTTTTCATTTGTCCATGCACACAGGTTTTTTTTTGTTTAATATGTCAATAAAAATGAGAAAAAAAACTGTGTCTACATACTGTAGAAAGTGAACATTATTATTGTGTTGGTTTTTTTGCTTACATTTAAATCAGATAAACAGTATAGTATGTGTCGGGGAATTCTTTGGGTTTCTCCCCCTTTTTTCTGCAGGTGTTTTGTTTTGAACTTTTTGAAAGACTGACATGAACCATTTGGAGTCAGTTAGAGTGTAGGAGATATTTAGAGAATCTGAAAGGTCTAGAGACCAAAGTGTGTAACAAGGGTAAACGCATGTCCTTCTGTTCCATTAGTCTTATCACACCTTTTTTTTTTTTTTCATGGATTGACTATTCAAACTCTGTGGTCCATGCTTCCTGAAGTCAAGAACTCTGTTCCCTAAGCAGGAATTGTGATCTTTCTCTAAAGATGTAGGTGCTAGGAAGATGAGGGCAGAGAAGGGAGGAAGGAAGGAATTTCACCTTGTATCCTTCTCCTAAGAACTTGGCACTGGAAAATACCAGATGTAACGCAATACTCGGGACTGCCCCTTCGCAAACCAGACCCAAACGATTGCTACGCCTGCCACAGTAAAGAACCCCCATCTGACAATGTGGATCAGACCAATTACCAGGCTGACCCTGAAATGTCCATTTATATATCCAGTGGGTCTTCTTCACTTACCTCTTTTTTTCTTTTTTTTTTCCCTGCTATATGTGGGGAGAAGGGTCCATAAACCTAAGTGTGCCTTTCCTTTCCACCCTTGCTATACATTGGTAGGTGCAACAGACTCAGACTCCTATTTGTTGTAAAGTTGTAAAAAAACAAATTGTGATGTCACCACTTTTCCTTCCACTTCCACATCCCCTAACATCTGATTCACAACTTAATGTTTGTTGTTTAAAAAAAAGAAAGAAGGAAAGAAAAAGAAAAAAGACAAAAAAAGACAAAAAAGGCAAGGAAAAAGTTCTTTATTACATGAAAGTAATAAACAAAATCCAGACTGTTCTACCTTACCTTTTGTGTACTGGGTGCTTTCTTTGTATGATTTTTCTCCCCTTCTCTCCAGCCTCACTCTGTTCCCAAGGCTTAACTAGCCATGTATGATGAGTTACATTGTTTTGCAATAGCCATCAGACTTGGTGCTCACAGTTAGTTGGGCAGCAGATTTAATACCATGCTCTGGTGATAATAATAATGATGATGATGATGGCAACGCATTGTATGATTTTTCAAAACTCTTTACGTGTATTATTTACTTTAAGACAACTACCTTCTGGGATGGTTGACAAGAATTTCTTAAGTACCTACTATGGGCCAGTTACTATGCTAAGATCTGTTACTAGTATGCCCATTTTTGTGGATGAAGAAACTGAGGCTGAGAAAGGTTAAATGACTTTCCCCAAATCACATAGCCAGTAAGTATCTAAGGCAGGATTTTAATTCAACTATTTTTTTACTCCAAATCTTCAACCACTTAGCCATCCTCCATTTTCTACATTTTCTTTTCTTTGGACTTGTTCATCATCAAATATTTATGCTGGATTTGACAGTTTAAGAGGTCAAGACACTTCTGCACAGATTTTACTTCATCTCCTTTTTACGTATTAATAAGGATGAAGTTGTCAGGTTCTACTCCTTGTTAGCATTTATCTATGTACCCCAGAGGACTTGGTTTGGGGCCTGTGGAGATCCAGCATCCGATTTTTGTTTTGCATGACATTTTGAGCTACTACAAATCATTTGGGATTTCTCCCTTCTGGGTCAGAAATGGGACAGCAGAATTTTTAAATGGCTAGTTCCACATTTTTAATTAATTTCTTTTTAATCTGAGATGTTATTTTATTAGTGTGGATAACTCCTGGTGAGGAAATCCCTTCTATCATTGTGTATCGGTAATTATTCTTAACTTATAATCTTAGAGGATTGCTTGGAGTCACCATGAGGTTAAGTGACTTGCCCAGAATCACCCCATCTATTTCTCTAACCCGGTTTTTTACACTCATGGTTTGGGTCCCCAGCGGGCAGCTACTGCTACCAGGCTCTAGCTTTTAGTAGTGGAGATGCCTTTTAAAAATACTACCTTGTGAGCCCCCACCTATGTGCTTCCTCTTAATTATAATTCAGTAGATATGGTTAATTGATTAAGGCACTTAATATGATGGCATAGTAAAACAATTATAAAACATCCCTCCTCCTCCTCTGTCCCTGAAGCCTGAGCACAGTCATCCACAAAATATATACAGCATCTAAAGGAAGAATGGGTACAAACTTGGAATGTAATACTGGTGATGCACATATGTAGTGAGCACATGTGGCCAAAGCTGGTCAACTGGCAAGTCATTTCTCTCTTTGTAATATTCTCTCTTAAACTCTACTTTAGATTGCTAGAGCACCTAAGTAGTGCCATAGTGTAAAGAGTGCTGTGGCTAGAGTCAGGCAGACTCATCCCTGAGTTCAAATCAGGCCTCAGATATGTACCAGCTGTGTGACCCTGGGCAAGTCCCTTAAGCCCATTTGTCTCAATTTCCTCATCTGTAAAATTAGCTGGAGAAGGAAATGGCAGACCACTCCAGTATCTGTGTCAAGAATGAGGTCACAATTGAACAACAACAGCAACAGATTGCCAGGTGTTGTAGCTATGGCTCAAACACTAGTACCCTTTGAGTTCAGATTCAATGTTGGGACCAAAAAACCCTCTTAAGTCGCTCTAAATTCATCAAAGGAAATTGACTTTGCCCAAACACAGCAAGGGTTCAGTGGCACTTAGTTTCTCTGAATGCAAGTCTGTAAGTCAGTTGTCTCCATCATCTAGTCAGTAAGTCTCTAGGTCATGAGAGCACGGTAATGGTGGCCTTGCATATCTCAGGCACCCGTCAGGTCAGAGAGGTTCCAACTATAAGCAACTGGCAACTAGACCAGGAAGCTGCAGCCGGAAAAGGTCCTATCACACCAGAACTCGTTCTTTCTCCAGTCTTCAAAGCCAGTGATGTTTTTCTGCTGCTAGATATCTCTCCTGAAACCTGCTTCCTCCCCACTGTGATTATTTCTCTATATCCATGTCTGTCCAGATTGTCTCTTCTTGGTCCAACAATGTTTTGAGCTTTCCATTCATTTCCATTGCTATGTGGGGTATCTCCAAGGGCAAATAGCTCTACTACTAAATACAGTGTCAGGACAGCTAAGTGGCACAGTGGATAGAATGCCAGCCCTGGAGGCAGGCAGGCTGAATTCAAATCCCACCTTAGATACTGATTAGCTATGAAGTCCTGGGCAAGTCACTGATTGCCTCAGTTTTCTCATCTATAAA
The DNA here is from genome assembly GCF_027887165.1 of Monodelphis domestica. Lineage (NCBI taxonomy): Eukaryota > Metazoa > Chordata > Mammalia > Didelphimorphia > Didelphidae > Monodelphis > Monodelphis domestica. The sequence continues at coordinate 281,854,633 of NC_077233.1, read as the reverse complement.
ATGAGCTGGAGAGGAAATAAATGGCAAACCACTCCAGTATCTTTGCCAAGAAGCCAGCTAAACAGCAACAAAAAACATTGTGACTAAGGTGGTAGAGGAGGGATGAAAAAGAGAAAATCCTCTCTCCCTCCCCTAAGAAGTGAAGAAGTAGATCCTTTCTTCTAAGGCTCTAATCTTCTGAACTGCCATCTGTCCCCAGGGTTTAGCTATTTAAAGCCCTGCAAGGGTGTGGCCAAATTTTGTTAATTCAATGGCAGTGGAAAGTTATTCCTTTCCTCCCTTCTGACTTGTCAGAGAGGTGTTCATACTTCCTAAAGGGATGATGGGGTATTAACATTCTGTTAACACAAATCTCAGCATTTGTCATTGTAGTCTATGGCTAAAACCACTGAAAGGGGAGAGTTGAACCTTCTCCATAAGCTTTTAAACAAGTCAGAGATTGAACTCAGGTCTTTCTGAGCCAGGATTTAGCACCTCTTAATCTTGCCACATATTTTTATTAGCTCTGATTTTTTTTGGAGTCAATTAGCGGTTAGAACGTTCCCAATCCTATCCCATATTTGAGGCCTCAGCCCTGCAATGTAATTGTTATGGTAGCCTAGACTGTCTTTTAGGGAATAGCTTCCTGTTGTGCGGATGTCTTCCAAGGGAGCTGGGAAGCTGGGTACAGACAGCAGCACCAAAGTCATTTTCAAAACCTTCAGAAAACGCAAGTGAACCACAGCTGTTTCCAATAGTGCCCTTGCCATAACAATACTTTAATACAAATAAAATAAGACCAAAAGGGTGCTCAAGTTCTTCTCCAAGGGGCTAGCACTGCAGTCAAAGGGAATTGGGTGACATTTCAAAGGTTAAAACACCTTCCACAACTCAGGCTCTACTTTCTCTCTATCAGACCAGCAATGAAAGCTCAAAAGGAACAGGACAATGTGCATGTGAGGCCAGCCACCTGAATGGATGCTTTCACTCTGGGTAGAATTTTGAAGTGCTTCAATCAAAAACATGGTTAGCTCTTGGTCAGACCTTTTAGAAAGGAAGCTAACAATTGCCATGAAAGTGACCAGAATAGCACTCCAAACCACGCCAGTGGAAAGATAGATGGTGCAACTGAGAGATGGAAGAAGAGGAGGTAAATATTGAAAGTGCTGATGAGCGGAAAAGGGACTCGATTTATAAGGCTTCATCTCAAGGACCAGAATCAGGACCAGGTCTTAGAGGAGAAAGTAAAAAAGAGACAGATACCAATTCTGTAAAAGGAAAAAGTCAACCCTAGCATTTGCCCCAGAGTGCCAGGGGCTGGCTGCCTTAGATCTTTAAATGAAGGTCATGTGACCACTTGTTGAAGCTAGAGCAGAGAGATTTTTGCTTCAGCTCTGGGTTGACTTAGCCTTTGGAATCACTTCACTACATCCCTTAGAAATCATTCTAACCAAGTATTTCCTTTGCTCAGTCTAATTCCAGATCTTTCTATTAGTGTATCTCTTCTTGTTTTTCAGTTATTTTAGTCACTCCAATTCATCTCGCCCCCATTTGGGGTCTTCTTGGCAAAGGTATTGGAGTGGTTTGCCATTTCCTTCTCCAGTTCATTTTACAGGCAAGGAAACCAAGGCAAACAGGATTCAGTGAACTCTTGAGTCTTCAGATTCACACTCTCTCTCTCTCTCTCTCTCTCTCTCTCTCTCTCTCTCTCTCTCTCTCTCTCTCTCTCTCTCTCTCTCTCTCTCTCTCTCTCTCTCTCTCTCTCTTTTTGAGTCTTCCTGACTTTAGCCTTGGCGCACTACCCACTGCACCATCTAGCTGCTACATCTAGTCTTAGCTAATGTCTAAGATGATATCTCAACTCTTCCCATTCTGAGTCTATGGTTCTACCCTAAACGGCCTATTTCAAATGTTGAAAACCTCACAAGTGAACATCGCAAGTCCTTCAGGTTCTCCCTCAATGTCCTCCAAAAAAAATACACCCATTCTCTTTCTGGCTCTTTCTGGTTTGGGGGGAGGGGGTTGTGGCGGGGGAAGTGGCATTTGCCTGTAACCTGAGATATGGATCCCGATAGTCTTTATTTAAGTCGGCTCTGTGCTTAAGTTCTGGGGAGGAGAGGACACAGCCTAAACAGGTGCAGCCTATATTTTAACCCTTACTCCCGGAATTCCCCAAGTTGAGACTTGAGCCACGCTTCCCTTCATTTACCCATTCCCCTCCCCACCTCTAGCTAGGAGGGCACAAAGACCCTTTGTTCAACTTTTGGCCCAACTTTGCACGCATTATTCTAAAATATGGGACAGGTTAGGTATTCCGTCCCATTGCCTGTGGCCAGCATCCCTTAAGCGCACACACACGCGCACACACCCACACCCACGCACGCGCGTACACACACACACACACACACACACACACACACACACACACACACACACACGTGAGCACCACACAACCCTATCCCTACCCAACCTCCTTCCCGGGACCTTTCCTAATTACCTAATTAGGCAGAAGCCAAACCAGATACCCCTCGAGACAAAAACTCTCTCAGAAAGGAATTCAGACGTTCCATTAGCCATGGAACTCAAAGTGTCTGTCGGGAGGCACCTACCATTTCAGACTCGGTCCATTTTTCTCCAGAGAAAGAGAGGGAGAAAGGAAAGTTCCTCGGTAACAAAATAACGCGATTAAGGGAATAATCCTCTTTCTGGCGGAGCCTCGCGACAGCTGGGGGCTGGGATTTTGTAAGGCAGGCCTCAGGCTTTCCTTGAAGCCAGGTGCTGACACGTCTCAGTTCTACGAGGTGGGAGGAGGGAAGGGAAGGGGCCACTTTGATCTATAGGAACTGTCCGCCAGATGGGGATCTTCGGCATTCCAGTTACTGCATGTATTGTATGTTGCTCCCCCAAACCCCGCCCGCCCACGCCCACGGGGTGCTTGATGGTGGTGAAAAAAGCCGGGACAGCAGGCTGGCTGTGGGCTAGGCTTGACCCTGCCGGAGGGCGAAGGCTGAACGGACGTACGTTAAATATGGCTGGACAGAAGAATGCTACAGATGTCTCCTAGCAAATGGAGCTGAAATCTGAGGAGCCGAAAAGAGGCCAGCTGAAGCGCTTTTAGCTGCCAAAGAGCCAACTATTTGGGAGTTCCACACGCCCACCCCCGGATCTCCCTTCCCTGCCTAAGACTGACTATATCACAGAGGCCCAAATCTCCGTGGCTGCAGGAAAGGGCGACGACGCGTGGCCTCCTGCCTGCTTAACTAGCGGAAGCAGGAGTGGGATTGAACGGGCCTCCCTGGTTCAAAAATGGTCCACCACAAGTCGAGAATGTGGAGAGAAGAAACTTTCTAAAGAAGACGGAGGGAAACAATCATTCTCTATCCCAAGAGTCCCTGGGTCTGTGAAGAAGGTAGCCAGCTACCTGCCCCTTTTCCTGGTTGAATCACTCAGCGACAGAGGATTCTCTAGAGACCATCGTTCACTTTGTCCCCAGAGCCAGTCAGCTGTCCCGCTGATGAGCTACAGTAATGGCTCTAATAGGAAAAACTGAATGAGGGGGGAAAGAAGTTAACCATGAAATAAGAGGCATTTTTCATTGGTGGTTTTCAGTGGAAAGATTTGAAGGTGACATTGGGCACAACGCCAATCTCTGGGAACCAGCTAGAGAGAAAAGGGGGCGGAATTTCCAAAAGCTTCTTGGCCTGGGGGAAAATCAGGAGAAATTCACCAAAAAGTCTTTGGAGTCGAGCTCAGAGAAAGTCCAGCTCTTTCATCCTCCTGTTAAGGATGACGGAGGGCTTGAGTGTGCATAGGGAAGATGCATGAGAACTGGTGGATGTCTAGCTTTCACTTAAGGTAATTTCTTTGTCTAAAAAGAAAATCAGGTGGAGTGAAACTATTGTTGGCAAGGGCAAGGCATATGAGCTTTTTGTCTTGTAGAGAGAAGATCCTGACCTTGCAATTGGAAATCAGCTGCAGAGTCAGGAAAAAGGAACCTTTTTTAATGGTGACCAAAATATCAAAACTAATCATGTTTAGGAAAATGGTGCATTGCAAGCATCTCTGTTACAAGGCTGAGCCATCACGAGGGAACCTACATTATACAATTACTCCAGATCACCCAAAGAAAAAAAAACACTCTCAAGTTCTGTCCCAGTAGAGTTGGTTGCAGTATTGAAGCCTCCAAACTAAGCATATACATTCTATTTTAAGGGCGTTATACTCAAATATTTTGCCATCATTACAAAACAAGGGTAAATACATCGTTTCCTTCCTGTGTCTACAAAGTGCTAATCCCAACAACATAACTAGGAACATTCTACAAAGCAGGGGAAAAGGAAGCTGAGCCAAAGGATTCTCATTTCCTCTTGCTTAAAAAAGAGCTCAGAGTAGAATTTTCATGCACAGCCAAGGTCTGGTTGAAGAGCAATGCAAATGTCCACCTTCTAGGACTTTAATTAACAGCCTATGTCACAGACTCACTAGATAACTAAAATCTTAAGAATATCCACAAAACTATGAATCTCAGAATTTCTTTTTTTAACATTTTAATTTTTTCCACAATTACATAAAAAACAATTTTCAATCTTCATTTCTTTAAATTTTGAGCCAAATTCTCCACCTCCCTTTCCCCCCTTTCTTCCCTGCTCCCCCTACAGCAAGTAATCTGATATAGATTTTGCATGTGCAATAATGCAAAACATTTTCCCATATTAGTCATTTTGTGGAAGAGAACTCAGACAAACAAACAAAAATGAAGAAAGAAAGTGAAATATAGTGTGCCTCAAGCCTGCATTCAGACTCCTTTGGAGGCAGATGGCATTTTTCATGAGTCCTTGGGGATTGTACTCATAGCTCTCATCATAGTGCTAAGAATACCAAAGTCATTCACAATTGTTCATGTTGTTACTGAATACAATGTTCCCCAGGTTCTGCTCACTTCAACCTGTATCAGTTCATTTAGGTCTTTTCAGGTTTTTTCTGAAATCATCCTCATTCTTACAGAGCAATAGTATTCTATTACAATCATATATCTTAACTTGTTTGACCATTCCCTAACTGATGGACATCTCAGTTTCCAATTCCTTGTCATCATCACACATTTATAGCAACAAAAAGTTGCTATAAATACCTTTGTACAAATAGGTCTTTTTTCATTTTTTTAATCTCTTTGGGATGTAGACCTAGTAGTGGTATTGCTGAGTCAAAGGGTATGTACAGTTTTAAAGCCCTTTGGGCACAGTTCCAAGTTGATCTCCAGAATGGTAGGATCGGTTCATAACTCTACCAACTGGGAGCACATTAGTATCCTGATTTGCCCACACCTCCTCCCCAGTTTCTGTTCCTCCATATAGCCCAATCTGATAGGCATGACATGGTTTGAATTTGAATTTCTCTAATCAAGTGTGATTTAGAGCATTTTTTCAGATGACTATATAGATGGCTTGATTTCATTATCTGAAAACTGCCTGTTCATATCCTTTGACCATGAATCACAGAATTTCAGAGTGGAAAGGTATCCAGTTCAATCCATACTAGCAAAAGAATTCCCTTGTCCACAATGAGTTCTTAGCCTGAGCTCCATAAACTTTAAAAAGAAAGACAACTTTCATGACTCTTTCAATTTAATTAATTTCCAATTTAATTCTATATAATTAACTTTTGAAAAACATTGTTCTGAGAAGTGGTACAAAGGTTTCACCAGATTTCACAGGGTCCATGACACACACACACAAACGAAGAACCTTTTGTTGTTGTTGTTGAGCTGTTTCAGTCATATCTAATTCTTCATGACCCCTTTTGGGGTTTTTCTTGGCAATACTGGAATGGTTTGCTGCTTCCTTTTCCAACTCATCTGATAGATGAGGAGCTGAGGCAAAAAGGATTAAGTGACTTGTCCAAAGTCACATGGCTAGTAAGTATCTGAGGCCAGATTCGAACTCAATATCAGCCCAGCATTCGATCTACCATGCCATGTATCTGTCTCTAAGAACATTTACAGACACTAGAATATTCCTGGCTGCCCATTCAGCCTGCATTACTTAAAGACCACTGACTCAAGCAGCCCATTCCACTTTAATTGTTAGGAAATTTTTTTCCTTAAATCAGGCCTAAATTCAAGTCTCATCCACCTCTGACTATTGTTCCAAGTTCTGCCCTTTGAGTCCAAACAGAAGTCTAAAACATCTAACTCTTATTTCAAATACCAGGGATGTCCTCGAGCCAGCTCTGACCAACTGAGGATTGTCCTTAAATTTTCTGTGTAGGCTTTTACACCTCAGAAATTGGCAAAGGCTACACATCAGGGATTGAATTATTGTTTGGGTGATTGTCTACCCTTAAGAAAGTGTCAGTAATGAAGATTTAACTTTAACATCATGCTTTTTACTCTTTAAAGAGCTGGATTGTTAAACATTTAACAGCAAACCCCTGATTAAAGCCTGCAGCTCTTAGCAGTTATGCTTACAGATTACAAGGCAGGCAGGTTCCAACTTGCTGGAAAGCCTTTGAATATAAGACCCATAATGGTAAACTGAGCTTGCTGTCTGAGGACCAACCAAGTAAAAAGAGATTCATCATCAATGGTTAGCCATTAAAAGATAAAATATTTAGCTATGATAGTCCCTGAGCTCAGAAGAGGTATGAAAAATAGGAGAAACTGAGCAATGACTTACACTGAGAGTACATTTGTATTTCTACCCTAGTCCGTGATTCTTATCATTGTTTCAAGTCTGATCTCCCTTCTGGTGATGCTGAAGGACCTTCAGGGGCATCTCTCTATCCTTATGAGGTAGTGAGATTTCAGTGGAGAGGAAGGGGTCCAAAAGAGTGAAGAAGAAGAGATTGGAACCTTCTCCAAAGGTAAGAGTAAGAGAATGTTACACAGAGACAAAAGGGAAAGGAAGAACAAGGTACCACTTAAAGTTCCTAAACAGATTTAAACCTCCCACATGGATATGGGAGAGCTAGATATTCAGAGGGAAAAGTAGCTGCTTCCTTTTCAAAGAATACTATTGTAGGGGTAGCTAGGTGGCTTAGTGGAAAGACAGCCAGGCCTGGAGTCCAGAGGTCCTGGATTCAAATCTAGCCTCAGGTACTTCCTAGTTTTGGGACCCTGAGCAAGTCATTTAACCCCCATTGCCTAGCCCTTACCATTCTTCTACCTTGGAACTGATACTTAGTATTCTAAGACAGAAGGTAAGGGTTTTGTTTTGTTTTAAGGGTACAATATAGTACAGCCACAGAAAAATAATAATTAGGGGCTAGCAATTAAGGGTCAGGGTAAAGAGGAAAGAGAAGGAAGACGAGGAGTAATTGGAGATTTCCCACTCATAGTTCCTGGGATAACTATTTGTTAACCCATTAAGTAAATGTTAACCCATTAAGAAAGTTGAGATGTCTATTGTTTCCTATGGACATGCAGGAAAAAATCCCAACATTTATCAAAATGGATGACAACTACTTACCTCTGGTGATTGATTTGGGCACAAATGATACTCCTGGAAGAAATCTAAAAAAATATTACCAAAGATTTCAATCTTGTTAAGATTAAAATTCTCTAGAGACTGTATCTTCATTTATATTTATTCAGTGATAAAAAGCTGGCCAGAGAACAAAAAGATACCAGCTTCATTTCCTTAGCAGCTTCCTCTGTAGCCAGACCTCAGGCAGACCAGTGCTCCCTTAGTCAGTTCTGAACCCATCTCTGTGTGTGTGTGTGTGTGTGTGTGTGTGTGTGTGTATGTGCCAGCGATCCCCTAGCCATCCCCAAGCCAGCCCACCCTTATTGGCACTCTCCTAGCTGCCTACTCCCACACCCCACCACCCAACTGACTGTGGACACACCAGTGCTCTCCTACTACCACCTCTGTCCAGGGTTCAAAGGCAAGAGGCCACTTCTTTCCCCTTCTTATTTATGCTCCTTTTCTCAAGCCCATCTCATTTGAGGGACTCCAACCTCAGTCCAGAGAAGAGGCAAGTCTTATCGGAGTCATCATGAGATCCCTAAAATGGTTGCACAGCACAGGTACGGTGTCTCCCGGAATTGTAGGGAGGACTACTCATTGCCTCTGAGAGATATAGTTCATGGGTTCCGAGGCTGCCTTGAAAAGCTGAAGGTCATCTTGAGGTGCCAACAAAGGGGTATAGCTAGTGTTAAATTTCCAGTCTTGGACAAGAAACTGAAAACTCTAGGAATATAGGCTAGATTTCCTTATTATTGACCACTGGAAGCAAAGAATCCCAAAAATAAAGGTTGTTTTGGGAAGAGAAGGCGGTATCTGAGAATGGTATTTAAGCCTTCAGACCATGGCTTCAAATATAGTGTTGAGAGAGTCCTGGCCAGAGATGGAGAGCATCTAACACAATTTTGCAAATCTAGTCAAAAGAGCATCACACCAAAAAGGAATGGAAGCAGATGGACTGCCTTTGTATGTCCCCTAAGCTAGATCCCAGAGAAATGAGTTACAATTAAGGAAGAGTCGCAGTTGTGGCAGATTCCCAGGAGACCAAGCCCAGGAAAAGTGGTAGTGGTAAAAGCCGTGGTCCCAAATGTTTTACACACGAATGTCTTTTTAGGCAACAAGCAAGAGCAAATAGAAGTCACTATGTAAGGAGGAAAAGTTGGTCTCATCGGTATCACTGAGATCTAGTTGGATGAAATCCATGACCAAAACATGGTTCTAGATGGCTAAACCTTATTGAAAGGAAACAGGATAAGTAAAGGGTGGGTGGGCTGGATTTGCATTTTAAGAAGTAATAGTAATGCAAAGAAATCTGGAAATGTGGTAGGAGAGTATGGAAGGAAGCATTTGTGTGAGTTAGTTAATAAAGGGAGAAGTAGAAATGATTTTGTTATTGAAAAGCACACTAGAGATCACCAGACTAGGAAGAAGAACCAGGTGAGGGGCTTGAAAAGTAAATCACATGCATGACAGAGAAGCATAATGTAGTTATAATGGGCAACTGATTTATTTAGACATCGGTAGCACTTCTGTCTCTGTCTCTGTCTCTCAAAAAGCAGAGCAACTAATAATATCAGACTTTAAAGTAAGTGGAAAAACCAAGGAGAGATTCTGTTCTGGATCCAATTTTCATTAACAGGTCAGAAATAATGAGAATCTTTTTGAGAAATGACCACTTTTTCCTAGAGTTTCTGATAGAAAGGAAATCCAGGCATGGTCTGACATGCACCCTAGATTTTGAGAAAGCAGATCCAAAATGGTTCAAAGGAAAACTACATAAGGTTCCACAGATTAAAATTTTATAAGAGGAGATAGTCCAGAATGAAATTTTGAAGACACAAAGAGAAACAATTCCACTGAGGAGGTAAAAATAGGATTTTCTTGGATAGTCTAATGTGGATGCACAGGAAACTCAGTAACTATCTTGATCTTTTAAAAGAAATATACAAAAGATGAAGAAAGGTGAGGTAACAGCTTGTCAAAATACCAGAAGTGGTTCAGCTCAGCAGATAGATAGCCAGGCCCAGAAATGAGAAATCCTGCATGCATTCAAATCTGTCTAGTTTCCTAGCTCTTCCCACTCTTCTGCCTTGGAATTGATGCATGGCATTGATTCTAGGATAAGAGGTAAGGGTTTTTTGTTGTTTTTGTAAATCTTCAGAAATGCTAAAGCTCACAATGAACTTAAGTTAGGAAGGGAAACCGAGGTCAATAAAAAGAGTGAGAATAGCCACATTGGGAGAAAAAAGGATAATCAAAGGGACAGGACCTTTTTCTTGGGATGGATGGGAATAATATATAATAGGCAGAGACTATACAACTGTTCAAGTTCTACTTTGCTTCCATTTTCTTTGTCAAGAAAAATAACTTTTGTAAAGATGATTTTAGGGTTGTGACTTAAAATCTAAATTAATTGGTCACCAGGGGAAAATCCCAAATAAAATACCCAAGTCAGTCTGGAAATTTATGATAATTTTAATTAATATAGAGGGAAGGATTTAAGGAGAAAGGGGGAAGAGGATATAGAATTTCTTCCGCCTGGCCTGTGCCAGGGGGAGTTCAAGATGTCTGCCACTGGATCTCTGAAGAAGATTAGAGGCTTCTAAGAGAATAAAGTTTGGAAAGTAAAGGAGGGAAAACTCAGCCAGAAACTCACCACCGAACCGGACAATAGCTTGTAGCCACTCCAAGATGCCAAAAGGCCCAGCACACTGCCACCAGCCAACTCTCTGCTGCCAAAAGGTACTGGAGAGAGGAAGTGAGCCAAATATATAGATCTTTTACTCTTCTGTCCCCTCCTCTAAATGCCCATTCTTTAGTTCTCATCTTCTTTGATGAGATTATATCTTTTGATTTACTTAACACTTCTTGTTAAGTTCACCTTTTGTGAGTTACTTAACCTTTTTGTGATTAATTTGACTTTTATAGTTACTTAACACCTTTTTTGTATTAAGATCTTAAAATGGACTTAGCTTAAAGTTCTAGCTTCACTATAAAGTAAGAACTAAGTACCTTCATTGTTCAATCAAGAGATTACAATTTCATCTTCTCCATAAAGTAAGATCTAAGTAGGATGGAGTAATCTAAATTTCACACTTTTATACAGGAAATAAAAATGGCTAAAAGGAAACTAATATCCAAGATCAGAACCTAATTGCCCCTGAAAAATTCAAGTCACCTAATCTAGATGAACCATGTTTTGAAGGATTGTCAGGTATGATTGCTAAGCCACTGCCAGCGATATTTGAAAGATCATGGAAGATGAGAGAGGAGAAGGGCAAATGTCCTAATTTTCAAAGAAAACAAAAAAAACAGACTAAAAAACTATAAACCAGTGACTATTATTCAATTTCTGAGAAATTTCTAGAACATTTCATTAAAGAGATTGTTGTTGATTTTAAGGAGCCATCTCAACTTCAAGTGCAAGTCTGGTAAGACCACCTTTTTTAAAAAAAGATTTACTAAACTGATAGATGAGGAGAATACTGTAGGTATAGTTTACCTATAGTTTTACAAAACTTTTATATTATATACCTTACATTATTCTTATGGAGAAGATAGATGCAGACTAGACTATGATAAAATTAGAAGGGTTCGGAAGACCAGATACAGAAATATGAATTAATGGCTTAACATCAGCCTGTCAGGAGGTCTCCAGTGGAGCAATCCAGAGATTTGTGCTCAACCCTCTGCTATTTAATTTTTTTTTTAAGTCAGTGACTTGGATGAAAGACATAGATAGCCTTTTCATTATATTTGTGGATGACAATTGAGGATCCAAAAGGATCTTGACCAGCTAAAACATTGAGCTAATATGATAAAATTCAAGAAGTATAAATGTTAAGTCTTATACTTGGGTAAAAAAAGAAATCAGCTTCAGAAGTCTGAAAAAGACCTAGGTTTTTTTGGACTACAAGCTCTAAATGAAATAGTAGTGTGTGTGATGGCCAAAAGAGCAAATGTAATCATAGATTGAATTAAGAGGGTTATAACTTCCAGGAATAAAGAGATGATAGTCCATCTACACTCTGCCCTTGTCAGACCTCTTCTTAAGTATTGTGCTCAGTTCTAGGCAATAGAGTTTAAGAAGGATATTGATAATTTTTTGTAACATTTGTACAACCCAGTGGAATTGTTTGTCAGCTCTGGGAGTGGGGAGGGAAAAGGGAAGGGAAAGAAAATGAATTGTGTTTATGGAAAAAATATTTTAAAATAAAGATTTTTTTAAAAAGGTTATTAATAAGTTGGAGAGCATCTGGAGTATGATGGCCAACATGGAGGAAGGTCTTAAGTTCACATCATAATGGGATTGATTGAAAGAAATGGAAATGCTAAGGCTGGAGGAGAGAAGGGCTTCTTATGAAAGGGGAGTGGGGGAATTAGATTTGTCCTATTTGGCCTGGAAGAAGAGAACCAGAAGCAATGGATGGAACTTGCCAAAAAGTACATTTCATTTGAATGTCAGAAAAAACCTTCCTGGTAATTTCTTATTGTTCGGTCGATTGCGTTGTGTTTGAGTCTTCATGACCACATTTTGGGGTTTTCTTAGCAAAGATACTAGTATCATTTGCCATTTCTTCTTCCAGCTTATTTTACAGATGAGGAACTAAGGCAAACAGGAGTAAGTGGCTTGCCCAGGGTCATGGCTAGTAAGTGTTTGAGGCTAGATTTAAATTAATGAAGATGAGTCTTCCTGATTCCAAGCCTAGTACTCCATCCATTGTACCTCCTTGTTGTCCCACTCTGGTAAGAATAGCTAGCTGTCCAAACCATGAATGGACTGTCCCAAATGTTGGTGGGTTCCCCCTCCTTAAAGATATTCAAGCAGACACTAAATGAGCTCTTGCCAGGAACGTGGCAGCAGAGAGTCCCCTGAGGAATGGACTGGACCAATTGGCTATTGAGAATGCTTCCAAAACTCAGCGTCTGTCATTCTGGCATCTAGAAAAGACAGTGTGGTGTCCTGGAAAGTGTACTTGCTCTGGAGTGAGCAGATTGATTCTGACTCCTAGTAACTATGTAACCATGAGTAAGTCAATTTACCTCTCTGAGACTCATTTTCCTCACCTGTAAAAATGGGTGGAATAGCTATATTCTAAGTACCTGGATTGTTGCAGGGAACGTGTTTTGTAAAGCTTAAAGTACTAGAGGAATATAAATTTTCATAATAATTGTTCCCATATCCTGGGGTAAAATAAAGACAGAAACTTAGTTGGTATCAATTTTTGTCATGCCATTAAATGTATATTCCTGAGAAGACTGTCATTTCTTAAACTTAAATTTTTTACTCCATAATGGTACAAAAGTAGCAATTAAGAAATGGCATGCTAAAAAGAAAGAAGATTGGAAAGGTGATTCTGAAAAGAATCATATTTGTTCCAAGTCCTATATTCCTCATATAGGAATGACACCTAACCTGTGCCACCATGGTTCTATTAGCCCACTCTTTTCTTCCATCTGCAAATCTTCAACATGCAACAAGGAGACCTGGGATCAAATTCTGACCCTGTTGTACCAGTTGTACCCAAAGCAAATCCCCTAGCCAGATTGTGAAGGTTAGTTCCATTCCTGTTGATGAAGTCTCCTTTTCCATTTACTGCTCTTTATTTTTGCCTGGATACCATATCTCTGGAGGCCATCAGACCCTGAAACCACATCCCCTGAGCCTGGCATCCAGGTGCTCTGCCCGTCATTTTTTCTCCTTCTGTCCTTGTTTCTCCTTGGCCTACAATTCAATGACAGAGCTCAAATAACAGCCACACTTAATGACCAGTGATCAATGGGTACCTGACCTAGGGTCAGCAGTTTATTCCAACCACCTCTCTGTTTTCAGATTGCCGAATCATACATAGTTCATGGTTCATGTTTCCCCTTGTCCAGAATTTACTAGAATCCAGGTTCATAATTAGAAAATAACTTTAACATACAGCACATAGTCTCAAAGCATCCCCCAGAAATCAGGGTGGGGCTACAGTGCCACACATACCAAATAGACATGGTATTCAGGAGGCAAAGCTCCCTCCCACATGCCTGTGAGAAGAATGCTTTCCACTGTGTTCCAAAGCTATCTGTTGAATGTTGGCATGTGTTGGCTGATTGGAGTCCGTATTGGTTTTTATTTTTACATAATGGCTGAAGAATTATCTCCTTGTTTCCAGGGCAAAGGCTAGGACTATAATCACATTCCCTGTTTAAGAAAAGGGTAATGTGTTAGACTTATATGTATGAATAGAAACAGGTAAATTGTCATATTTCCTTCTGACTTTGTAATTTAAACAGTGTAAGTCAGTAGGGAAGGGCTATAATTGGAGCCAAAGTAAGTGAGGTGAAAATTGCTAGGTGGCAGAGCATCTGCATCTCATTTTAATTAGTCAACTTTAATATGGGAAATGGAAAACTTTTTTCTTGCCATTCAGTCTAGGATGTGTCCTAATTGAGGATCCAAATAGACTATCATGTCTTCAGGAAAGCATGGGCTGAAGGGAGAATGATGCTCAGTAATGACTTTATGATAGCCAGGTAGCAGGAACAAAACTAGGGCTTGTCTAGGCCACTGTAACATGGGCTTAATATTCCATATTTATCTCCACTACAGAAGAACAAAAAAAATGTCCACCAACGACCCTTAGGAAATGACCCATATACGCAAACATATTTATTACAGAGATTTTAATTGTAGTAAAAAAAAAACAATGGAAAACAAAGTGGGCAAGCACTGGCCAAACAGATCTATGTTGTTGACTTAAAGATCCATGTGTTCTTTAATAAAGGTCTTTCAAAATCCAGAAGGCTGTATAACACTGGGCTGCCCATGGCTATGAGAAGAATACATTTTATTGCATTATAAAGCCATCTGTTAAATATTGGCATTTGTTAGTGGACTAGAGTTCCTATTGGTGTGAAAGAATTGTTTTTTCTCCCTTATATGTACTGAGATATAGAATCACAGAGTGTTGTGGTAGAAGGAACCTTGGAAGTCATCTTGTCCATTTCCCTCATTTGAAAGAATGCCTTTCCTTTCCAAGTTCACATACTGGGTAGTGGCAGAGTTGGGATTAGACATAACCAAGTCTTCTGACTCCTAGGACATATTGGACTTGCATAAAGACTAGACTTCTGATTTCCTTGATGTACCAGGGTACCTTGAGGGAGACAACTCATTCACATGGAGTCCAGCACCTCCTCTACTACTTCTAGCTTTAAAGAGTTTCCTAGATCCGGGAGAGCATCAGTGACTTGTCCAAGATACTGTCAGAAGTGAGCCTTGAATGCAGGCTTTGAAGTTAGCTCTTTATACGCTGCATCATTCTGCTTTTCCACATGTACATAGTAGTAGTCTCTCGGTAACCGGGGATGACGATCGTCTTTGTGCGCCTTCATCCATGGTGTATAGATGAGTGTGCACAAAGACACTTGTGAGTGAAGGAGATTTAAGTGGAAAAGTCGGTGCACAGAGACAGTCCCACTCTCTCGGCATTGGAAGCCTGGGTCCAGTGGCACGAAAAGTCGTTACACCTGGAGACTTCCATGTACACAGGTATACAAAAAATACAAAATCACACATAATATATACTGATGTAACTATGATTGAATGTATCACAATCAAATCTGAGTCCTGAGTGCAACAAAGTCAATATTACAAGAATTATTAATGACACCTACTGTAGGCTTTGGGTTGTCCCATTAGCTGGCTTCTTTAAACAAAGCATATAATCCTGGATTAGGAAAATAGGATCCCAGATGATTGGAGCATAGATTTGTATCTGGAAGGGGCCTCTGAGGTCATCAGTTCCATCCCCTGATTTTGCATATGGGGAAGCTGAGGGAGGCCCAGGAAGATTACCTAATTTGCCCCAAATCACACAGGTAGTAAAAACCAGAACTGGTTTCTCTGGTTCTAGAGTCACTGTACAATAAAAATGTTCCTTGTTTTCAAAGGGACTCTAACTGGACCCAAAGTAAATAGGTAGCATTTCAAATGTTAAAACTTCTTCTTCAATTCAGATTGGCAATGATGACAAGAAGGGAAATGGCGATCACTAGAGGGGTTGTGAGAAGCCTAGCATTGGTCGAGCTGTCCAGAGCTCTTTGGAATGATACTCTAAAAGCCATTCAACCATGCATATCCTTTGACCCCAAAATAGCACTTCTAAGCATTGGTCCCTAAAGAGTCAAAAACTCTAGCTTCAAAAGGCCACATAGAAGGATACCGGTCTAAAGGCAGATCTCCGTCTGTTGACAAAAGACCTAGAAGGGTTCAAGGAAATAGAACAAGACCTCAAACCCCTTCAGATGTGTACGTGTCTCAACTTTATCATCACCAGTAAAGCTCAGTGGCATTATGAACGTGGACTGACTGATCAAAGGCCTTCATCAAGATCTCAACATTGCCCATCAATGACCCTTAGAAAAAGACCCACATATGTCAATATGTTCATCACAGAGATTTTAATTGTAGTAAAAAACTGAAGACAAAATGGGTAAGCGCTGGCCGAACAGATTGTGGGATATCATTTGGATTTATATTACTTAAGTATACCTACTTGTTTTATGGAAGGGCTTTTATTATGGGCGGGGGTGGAAGGTGGGGGGTGGGTGGTTTGTTGTGTGAAGAATTAGGAAGAGAGTAGTAATAACAGAACTAAAAGAAAAAAGGATCAAGGAAACATAAACACACAAAAGAGAGCGGCAGAAAGTTCAGAAGGGGACAAAGAAAAGCAGGACAGTGTTAGTATTATTATCTAAAATTTAAGAAACTTTTTTAAAAAGCTATGATAAAATGATAAAGGCTGGCAATTTTATATAGCGTTCCTTTCTTCTTCTTAATGTGGAATTGTATGTGTTCATCATTTAAAAAAAAACAACTTATCCTAATACGTCCCTTTTCCCTCCTCTAAAAAAGGAAAGCCCTTGGGTCTCTACAAAGCCGAAGTAACAAGAATTTCAGCTTGACCCCACCCAGCAATAACAGTAGAAAAAGTGTCCTGGGTGACTCCAGATAAAAGAATAGGAAACAAGTCATTCTGACCTCCTTAGTGGAACTTAGGAGCAACACACACACAGACACATTTTTGTGTGAAAGGCAATAGAGAATAAACACAAGGTAAATGCTATAAATTTGTCTAGGTCTTAGCAATTTTTGGAGAGATAAATGTGTATTTCTCTTCCAGCTAATGCTCTCATTGTATAAGTGCTGATACGAATCTCCAGAAACTATTTCAGAATGGATTTTATTTTTTAATGTGACTTGAGAGAGCTGAGGAGGTGGGGGTAGGGAGGGAAGGTTCACCATGTTGAGGGGAGTTCTACAACAAGATTTGATTTCACAGACACTTCAAAAATAATGGCATAATCTTATCAGTTTTCAGCAAATACAATCTGAAGCATTCAGGTTTCCGATAAAGGTGTATCCCGTTCATTGGTGCTGCAAACTGCAGATTAAGCTCTTTTTTTAAATACTGTTCAAATTGCCTGTGAAGCAACCTTTTATGAGATATGATGGTTCAAACAATTTTGCAAAGAGCAGGAGACAAAGAATCTGTTTTACACTGAACTGGTTTCCTAGGAAACCCTGAAGAATGTAATGTGATATCTCTTAGAGGTAGTTCAAGGACCAAGGTTCCTCTTTACTTAATTTTTTTTAAACTGTTTTAATATATGCCTCTTCCCATTCCTTCAGAGGTAGTAGCTAAGAGCCAAACGAGTCCTCCAACAACAGCCTGAACTGTCAGGGAAGAGAGAAAGAGGAGAGGAGGAGAGAGAAGAGATAGGTGGTGGAAGGAGGGGAGAGAGAGAGAGACAGACAGAGAGAGAGAGAGACAGAGACAGAGAGAGAGACACAGAGAGAGAGAGAGAGAGAAACAGAGAGAGAGAAACAGACAGACAGAGACAGAGAAACATAGAGAGACAGAGAAACAGAGAGAGATAGAAACAGAGAGAGACAGACAGAGAGAGAGAGACAGAGAGAGAGACAGAGAGAGAGAGAGAGAGAGAGAGAGAGAGAGAGAGAGAGAGAGAGAGAGAGAGAGAGAGAGAGAAATGAGCCAAGTTAATATTTCACTATTGACTGGAGCAATTTGAACCAAGAAATTAAAGGAATTGGGAAGTTGATCCTCTGCCATAAAATTTTTTAGTCCCTATCAAATGACAAAAAAAGTCAACCTGTTCTTCAAATCAGACTAATTGCACATCCAAGTTAATCTGTCTCAAGGTCTTCAAATATCATTTATTTTCATCTCATTTTCACTTTGGCTGTTCATTCATCCCAGTGATATGTAGGCATATGTAGGTTGACAGAATGGTGCCAGAATTAGCAGGCTTATCCATTACCAAGCTCAGACTATAGCTCACCAGGGTCCAGAGGTGACACAAAGATTAGGAATGAAGAGTTCAGGAAAACTGGAAACCAGGAAGATTTCATCGAGAATTAGGTTATTAGCATCGACATTTTCCAGAGAGTCAATTTCCATAATTCATCTCTCTTGTCAAGAGAAAATCAAAATAGGAAAAGTGAAGGAACATCTGGGTTGTGTGGGAAGGAGTTAACTTCAGTTTTAAAATAAATAAGGCATAGGAGCTTCAGCTTTGATTCATTTGGAAATTTAGGCTTAAAAACTAGGGTGTCATTTCAAGCAGAGGTGGTCTGTAATTCCAGAAGAGTTCCAAAAGATGGTTTGATCCATCTAGAAGTAGCCTTTGAGGCTCATGAAATTGAATTAGATGCCTCCCAAGACCCTTTCAGTTCCAAGATCATATGATTCTGTGGATATCCATACATACAAAATGCTGTGAGCAAAGAATATCTGAATAGACATTGTAAGAGGGACTGTTGCCACCCCCAAAATTGCACTTTGGCAAATATTGGAATGCCACAGTTGTTGATGGCAGTTTAGAGTAGTGTGTATCCCACTGCTACTCTTAGAGTCAAAGGGTGTCGTTAGAATTCTCAGGACCAGACACAAATGACATATGGCAAAAAATTGTCTCAACATGAAGGCCTTGTAAAGAATTGGACACCTACCTTGACATCTTCAAAAGAGAGTGACATCTTAGCAATAAATACATATCGGGGGGCAAACACAACTTGGTGTGCACAACTGGGTTAGAAAATGACTGGGAGTGAACTAGTGATTGGAATTCCAAGTTCAGCCCAGGGAAGATCAGAAATATCATGAATACTCTTATTTCCCTGAGCTAGGAAGGCTTTCTGGAAGACGTGGTATTTCACAAGCAGATCACATAACAGGAGAAACACTGATAAGATGTAGTGAGTAGAGGATGGAGTTGTAGAAGGGGTGAGTCGTGCATTTGAAGCATATGATATAGTTTGGGAAATGGGATGTCTAGAGAGGAGTGGTCAGATGAAGTAACAGAAGTATTTCTCCAAAGAGGTGAATAAACTCTTTCAGGGCACAAGGGTAACATTTAGTAAGTAGGTTGTCTGTTTTTATTCCTAGCCTTGAACAGCTTACTCTCTAAGAAGGTTTGCTTCCCAGAGGATCCATTACCTGGAAATTACAGTTCCTTGTCTGAATGAGTTGACCTAAAAGGTCCAAAGTCCTCACTGAAAGCCAACTTGCTCTTTTAATTCCCTTCTTTGTACCACAGAAATTGGCAGGACCAGAATAATTATTTGACGTAAAATATTGGCAGCTCCAAAAGAATGGATTGCCATTTCTTTGTCAAAAGATTAATTGTGCCAATGAAGTAATTTCCTGAATCCTAAACTAATAGTGCGGGAGAGAATGATCAGGAGGGAGTCATTTTTTCTCATTCTTTTTTTCCCTCTGGAATCAATCCCCAATTTTAAATTTGGACCATGGAGTTGAAACACGAGCTTCATCTAAAGAAGATGCCTCAGGAATGAAAGAGTGGCCTTCAGAGTTCGTGATGCTTTTCTATGGATAGGTTCACTTCATTTCCCATGGAAAGGTCCTCCATCAGAAAGGTTGAGATAACACAAAGTCTGAATTAAGAGTAAGGCAGGAGGAAAAAGAAAGGGAAGGGGCAACTTATCCCATTTGATCTTCACAATGAGCCAAGGAGGTAGGTTGATATTTCTATTCCCATTTTATAATTGAGGAAACTGAGTCAGACAGGGGTTATATGACTTGCACAAGGTTATACAGCTAGTATCGAAAGTCAAATTTGAACTCAGGTCTTCCTGACTCCAGATCCAACCTTCAATCCACTGTACCATAGAAGAGACATCTGATCTAGTTCAATAGAATCATAGTCTACTTGGTGGCACCCAGTGGACAGACAGGTGAGACCCACCTTGCTTATATTTTCCTAGGGCTATAAGAGTCATTGTAGGCATTGATACAGGATCAGGAGAACTGTGTTTGAATCCTGGTTTAGAAAAAAGCTCTCTGTGTGACTTTGGTCACGTCAGTTTACCCCTCTGAACTTCAGATTCCCCATTACTTAAAATGGGGATAATAATTTGGCTCATAGGGTTATTGTGGGGAAAGGCCACATGCAAATTATTTCATGCATGCGGCTCTTGATATTACCTGTACTTACTATGAATCTCCCAATGTGCTTTTCTAAAAGCAGATGGTGATGGAAATTGAGACGCAGTTATAACCACATGCAGGTCATGGGAAGGACACCTGCCGAATCATTTCCTTTGGCATTTAAATTCTGCAAAGGTTCCACGTATATACAAATGCCATAGGTTTCATTTAGTTTTTCCTGGAGCCTGATCGAGGCATCAATGCAAATTCTTTTGGAATTTGTCTAAAATCCAGACAACATTTAGACTCAATGACAGTGCTCGCAGCCCGGGATCTCAGTAGTAGGTACACTGGCCTGATGCCAAGGGGCATATGATCAACCAATCTATAAGTAAAAAGCAGTTTGCATCCTACCCTTTATGTGAAAATTGCTTATGGGGCTCCAAAGCAACCACACTCACCTTTATTCCTCTTCTGTTCTGCATGCCCAACTGCCTTCCTTCAAGTTGCACACCCTAGAGGGAATTTAAAACTTAAACTAACCTTTAATCACAGCATTTGGTTGGGTGACCCTGGGACCCTCTGGGTTTGGTAGAAGGGTAGATTCTGGGGTCTGCCCTGGAAAAAGTGACCTGCGAGTAAGATCCCTACCCCACCCTTTTTGTTGTGGGTGAAATCAGAGGGAACCGCACAAGATGAGCAAGCAAGATTGTCATCTGGGTATCAGAAATCTTTATATTCTCTTCCCTTCCAAACCTTCATGTCACTCAAGGATCCACCATGCTTTTAGTCACCCAGGTTTTTACAGCCTTCAGATCTCCACTTCCCATCATCCCACATCCACATATCTCTTTTTTCAGTTGTTCAGTCATGTCCAATTTTTTGTGACCCCACGAACACCAGGCCTTTCGATCCTCCATTATCTCTCTGTCCAAGTCTGTCCAAGTTCATGTTCATTGTTTCTATGAAACCATCTACCCCTCTCAATATGTGCTGTTCCCTTTCTCCTTTTGCCTTCAATCTTTCCCAACATCAAGACCTTTCCCAAGGAGGCCTGCCTTCTCGTTATGTGGCCAAGCTTCAATTTCCATTTTTTCTCATCTGTTCCCAAATTATGGCAGTTCTGCCTCCATATCTTTTCCATCTGTCCCTTTTGTTCTAGGCACACACCACCCCATTAGTTCAGAAACTCACCACCTCTCACCGGAACTTTTGCAGTAACCACCTAATTGGCTTCTTTGCTACAAGTCCCCGTTGTCCCCCCAAATCCATTCTCTACACAATACTTCATTCTCTATTGTTCAAAAAGATTTTCCTAATGCATAGGTCTGATCACATATGTAACCTTTCCTCATCTCAATAATCCCAATGGACTCCCTATTGACTCTAGGATCAAATATGATTTCATTTTTATTTTTAAATGACTATTTTTGATAAGTTTTTTAATATTCATAATTATTATCAGAGTAATGCATCTATATTAACAAATAGGCGCATATACAGTATATTGTGGTGTATATTAAATCATTTTTTTAATCAAAGGGATATATAATAAAAAAAAGTTTGAAGACTTGTATAAACAAAGAAATATTTTAATAAAAAAATCATTTTACTTAAGTAATGGAACTTAAGTACTTTATTTCTTTCTTTTTTGGCACACAAATGAATAACATATTTCTAGGTTTCAAAGCTTTAGATATTAAATTTTTATATATTTATTTTTTATTTCCAGGTATCTTAGCCCCTTTCAGTTCTCCCCACACCATAGAAGGCAGAATCCAGGAAACAGTCATGTATATATAGATTACGTCTTTTGTGTTTCCACTTCTCAGTTCTTTCCCTGGCAGTGAACATTCACAACATTATTCTTCAAATATTAAATCTGTAACTATATATGATATCCTCTTGGTTCTTATTCATTTTACTTTTTCATTATCTCATATAGTTCTTTCCAAGTCTTAAAAAATTAATCTGCTCATTGTTTCTTATGGCACAAGTATTCCATCACAATTACACACCACAATTTATTTAGCCAACCCCCAATTGATGGACATCCCTGTGATTTCTAGTTTTCACAGAGAGTTATTATAAATATTTTGAAATATATAGGTTGATTTCCTTCTTCCCTTGGGAAAGAGAACCCAAAATGGTAGGAGTACACACAATTTTATACAGCTTTCTGGGCATAATTTCAAACTGATCTCCAAAATCATTGAATCAGTTCACAGTTCCACAAACAATGTATTAGTTTCCCCACTTTTCCACATCCCCTCCAACATTTGTCATTCTGCCCTATTGTCTTTTAGTTAATCTGATGGATGTGAGTTGATATCTCAGGAATTGTTTTGGTTCATATTTTCCTAATCAGTAGATATTTAGAGCATTTTTTTCATATACCTAAATATGGCTTTGATTTCTTTATCCAAAAAACTGTATCTTTATATCTTTTGCCCATTTATCAATTTAGAGATGGTTTTTATTCCACCAAATTTAACAAAGTTCTCTACATATTTTTATGAGACTTCTATCCAACAGACTGAAATCCACCCCCCCAATTTTCTGATTTCCTTCTAATCTTAGTAACATTTGTTTGACTTGTACAAAAACTGTTGAATTTAGTGTACTCAAAATTATCCATTCTGCATTTCATCATGCACTCCATCTCTTGCTTACTCATAAATTGCTCTCCTGTCCATAAGTCTGTTCTTTTACTACTGTTTGTTATATGTCTGTTCTGTTCTACTGACCTACCTTTCTGTTTCTTTGCCATTACCAGATAGTTTTGATAGTTATTGCCTTCTTAATACAGATTGAAATCTGAAACTGCTAGACCTCCTTCTTTTACATTTTTTCATGAATTCTTCTGATATTCTTGATCTCTTGTTCTTCCAAATGAATTTTGTTATTATTTTTTCTAGCTCAATAAGATAGTTTTTTTACAATTTTATTGAGATGGCAATGAATAAGTAGAGTAGTTTATAGGATTGTCATTTAAATTTTATTGGTTCTGCCTATCCATGAACAATTAATATTTCTCCAATTATTTAGATCTGACTTTGTGTAAAAAGTGTTTTATAATTATTTTTGGTTATTTCCAGGATTTGTTTTGGCAGGCATATTCCCAGTTATTTTATTCTATCGGTGGCAGTTTTAAATGGAGAATATCTTTCTATCTCTTCTTATTGGACTTTGTTAGTAATGTATAAAAATGCTGATGATTTATATAAGTTTATTTTACATGCTGCTACTTTCCTAAAATTATTGATAGCTTCAATTAATTTTTTTAGTTAAATCTATAGGAATTTCCACATACACCATCATATCATTTCCAAAAATAGTTTTTATTAGTTTTTTGCCCAATATGATTCCTTTATTTTCTTTTTCTTCTCATTACTATTGTCAGTGTATCTAATGAAATGTTGAATAATATTGGTGATAATGAGCATCCTTGTTTCACTACTGATCTTATTGGGAAGGTTTCTAATTTATCCCCATTACAGATAATACTTGCTAATGATTTATTTAGATGTTTCATATCATTTTAAGAAAAATTCCATTTATACCCATGCTTTCCACTGTTTTTAATAGGAATGAGGGTTGTTTTATCAAATTTTTTCTGTATCTATTGATACAATCATTTTTTGTTATTAATATAATCAATTCTATTGTTTTCCTTATATTAAGCCATTCCTGCATTTCTGGTATAAATATTGTTTGGTCAGATTGTATATTCTTTGTGATGTAATGTTGCTTTTATTCTATCTCATGGGTTTTGATATGTGATCTCATTATTATAATTCCCTTTAATGAAATTATTGTTCCTATGGCTTGTTCTTTAACCCACTCATTCTTTAAAATTAAGTTACTTAGTTTCCAATTAATTTTTTTCCACCACCCCTCATATACAATTCTTATTGCATTGTGGTCTTGAGGATACATTTAATATTTCTGCTTTTCTACAGTTAACTATAATGTTCTGTGCCCTAATATATGATTGATTTTTGTAAAAGTAATGTATCTTCTTTTTCTTCCCATTCAATTCTCTCCACATACCTGTCACATTTAAGTTAACTAAGGTTTTATTCATCTCCTTGACTTCTTCCTTATTTATTTATTTATTTAATTTTTGTTAAAATTATTTGGTTCTGAGAGGGGAAAATTGAAGTGCTCTACTATTATTGTTTTTTATCTATTTCCATCAGTAATTCATTTAGCTTTAAAAATTTGGATATTATCACATTTGCTGCATATAGGTTTAATACTGATAATGCTTCATTGTCCATCATACCTTTTAACATAATAGCCTCCCTATTTATCCCTTTTGATTATATCTATTTTAGCTTTAATTTTGTCAGAGATCATGATTGCTACCCTTCCATTTTTGTATCAGCTGAGATATAGTATATTCTGCTCCAGTCCTTTATTTTTATTCCTTACGTGTCTCTTATTTTTAAGTGTGTTTCATGATGGATTTTGATCCATTCTGATATATATTTCCATTTTATGGGTGAATTCATCCCATTCATGTTCAAAGTTATAATGACTAATTGTATATTTCCTTCCATTCCTATTTTTCCTCATTGTTAGTCCTTCTCTTCCTCTCTTTTTGCTGTATTCTTCCTCAGAGAGATTTAAATATTTCCTATCAGCTACCTCTCCAATTTGTGCCTCTTCTTAGAAACCCTCTCTTATTCTCTCCCCTTGTCATCATAGTTCTAAATCAACCCATCTTTATAAGAATCCCTTCTTTGTCCTTTACCTCCTAGTTCTTATTCTATCCCTCCTTACAAAAATCACACCCTTATCCATGCCCTTTTATTTCTTGATATAAATTCCCTTCTAAAAACCATCTCTTATCTTATCCTGAGAGATTTCCCCTTATCCTCTCACTTTGACTTGCCCTCCTTTTTCTTCATATGTACTCTCTTCTTGGAATTGCTCCATTTTCTCAGCTCCTTACCCTCTTTTCTCCTAATCTAATTCCCTCCTCTTAATCCTCTAAGGGTGCTCTTAGTTCCTCCCTTATCCTATCTTTGTTTCTCTGTACATTAAGGAGACTTTTGTCCTTCCAGATGTATATTTTTTTTCTCTTTAACTCAGCTATGATGAGAATAGGGCTCCAGTACTACCTACCCTCCAACCCTGCCTCCTGTTGTCTATGACAGTTCTTTCACTCATGCCTTTTTTATATGAGATAATAGGTCCAGTTTATCTCTTCCTACCCTATTTTATTACTATTCTTAGTTCGTTCCATTACATGCAACTTGATCTCAAATCTTCCATCTATATATGCTCTTTCAATCTACCTAAACAATAATGTCATCTTTAAGGTCCCTTATAATTGTTCTTTCATGTTTTATCTTCTTATGATTCTTGTTTATCAAAATTTCTACTGAGTTCTGTTTTTTTCCCCAAGAACAATTTAATTACTTTAGTTCATTAAATATTCATTTTCCCTTCTATGTAATTATGCTTATACTTGCTGGGTATATTATACTTGGTTGTAAAACCCAGCTCCTTTGCTTTTCCAAATATTGTGTTCCATGCTCATTGTTCTTTTAATGTTGAAGCTGATAAGTCTTGTGTTATTCTAACTAGCTCCACAGTATTTAAATTGTGTTTTTCTTTTTGCTTTTAGTATTTTTTTTCCTTAGGCTGGAAGTTATGGAACTTAGCAATGATGTTACTGTACATTTTCATCTTGGAGTCTCTTTGCAGTGGTGATCAATGGATTCTTTCCATTTCTATTTTACCCTCTGGTCCTAGAATTTCCATGCAATTTTCCTCAATGATTTATTGGAGTAAGATTTCTAAACTTTAAAAAAAAACTCATAACTTTTCAATAGTCCAACAATTTTTATATTGTCTTTCCTTGATCTATTTTCCAGGTCTGTTGTTGTTGTTGTTGTAAGCTGTTTTATATTATCTTCTATTATTTCATTCTTTTGATTTTGCTTTGTTATCCTTATTATATTAGGAAGTCATTAGCTTCCCCTTGTTCAATTCTAATTCTTAATGAATTATTTTTTGTCATGAGATTTTTTGTGATTTTCTTGCATTGTTCTTATATTTTTTTCTAGTTTTTCCTCAACTTCTCTCATTTAGTTTTTGAGATCTTTTTTAAAGTTCTTCCAAAAACTCTTTTGGGGCTAGTGATGATTTGGTATTTTCTGTTTTAGAAGTACACGTTTTAACTTCACTCTCCTCCCAATTTGAGTGTAGGTCTTTTCTGTGCCCATAATAGCTATCTACAGTTGGGTTTTTTTTCTCTTTGCCCTACACATTGTTTTTTTCACATTCTGGCAGCCAAACTAATAGGTTTAATTGTCTTTTTTATATTTGAGTTAGTCTTTGTTCCTGTGGGGCTTCAAGATTTTGTGTTTGATATTTCTTGGGCCCTTCTGATTTCTATAATCCAGGGCCAGGTAGGGTCCCTGCTTCCCCAGCACAAACCCCAGTCTGTGACTGACTACTAGGCCTCCCCCTAGTACTAGTAGTTATGCCACTGCAAGTAGATGGCTCACCTCACACGTGAGGTGGCAGTCAGAGACTCTACCCTTCTGTGGGTGACTCAGCCCCTCAGCAATTGCACTCATCAGTGTGTATTCCCTCTTTGTCCTCCTCTCCCAGAACTTGCAGAGCACAAACCTGGTGTCTAGTCTGCTCACTTGGGCTCCTGAAATCCTTCCCTGTTCACTGGTCAGCCCCTAGTTGTGGGTGAGTGGGGATTTTTGGAGCTAAGGCTGAAGTCCACACAACTGCTCCCAAGGCTCACTGCCTGTTAACTTTACCAGCATCTGCTGCTGGGATATCAATTCCTAGGTCAAACAGACAAGGTAAAGCTAACTGCTCGATCCCCCAGGACTTGTAGATTGTTGAGTATTTTCTCTGAAGTGCCTGCACCAATAGGTAATATGTGGACAAGATAGTCTTAGACAACCCTTCAAGTTTTTCCTGGATGCTCTACTTCACTCCCAACTATTTTCTATTTTTGCCACTTTTACATTCACTCTGTGGAGTTATTTCTGATTTTTTGTGGGAGAATTTGGAGAGCATGGCAGTCTCCTGCCCTACTCTTCTATTTTCCCACAATCCCCCAGGGTAGATTATTAGAGGAAAATTCCAACATAGCAGACCTAATGCTCAACATAACTTCCTTATGTTAATTATTAACTAAAAGGATGGTAAGCTCCCAGTGTCTAAATCCATTAGTTGAAAGTCATGTTGACTGAGGTACCATGCCAGGTGCCAGGATTCTGGTAGACAAGTACAGTTTTGAAAATGGCTGACAAAATATTCTGAAGAACTCATTGAAGTTCTCAATAAGCATATTGAGTCCTCAGAGCTACTCCACAGTGCTTATAGGGGAATGAATGCTGGGTTTTAATCCCATCTTTGTCACTTCTAGTGATACTTACTAAATGATCATAATTCAGTCCTTAATTTATATGAATCTCAATACCCCTTACTGTAAAATAGAGATAATTCTCATTTAGTAATGGTAAAGGTATATGCTTCTAGGAATGTAACTGTAGAGAGTATTTGGCTGAGAACAAGTTACTACCTTTTGGCTGACTTCCAGCCTCCTGAGCCTTTATTCCTAGCTATTTATAGCCATCATTTTCTCTTTAGTCACTGCTTTAGAACCCACCCTGTCAGGATACAGGCCTCCTAATAAACCTACCTCGAGAGATGAACCAATGCAGAAAGGAGAAATTGCCCAAGGCACCACTTCCTATATCAGACGCAACTTCTACCAGGCTCTCTGTCTGGGTCTAGACTCTCTTCTTCTCCTAATTTAGATATAGATAGATAGATAGATAGATAGATAGATAGATAGATAGATAGATAGATAGATAGAAGGAATATATATAAATATGTGTGTATGACATATGTACACAAATACCATGTATATGTATGCCCATCAATTATGATCCAGGCATGGCATATATATCTATATTTATAGTAGTAGTCTCTCAGAAACAGAGGATGACGATCGTCTTTGTGCATTTTCATCTATAGCGTATAGATGAGTGTGCACAAAGACACTTGTGCGTGAAGGAGATTTAAGTGGAAAAGTCGATGCACAGAGACAGTCCCACTCTCTCGGCGTTGGAAGCCTGGGTCCAGTGGCACGAAAAGTCGTTACGCCTGGAGACTTCCTCAGCTGCATTGGATGGCCATGTTGCCTTTTGTGCTCCAACACGCCCTGAGCACTCCACAGTGTTTTGCTGTGTCGCCCTCTCAGCCGTTGAACCTTCTTGTTGGTTTCTTCCGTCTGTTCCGCCGAAGCAGTCTTCACATGCTGGGTGAGCAAAGCCCTGGTTCACCAGGGGTCTGTGACCCGATGGGCACCCTCACAAGGTTTAGCCGGCCTGTCGAAGCCGTTGCCCGGGGTGTGGCTGCTGCTGCATGCTAGCAGCTACTGGGAGCCACAAGTGAGAGCTGGGTGTCAGGTGGGGGTCAGAGGCTGGAGAGCTGCCCTAGGAGGGCACGACAAGCCCTCCATACCAGAGATACTACCCCTCCCTGAGCACCCCATACACCCCTCTATATTTATATACAAATATATACATATATACAAATATAGATATATATGCCATGCCTGGATCATAATTGATACTCTATACTATTAATTGTG
Organism: Monodelphis domestica; assembly: GCF_027887165.1. Taxonomy (NCBI): domain Eukaryota; kingdom Metazoa; phylum Chordata; class Mammalia; order Didelphimorphia; family Didelphidae; genus Monodelphis; species Monodelphis domestica. The sequence goes on along the minus strand of NC_077233.1, from coordinate 281,826,092 downwards.
TCTGTTGGCATGTGTAACCTCTAGGGATATAAAGACAGGCAAAAGACATATTTTCCTCTCTTTTTCCTCTCCCTTATGAAGGGGAAAAGCTAAAATCTCTTGGGTATCAGAAAATAAACACTGGAGAGATACTATAATACTTACCTCACAGGATTGTTCTTTAAGAAAGTTCTTTGGAGATATATGTGTGTATAATGGGCTTATGCGCTCACACACACACACACACACATACCCACAAATACACTTGAAGACTTCCCCCATTAAAAGGGGCAGTTGATAAAAATTTGTTCCAAGGGCCATAAAGGCAGCTGAAGCAAGTACTGTGGAGTTTAGAGCTTGGTTACCCATCAGAGAAGCCGAGGTCCTTCATTGCATCCCAGGACACTGCGAGCATCTTGACCTTTGTTTTACCACTGGACTCCGATTACTCTGGAAGGAGAGTGATACTTTTGTAAAAGACTTTTGTACTTCTGCCTTTTTGAAATCCAGTTTATTCCTGAGTAAAACGGCATCACCCCAGTGATGTCATTTTGGTCTTCTTTGAGTGTGAAGACCAACTACCACCATACAATGCCACACATACACATGCATGTATGCATACACCACACATATTTATGGATATGGGTATATATATATATATATTAATAACATTATTTTTTTCCATCTAGCTCTTTCTCTCTGGCTCTCTCTCTTTCATTCTCTCACCTCCCCTTTAGCTGCTTTTGACCAAGTGAAACATACAGACCAGCATGGCCAGGGTTAACTATATTTGATCTCATTACCAGCTTTTAGAGACAATGTGAACAGAAATACAAATATGCTTTAAAGAAACAGAGATAAACTTCAGAATGAATACATGATTTCTAGAGTGGAAAGGGGCAAAGGATAAGTAGAGTAACGCTCTGGATCTGTGAGTCTCTGGCAAGTTCAACCAACCCAGTATCTAGCCAAACACTGCTCTTATCCCTAGAGCTCAGAGCATACCTCGTTGATACAGCTCTGCTCCCATCCCAAAGTAGCTGTGCTCTTTGGTTTTTGCTCATCTGTCTTTGGCTCCACTGCTTAGTTTCTGATGGGACTTTTGCCAGAGACCCAGCATCCCTTTTCAGATCTGGGATATATCCACCCACTGTGTGTCCAAATTCATTTGCAATGTCAGTGGCCCAAGCAGAGAGTGTGAAAGCAACTTGTCGCGTCTCCCTCCACCACCCCAGCTCTTCATGACTCATCTCCCATCCTGATTTTCTCATGTCATCAACTCTCTTGAGCTTCATCATTTCTTTTCTTTCTCTTAGGAAGGGGAAAGAGATCTATTGGGTTCCAGAAGATGAACTCTGGCATCAGATACATTCATATTACCTACTTCTACTTACCTTATAGTATTGTTTTGAAGAAAATGTTTTATAAGTTTTGTAAAAAGCCAGAGGCAACTAGATGACTCAGTGAGAGCCAGGCCTAGAGGCAGGAGGTCCTGAGTTCAAATCTGAACTCAGACATTTCTTAGTTATGTGACATACCACTCTTCTGCCTTGGACCAATACCCAGAATTGATTCTAAGAGAAAAAATAAAGATTTTTTTAAATTGTAAAACAATGGATGGTTCTTTTATTAGTATGCCAGCATTTTTAGAAAGTCTCTTCATTTATCAAATATATATACAAGTGATTCTTATTAAAGTATATGCTAACATGCTTCATTTGACTAATTTTGTATGCTGCCAGCAAGATGAGAATAATGTTTAGTTTTTTTAGAGTCCTCATATTATCCTGATCTAATTAGTTCTAGTGCATTATCTCCAAATTATTTTGTACATAGCCTGTTTAGAAATGGTTTTTTATATGTTGCCTCCTTTATTAGACTGTGGGCTCCTTGAGAGCAAGTAGCATCTTTTGCCTGTCTTCTCAGAGCTTAGCACAATACCTGGCACATAGTAGGTTCTTACTAAATGTTTATAGATTGATCGCCAGCCAGGAAAGTCATCAAACTCTTTGTCTTAGGTTCCACATCTGCAAAATGCATATTATGATGCATTACAGACCTAACAGGAACTGAGACATCCTGTCTTCATTCCCTACCCAAGAATTCTAGCAGCAACAAAGTTTCCCATGAGAACTAGAAGGCTATACCACCATTATTACTAGGGCCTTGAATTGATTTTGATTGAGTTCACTGGTATTTGTGACAAGGAAATCACTTTAAAAGACTGATATATATTAATTTAAGGTCGCCAAGGAATTCAGCTATGTAATTCCTAAATGAAAACTCAAGTCAGCCGTCAACCTTTTATAGAGTTTAATTACAAACAGGAGGAAGAAAAGAATGAGAGAGAGAGAGAGAGAGAGAGAGAGAGAGAAAGGGGACAGAAGGGAATAGGGCTTAAATACCCCTTCTGTTTAGGCTGGGCCAAAAGGCCCAAGCCCTTAGATAGCTGGGGCAAAGAAAAGAGATCAGTCCCTATTACTCACGTGACCAAAATGGAGAAACAGTCTCCGGGGCCTCCACCTCCAGCTTCCTTCAGAGCAAGCTTCTCAGAGCACCTCTCCAACCACTCAGAGTCAAAACTCTCCCACCACCTCAGTCCTCAGACCCCTCTATCTTTAAGGAAACCATCCAAGTTCCCTCCCCTCAGTTCTCACATCTACCAATCACTGTCCATCATTTTCCCTGTGCCAATGGTGGCTCTAGCTTAACCCAGGACCGCCCAGAGGTCTGTGGCTTTGCACATGTCTGATGAAGGTCATATTCTCAAATAATTAAATCTTGATCTTTTGCTACAGCCCTTCCTAAATCCTGTTACCCTGAGTAGGGTAGAGATTGGAATAATTAAATTTTGATCTATGCTGCAGCCCTTCCTAAATCCTGTTAGAACTGAGTAGGGTGGAGATTGCAATTTCCAAGACCTGGTTCTGTCATTCCAAGTATCTCCATTGTATCAATTCTAAAATCAATCATGACTCAAAGAAATTCCTGTTCTATGCTTAAGCATAGGTCAAAGCCCTTTCCATTGTTCAGCAAAAGGTTTCTGTCCTAAAGTAATCTTAAGAAGGGAGGAGGAGGAACCTCCCATGCCAGTTGGGTTCACATTCCAATAGAGTTCCCACTCTCAATAGGAAATTTTTCAAGTATGAAATTTCCAATGGTGAAATTTCCAACATTTATAAGTCTAGGAAATTTTAAGGTTTACATATTATAAATGGGTATTTCTTTTGTCTATGTGGGCATTTTATAGGTGAGAACTTATTTACACATGGAATTTATTATCACCATCATTACAGCCTTTTCTAGGACCGTTTCTATGACCTGAAAATCTCAAAGTATTTGACAAGCAAGATGCATGCAACAATGTACATTCATGAGCTCCCCCATGTAACTTAAAATGGCATGAGCCTGTGTCATTATAACATTGAACTCCCACATATGGCACACTGGCATAGAGATGGAGGAGGAGGTGCATGGATTATCGTTTCAATTGACCCATGTAGGTCATGTGTGTCCCTGTTTAGATGTGGCTTATGGAAAGGCAAGAATAGACATTTCTTTTTTTTAATTAACCCTTACCTTCCATCTTATAGTATTGACTCCAAGGCAGAAGAGTGGGAAGGGCTAGGCAATGGGGGTCAAGTGACTTGCCCAGGGTCACACAGCTAGGAAGTGGCTGAGGCCGGATCTGAACCTAGGACCTCCCGTCTCTAGGCAAGAATAGACATTTCTAAGTTCTCTTCCTCTCACTCTTTGCCAAGGGAGATTGACTTGCCAGGAGGGTTTGGGGTCTAGAAGTGGCCACTCTGTTCTTTTCAGAGAGAGGAATTAACAGGCTAGAATTATATCTTTTCATTCCATTAAATATTATTAGTCTAGTGAAAGCATTTTTTAAGCTCAAACTTAACTCCTAATCACTATTTCTAAAAGGGGAAAAGGAGGTCACAAGCTCTATATCAAGGTTTAACTCTCTTTCTATCAAGGGCCAGGACCACAATGAACACACAGAGGCAGTAGCAAAGAAATCCATTCATCCAAGTCGATAACAAAACCAACCAGAGGAAGTATACATAGGACAACATATACCAGACAATTCACGGAGAGTAAATGAGTTCTCCCATTGGGAGTGAGAGAATTTAATTCAACCAAAAAAGAGTCCCCTAATTCATTCAAGTGGAAATTCTCCATCTCTAGTGTAGCAAGCTAGAAATAGGGGAAGACCTGAAAATCTAGATGTGAGCTTCTTCCCAGAGTTATCCTCTCTTCGTAGACCTGAAGGGAATTGGGAATCATGCCTTTTCTCTCTTGAAGCTAGAAGCCAGAAGAGCCTAGATCTCTCTTCTCTACTATTTCCCCCAACTTTGCCTGCCCCTCACACAGGTTCGAGACATTGGGTCCCATGCCAGTTCGGTCTCCCGCCAAGGAAAGGATAATCTCATCCACTTGGCCCTTTTAGCCAAAGGTTATGGGGCAATAGGATTCTACCCAAAAATGATGACAGAGGCAAAAATTGTATTCATGTAAAACTGATTAAGGGCCCAATAATGATGGTGTGCATGTACACTTTCAACGTCTGTTTCAGAGTTTGTTGCTAGAAGAACTCTCAGGTGATGAGTGATCAGGTACTCTAAATAAACTGAAACCAAAATGCTTCAGTGCTTTCTCACAGGTCCAATATCACATTCTCAGTTCTCTTTTTCAAAAGAGGATTTTCCTCCATGGCTTGCTTTGTCTAACTTATCTAGGGAATGATCATGTTTTTCTCTGTTTCTGTTTCTGTCTCTGTCTCCATCTGTCTCTGTCTCTGTCACTCTATCTCTCTTTCTCTGTCTCTCTCAACCAGGGGAATTTCCTCACCCTTACCTCAGGTCATGTCTCCAATTGTTTCATTATTTTTTTAAAAAAATTTTATTTAATTAATTCAGAATATTTTTCTATGGTTGCAAGATTCATGTTCTTTCCCTGCTCTCCCCCAACCCCCTCCCATAGCCAATGCACAATTCCTCTTCTCCAGTTGTTTTAAAGGCAAGCTCTTCTCAATTGCCTCACACTTGAAAATAAACTGGCTGCTAGGTAGAACTGCGAATAGAGTGCTGGGCCTGAAGTCAGGAAAACTCATCTTCCTGAGTTCAAATCTAGCTGTGTGACCCTGGGCAAGTCATTTAGCCCTGTTTACCATAGTTTCCTCATCTATAAAATGAGTTAGATAAGAAAATGGCAAACTACTCCAGTACCTCTGCCAAGAAAACCCCAACAAAAAGTTGGACAGGACTGAAAAATGGCTAAGCAAAAGAAAAGAAACACATTATCCTTAATGGATTTAAAATAATCAAACAAGTGAAAAAACATAGGAGGATAAAGGGATGTAGTTAGTAAGCAAAAGGCACAAATATCAGCTATTCTTTTTGCTGGCACCCAGGAAAGGATAGGCTGTTGCCTTTTCCCTTCTTCCTCTTTCTTCTGTCCCCTTCTGGGGTGGGGTGGGGGCCTAACCTGGAACTGAGTATTCAGAGAGCAGAGGGCTGTTCTCCCACCTGGAACAGAGAAGTGGAACAGGAAGATGTCAGGGACTTAGTGTGTACAAGGCTTACTAGCCCTGTCCAGCTGGGCTACTTCCACAACCATTGCCCAAATGACAATGACCTTAATCACCCACAAGAGCAGAGTGTGAGGGCCATAGAAAGGGGCATCAGTGGGGAAAGGCACACAATTCATATCCCCCATTTTCTCCCAGGACTTAGCTAAGATGCTTTTCCTTCTTTTTCCCAGAGCTCATTTTCTAAGGTCAGAGCATCACCTGCTTGGCTGCCTTAAGTTCTTCTGGTGTCCTTAATCCCTTTGGCAGTGCTCCCTCAGTGGCAATCTAGCCAGGCCAACACATGGTATTTTATCCAAGAGCAGGGAGGGAATCATTTCATACTCAAATGCTATTTCAGATCCAGTTGCCTCTGGATCTTTGGGTAAAAGCTCCTTGGGGAAGACTGGTTCATAGTGAAAGTTTGTTGGACTTCGCAGCCTCAACATGGCAGCTGGAGGATACTCTCCAGAATGAGCTTCTTCTGGACCACCTGAAGAGTACCAAGTAATTACCGGTTACTTCTTAAAAAGAATTTTGCCTACCCAAAAGCTGAGCTAAGAGAGCTAAGCCAGAGAGAGAGAGTGAGAATAGTTGTGAATAGCTCCAGATAAGCTCCTTGCTTTCAGCTTTCTTCTAGATTCAAAGTAATAGCTAGTATTTATATAATAATAATAGTTCATATTTATATGTAATTTTAAGGTTTAAAAAGAGCTTTACAAATAGTCTTATTTTATACTCACAATAATTTGATATTATTCGCCCCATTTTATAGATAGGGAAACTGAGGCAGAGAGTGATTAAGTGACTTGTTCAGGGTCACTTGACTAGTTAGTGTCTGAGACTGGATTTGATTTCTAATTTCAGGCTCACAGATCTATCCATTGTTCCAGGAGAGATGAGAGTGTGAAATCCCACTTCTGACACTTACTGGTTGTGTAAGCTTGGGAAACTCCAAGACTCGGTTTCCTGAGTCAGAAAAAATGGAGGAAAACATATCTGTAGGAGCCATATCACAGGGTTTTTGCTAGGATCAAATGAGTTAATGTTTTTGAGGCACTGTATAAATGTCAGGAGTTATCATTATTATTATTACAGGCAATCTGTTTATTTCTCTATTAACAAAGGCACAGAGCTATTTTTGAACTGTTTGTCTGAGGTCACCCAAATCGACATTTCCAGTGCTGACTGGACAGAGATTAGATTTTGCCCAACAATTCCCACCACCTAGGGGCAGAGCTCAGAATAGAAGTCAGGCCAAGTCTTCTATCTGAAAGTCTAGGGCATACTTTCTCCCTCATTGTGAAATTGATAACAAGCTTTCTATCCCTTAGAGCTGAGATACAGGCCAGCCAAGAAGCAAAGGCGGGCAGGGGACTGATTCCCAGAATAAATCTAGAAGGTTTGCAACAGAGAAAAAAAGCCTTTTGTGAAATATCTAAAAATACTTTCCTTCTTGAAGGACACACAAGTACATTCTACTTATTTGTAGCTAAAATGGGGGAGAAATGTAGTTAGCTCCCATTAGTGCAAAGGATAAAAGTATTTTCCCAAAAGGATGAAAAGCAAACAGCAGCATGGTGGGGGCTGAATTACAAATAGAGTTCAATGAATAGCTTTCACATAGGAGACTGCTGTTTGAGAACAACCACCAGCACCCCACATAAGAGTAAGACAGCAACACGCATAATACGGATGATATAGCCAGTCTTAAAGGGCACTGCCATGAAGGTGACTCACTCCATTCCCCTTTGTACACTCAATATTCCAGCCAAGTTGGACCATTAGCTGAACCTGAGCCTGTCTTCTCCCATCTCCGTGAATGTACACAAATGATCTCCCCTCATCAAGGATGTCTCCTTCCACTTGCTGAAATCCCTCCTTGCTCAGGTGACTTCTCTTCCATGGAATCCTCCATGGAAACTTTTCTTTCCATTTCCCTTTTCCCACCCAGCCTGACACACTATAAAAGAAAGCAGTCTCTCGACCTTCAATACCTCCTTCTTGTATTTCTTTGTCTGGATCTTTGCTTTCACCTAACCACATGCAGCCTTCCATCCTAAGTATGTATTCAGATCTTATTCTCATCTACTCCTAACTGCAGCTCCATCCAACTTTAGACATACTGTCTTGTACACAACTTGGACCAATAAGTGATTGTCAAATCATCATCAGAGAAGACAAGGGGAGGACCAGAGCACAGAAATACTGAGTTCTTTGCTCAGCCCCTGGCCCTGTAGCTGGCCTACTTGACAAGTCACTAAGAGAGAAGGAAGAAGAAGAAGAAGAAGAAGAAGAAGAAGAAGAAGAAGAAGAAGAAGAAGAAGAAGAAGAAGAAGAAGAAGAAGAAGAAGAAGAAGAAGAAGAAGAAGAAGAAGAAGAAGAAGAAGAAGAAGAAGAAGAAGAAGAAGAAGAAGAAGAAGAAGAAGAAGAAGAAGAAGAAGAAGAAGAAGAAGAAGAAGAAGAAGAAGAAGAAGAAGAAGAAGAAGAAGAAGAAGAAGAAGAAGAAGAAGAAGAAGAAGAAGAAGAAGAAGAAGAAGAAGAAGAAGAAGAAGAAGAAGAAGAAGAAGAAGAAGAAGAAGAAGAAGAAGAAGAAGAAGAAGAAGGAAGAAGAAGAAGAAGAAGAAGAAGGAGGAGGAAGAAGAAGAAGAAGAAGAAGAAGAAGAAGAAGAAGAAGAAGAAGAAGAAGAAGAAGAAGAAGAAGAAGAAGAAGAAGAAGAAGAAGAAGAAGAAGAAGAAGAAGAAGAAGAAGAAGAGGAGGAGGAGGAGTAGTCAGGCATTTGCTGAGGGATAGGACACACAGTCTGCTCTTCTAAAAGCAAGTTAATTTGGTGAGCATTCTCTGAAAGTAAAGAATTTGGTAGGTAAAAGAAGTATTTGCATGGCCTGAGCACAGAAGTGACTTATCAAGCCAGACACTCGGAGACCAGTATGGTGGCTTGGAGTACAGCCACTACGCTTTCATTTTATGGCTATTAAGACCTTGGCCTGAAGGTTTTGGTCATTAACTGTGAATTGTCACTTGATATAGCAAGTCTATTCCAACATGAGCCTCCTGTCATGTTTGTTTGTTTCTTAAAGAGCCATAAAGGAGTTATTTCCCCTTTGCTCATTCTGGGGAAAAAGTTTTCATGTAGTTTCATGTCCTTTATTATTACCACCATAGAAATATCTCTCCAGGGGTATCTCGCCACATTGTCTAATTTTGCAGTCTTCCCAAGAATTCTACAAAGATGTTTCACCAAGGCCTGTGCCTCAGTTTAGCTGGGCAACTTTGAGCAGTGGGAGGCCAATTTGGCTGGAACTTACTGGGAGTCTGGAATTGAAAAGATAAAGAATTATCAACAATTAACTATGCAACAGCAACCCTTTATTGGGCTCCTTCTAACACTGCGTGAGAGCTAGAGTCTCCACAATAATTAGGGCATTTGCATAGAAATAGATGATTGTCAAATTGTAGTTAAGAGAGGAAAACAAGAGCAGTCACAGAGCAGAGAAATGCTGAGCTCTCTGCTCAACCCCTGGCCCTGTAGCTGGTCTGCTTGACAGGTCACTAAGAGCAAATACCATTTGGAGTCACTAAAACAAAAAGTCAGGCATTTGCTGATGGATAGGGATTCCTCTGTATATTTAGACATACATTTTTTAATAAAGCAGATAAATCAGGTCTCAGTTTTTAGAGAGCTGTTTTATTTTCATGGCCTCAAAGTCTGGAAATGGCCCAGGGATCTGGGGATTTCTCAGAGCTTCTCTAAGTGAGGCATTGTTTGTTTGTTTTTGCTTTTATTTCCCCCAAACCTTGCACACGGCAGGCACTTTCAATGTTTGCTGAATTATATTGTGAGCTCCTTGAAAGCAGAGACTTTAAAAAAATTTTCTTTGTGTCCCCAGCACAAAGCACAGTGTCTGGCACATTGTAGACTCTTTAAAAAAAGTTTCTCACCTTTCATCTTAGAATCAATCCTGGCTATTGGATCCAAGGCAGAAGAACAGTAAAAGCTAGGCAGTAGGTGTTCAGTGACTTGCCCAGGGTCACACACCTGGGAAGGGGTCTAAGGCCACATTTTGAGCCAGAATCTCCCATTTAAAGGCTTGACTCTCTATCCACTGAGCTGCTTAGCTGCCTCCACACATTGTAGGCTTTTAATCAATGTGTATTGACTTAACTGAATCCAACTGAAATAGGTCTGCTTATGTAAAAACCATATATGGTTTTATTTGACTTGGCTGAACCAAATACATTTTCAGTACATTGTTTTTCCTCTGTGGATAGCTAGATTGACTTGATTTACACTGCTGTGGATTTCACTGAGGCCACCTTGACTTGATGCAATTAGCAAAATTATGAGCCAAGAAAAGAACTATTTGGAGAGCTTTGCCATTGATCATTAAGGAATCCTTGTTTTGTTTGGGTTCTATTTGAACATCTTTCAAATCAGGGCAGCTAGGTAGCACAGTGAATGGAGCACCAGACCTAGAGTCAGGAAGACAAGTTCAAATACAGCCTCAGACAGTTACTAACTATGTAACTCTGGGCAAGTCATTTAACCCTATTCTCAGTTTCCTCATCTGGAAAATGAGCTAGAGAAAGAATGGCAAACCATTCTAATATCTTTGCCAAGAAAACCCCAAATGGATTCACAAAGAGCCAATCATGACTGAAACATTGGAATGTCTTCCACAATACTGCTGAGGTGGGTATATGTCTCCCCCATTTTATATTCTACTCAATGTCTGAACTCCATGGATTGCTGAAATTACTTCTGTAGTCAAATCTGGCATGGAGCTTTGTTTCATTTTCATGTATTTGTTGCCCCACTTTCATGTTATGAAGGCTGGAATTCAACTGGGGAACCAGAGATACTTTATTCTGTGCCATTCAGTCACCCAGATCCTTAACTATGGTATAATTATCGGTATAAATACAATTTTTAAAAAGCTAGTCTCGGTAGTATTTAAGGTGTACGTAATACTCTTCATTTCAACCTTCTCCCTTCCTTCATTTGAATACAATATTTTCAAAGTAAGGGACAAGCATACTTTTTAAAAGGATTGTTTAATAGCTCTTGAGTTTTATAATATCAGGGTCCTTTAATTTGGACTGAACAAAGTTTTGGAGCCGGAAGATGGATGTGAGCAAATACAAAATGGGGAAGTATCTGTTTTTAAACACTGTAAACATAAAAACATGCTCTTCTAAATGCTGTTGTTTATGAAAGTTCTTCTGGAAGCTCTTTTACCAAAATAAAAACCACCTTTTGTTGTAATCTACCTACCTAGTGTCTTAAGACATGTTTGTAAACTTCCAAAACTGTTTTGTCAGTGTATTTAGAAAATACACAATATTCTTGATCAAACCTAAAAATACAAACTTATGAGCACTAAAAACATTTTAATGTATTTGTGAAATATGCCTTTTTGAAAGAATATGTCTTCAAGGCTGCATTTTGGTCTATTAAATGAAATTTTTTTAAAAAGAATCATTAAATAGATTTGGAAAAGTAGGGATATGAATACACTGTTGGTGGAACTGTGAACTAATACAACAATTTTGGAGAACAACTTGGAATTGTATCCAGAGAGCTATAAAATTGTGTCTATCCTTGGACCCAGCAATGATATTGCTGAATCTATTTCCCATTGAGATCAGGGGAAAAGAAAAAGAACTTAATATGTTCCAAAATATTTATATCAGGTCTCTGTGGTGGCAGAGAACTGAAAATAAAGGGGATATCCATCAACTGGTGGATGGCTACACAAACTATGGTATATGATTGTGATGGATTACTACTGTGACAATGAGCAGATTGCTTTTTTTAAAAATCTTGGAAAGAACTACATGGGATAATGAAGAGTGAAATGAGTATAACCAAGACAACATTATATATAGCTACAGATTTCATATTTGAAGAATAACTTTTGAGTGTTTACCTCTAGAGAATGAATTGAAAAATGGAAACATAAAAGAAATCTTTAAATTGCTAGGTTGGGCAGTTAGGTGACTCAATGAATTGAGAACAAGGTCCAGAGATGGAAGTTCCTAGGTTCAAATCTGATATCAAATACTTCCTAGTTGTGTGATCTTTGACTAGTCACTTAACCTCCATTGCTAAGCCTTACCACTTTTCTACCTCAGAACCAATACACAGTATTGATTCTAAGATGGAGGAGGTAAGGATTTTAGAAAAGGAAAAAAAAAGGAAGAAAATGAAAGGCAAACAAGAGAACCCATGCTTAAATGAATTTCATCTTTGCCCAATAACTGGCTTCCTTTTTAAATTTTCTGGGTTTTTTATTAACTAGAATTTATTTTTTCTTTTTCCCCATCATTGAAAAAGAAAAACAAACCTTTATAACAAATATGCATAATCAAGCAAACCAAATTACCACATTGGTCATATCTAACAATGTATGTTTCATTTTGCATGTTATGTCTGCATTGTCACCTCCCTATCAGAAACTTAGGGTGGATTTGTTACAAGCAATAAGATCTTTTTGTGATAGACCAAATGCATGGGAGAAATTTGACAAATTGCAACAGGAGAAAAAAGAGCACCCTTCCCTATTCATTAACAGGCTTCTTCAGAACACAGAATCCATCTTAGGTTATAGCCAAGATTCCCAAGAATCCATTGCCCATGTTAGAAGGTAATTCCTTAAAGATTACACCAAATATCATAGAAATTTTTTCTGGAATTATTGTCCCAAATATGAATCTCTCTCCCTGTCAGAATTTAGGGACTCAGCCACTTACCTGTTTGAAACACAGGAAGAGCAAGACAAAGAAAAAGAGGAGTTAAAGCAAAAACCAAATGAAACCACATGAAGCCAAAAAAACTTGAAAACAAAAAGAGATAGAGGAAGTAAAAATCTTGGCCATGATTAGAACATTCCCACGACAGAATACACAATATCAACAAAGGGGGCAATGAGATAATAGAAAATGTTTATGCAACAAAATAAGTCATGTAGTTTGCTTTTGCCCAATGAAGACCAAATATGAGCAAGGATACAGTAGGGGTGGAAATTATCAATACCAGAGGTCAAAGAATAGAGGGTAGAGGGTACAACAGCAATTTTGGGAAATATCAGGCTAAGGAGGGGAACAAAAACAAATGTTGTGACCATTGCAAATTCAGGTAAGAAATAAAACCTGACCTAAAGACAATGCAATCCCTCATAAGCCAGGGTGCAAAGCCCCTTTACTGGAAAGTTGTAGCTAAGGGGAACATGTATACACAATGAAGCCAAGAATCAGTCATATTTAGTAGACAGAAAATGCCAGGGAGGAAAAATGTGGAAGTAATCACAGGGAAGAAACATGGGAATATAACCACAAGGTGGAAAAATGAGGATGGAACCAAAGGGAGGAAATCTAAACATTTAATGGCAGGAGAATTGAAAGTTCTGAAGAGTGTGAGAGGAACCAAAAGTGCAAAGCAGAGGGAAATACTAGAGATGGAGAGAGAATTGAAAATTAACATTGCAGACATGAGACATGAAATATTTGATTCACGGGGTGGGAGGGGGGGGAGGATATATAAGAACAAAATGAAAAAAACAAAGACTTAAAACGTACTTAGAGAATTTCCTAACATGTAAATATGGACTGGGGGAGGAAAACAGAAGGAAGGGTAACAAATCCTTCAACCAACCAAAATCAACATAAAATAACTTTAATAGAAAAAGAGCAAGATATCAATTCTCTAAACCACACCAACAAGGTAGCAGAGAAGGACAGTGATACAAGGAAACCAAGATACACAGAAATGAACTCCATCATTAAAATGCCTACAGAATCAAAAGATACAGAGCAGGTGCAAGGAGCAACAATTAGAGATCAACAAGGAAAAGCAAATGAAAATGCAAATAAAGCTAGCTTAAACATAACAGCAAAGGAATCTTAACCACTACATTCAAAGATCAAAGATCCTGAACCATCTAAAGACAACAGATCTGGGGAAAGGGTTGGCACAAGTCAAAATCTACTACACAATGACATGCTATTCCTCGAACCAGACACAACACAAAAAGAAGGACATCCATCCAATTCTCCATCTTAAACCTCTGCAAACTCACATCATAACACAAGAAGATAACACACAATCACATAAAACAACACAGATATGCTCTACAAAATATCTCACTAGCACACTCTTCCTAGCACACAAACAATGGAAAAACAGTCTTACACGCATGCATGATCCTATATGTTCTAATAATCGGACAAAAGAGATCAACATTCATGGTGAGACAACCAACAAGATGGGTCGCAGTTAAGGAGCAGAGATTTGGACCTGAGAAAGCTCCAATCAACACCAGAGACTGCAAATGGACTTGAACAACAAGAAAGGGACTGTCAATCAAGGACAATATAGAAAATGAACTTTCATAGAACGGGTCACGTAACATTAACTGTCATACAAATTAACACCACACTTAGGGAATTGCACATAAACCTGGCACAAGAAGAAAGAAAATGATCAAAAATTCATCAGACAAGATGAGAAGAGGAAATACCAGAAGGAACGTGAGTATATGCATCCCCATTACATAATTAGTACACAAACACAATATCATACTGATTTTTAGGGACTGTCTCGTAAATAAGAACAGTCCACTACATAAAAAATAGAAAAAAATGTACATTTGTAAATAAGTCTCTCGCAGAACTCATACAGGCAAAAAGGAAAATAATTTTTCTGTCTGGATAACTTCAAAACAGAGCTTATGTATATATGTAACATGTATGTATTATATGTAATAATTGTATAGGAAACAGACATGCACATAATGTAAAATACTAATAGACTAACTTAGAATAGAGAGGAATGAACATATTAACCCTTTACAGACAGGAACAGAGTTCGTTTAGGGAGGAAAGGGAAGTTCTGTACACAGAGAGAGTTAGCATTAGGGAAAGAATGAACCAAACTTTAAAGAAAAAAAAAATAGTATATACCTAGACATTATAATGGATTCATTTTAAATAAGCATCAGAGATAGAAGGAATAGAAGAGTATACACTTACTTAGTATTTCCATAGTGTAAAGGGTGAAATTATGGCTGAGACTGAATGTATAATTAATTTAGGTTGCCAAGAATTTTATTTATAAAAATCCTAATGAAAAACCCAAATAATAAAATACCCAAGTCAGCTGTCAAATTTTATGGTGATTTAATTGGCATAGTGGAGAAGATTTAGTAGAAGGGAGAAGGAAAGGGTGAAGGATTTCTCCCCCTGCCTGGCTGATACCAGGCGGGAAGATTAAAAGATCTAGAAAGTAAGGGTTTGGAGTGTGAAGGAGGAAGGAATCAACCTGAACTCCAAAGGGGCTCAGCTGAGATGCCTGAACCTGAATCAGGTCAAGGACAAAACTCACCGCCAAAACCCAGACAAATAACTGCCACTACTCCCAAGATGTCAGAAAGCCTAGCACACTTCCAGCCAGAGTTGCCTCCCCAGGGAAAGAGGAAGGGACAGGAAGTGACGTGCCTTATATGGGCGTTTTTACATCACTTTTCTGTGTCTCATCTGTACCAATGAGGACTTAGCTTGACTTGGGACCGTCCAGAGGTCTGTCCTTTTTTCTGCACATGTCTGTTGAAGGCCATTCCTTAGATAAAGAAATTCCAGAGGAAGTTTGACCAAAACATTCTAATGATGTAGGGTTTTTAAAATCAGCAGTCCCAGTAAAGATAGAGGTCAAAGAAGGAACCACACCAGGAATCCCACAATACAGGTTGAGCAGAGAAGTCATTGCTAGCATAACTCCAATAATCAATAGCCTCCTAGCACAGAAAATTTTGGTTCCAACAATCTCACCATATAATACTCCAATCATGCCCATCAAGAAATAAAAGCCAGACTCTCAAGGGAAGGTGAAATGGATTTAAGAGCAATAAATAATTTTGTAAAGAAATGTCACACAGTCATCCCAAGTCCAACTGTCATAATCTCTGAAATTCCAAGCAATGCAAAATTCTTTACTACTGTGGACTTGTGCAGTACATACTTTATAATCCCCTGGATAAATATCCCAAAAACATCTTTGCTTTTACCTGAGAAAATTCATAACTCACCTGGCAAAGACTCCCACAAAGGTTCTGCAATTCCGGCTCTGTTTTGCCAAATTTTGAAAAGTGATCTTGAAACAATAAAATTTACTGAAAGTAAACTGTTAAATTACATTGATGGTAGGCAGAGTCAAGATGGCAGCATAGAGGCAGCAAATGCTCAGACCTCTGAAAACCCTTCCTTACCAATTACAAACTAAATGCTCCTAGGGGACTGAAAATCAAACCTAACAAGACAGAGCCAAGGAACCCTCCTGCTGGACTCAACTTAAAAAGTATGCCCCCCAAAGCCAGAATTCAAGAACACTTGGGTTTAAGGGAAAGGAAGAAGGGAGGTCCCAGGACTCCTCCCCCACCTAGAGTGCTAAGCCTCCAGCAGCAGTTGGAACCTCTGGGCAGGCAAAGGCACTGGTCTGGAGGGAGTACCTTGTTGGCAAAGCTGTGCCAGGCTCAGAGCATCCAGCACAGGCAATGGGGAGGAAGATAGAGGAGAAACATGGAGCACAGAGTAGGAGGCATAGTTGTGGCAGTGGAGACACTCCATATTGCCCCCCCCCCCTTCCCGGGGTTTTGGCCTCAGGACACATCCAGTAACCCAGCCAGACTTAATCCCATCAAAGCCTTCATAGGGCAGGAAAGCTCAAGCTCCAACACCCCTCCCCCACAGACTGCACTGAGAGATTTACTGACAAAACTCCAAGGGTGAAGGCGGAAAGAAAATTCCAAACCCCCACCCCCCACCCCCCAAAAATGAAAGGAGCAAAACCTCAGGCAAATGCAGGGAGTAAAGAAGGGGTAAATATGAGCAAACAACAGAAAAAGAAAAAAGAAATTACAATTGACAGCTTCTATGCAGGCAACAAACAAAGAGTAACTAGAACAGAGAAGGATGAAGGAACATCAAGCAAAAAAAAAAATAATAAAAAAACCCAGAAAACCCAGCAAATTGGATACAGGCTCTGGAAGAACTCAAAATACAATTCAAAACACAATTAAGAGAGGCTGAAGACAACTTTAAAAGCAAGATAAGTCATGTGGAAACAGAAAACAGTGTCTTGAAAGCCAAAATTAATCAGCTTGAAAATGAGGGAAAGGTGATTTAAGATGAGGCAAATAAAATGAAAGGTGAGGCAAAGAAAATGAAATATGAGGCAGAGAAGATGAAAGATGACCTCCAAAGAAAATCAGACCAGAAGGAGAAGGATAACCAAAAAGCCAGGGAAGAAATCCAGTCTTTAAAATCCAGAATACATCAACTAGAAGCAAGTGACTTCACAAGGCAGCAGAACACTATCAAACAAAATAAATTACATTGATGGCATAATCTTGGCCTTACCAAATGCAAAAGTGTCAGTCAAAGGGACAGTAAAACTCTTTTGCTAGAGTTATACAAAAGAGGGCACAAAGTGTCAAAAGCAAAACTGCAATGGGTAATGCCCAAAGTAGAATATCTTGGGTTTATCTTGGAAGCAGGTACCAGAAATTTTTCAAAGAAAAGAGTAGCAAACATACAAAAGCTATGCATACCTTCAACAAAAATAGTTTTGTGCTATCTTAGGAGTTATGGGGTTTTGCAGACAATGGATTCTGGGATATAGTTTTATAAGCAAATGTCTCACAGACTTAACCAAGAAGACAGTCTCAGAACCTCTGAAACTCACTAAGGAACACAGACATGCTATAGAAAAACTAAAAACAGCTATAATATCTGCCCCAGCCCTAGGAATTCCAGACTATTCAAAAGAATTCCATCTCGTTGTCCATGAGGACAAAGGAGTAGCATCAGGAGTGTTACTGCAAACCCTCGGAGATAAATATAGACCTGTGGCTTACAACAGTGTTCAATAGCAGCTGTAACTCTCATGATCAAGAAGTCCCCTGAACTGGTTTTGGGATGCAAATTGACTGTATATTCACCACATCAATAGAAACTATGCTAAGAAACAAAAATCTGTAAGCCTTCACTTCACAAAGGCTATCCCAATATGAAATTATACTACTGAGCAATGAGAACATCACCTTAAAGTGTTGCCAATTCTTAATCCAGCTACTTTACTCCCAGATCTACCAATGGCAGAAGAACCCATGAACAATTGTCAAGATACATTAGATCTAGTACAAAAGATAAGAGAAAACTTAAAAGATTCCGTATTGCCTGAAACAGATCTAGAACTCTATATCAATGGATCTTCCTATATACATAATGGAGAAAGGTTCACAGGAGCAGCTGTAGTAACACAAAATGACACATTGTGGTATGCATCCTTGCCAAAAAACATCAGTGCCAAGGAGCAGAATTGTTCATCCTGACAAAATCTCTACAGATAGGTAAAGACAAAAGAATCAATGTTCATACTGATTCAAAGTATGCATTTGATATTCTACATGCTACAGGACAGATTTGGAAGCATAGAGAATTTTTAACATCAGCAGGGAAAGAGATTGCTTATGGAAACACCATCAGTGCAATTACCTAGAGAAGTTGCAGTCATGCATTGCAAGGGTCACCCAATGAGGAAAGATCACATCTTTTTAGGGAATCATAGGGCAGACATAGCAAAATATGGGGCTCAGTTTGGTCCAATTCATATTCTGAATTTCTCCCTAGTTGAGGAGGACAACTTAAAACAAGTCTATAATGGAAGGGAAATTCAGGTCTGGAAAGAAAAACTTGGAGCAAAACAACTGAGAGACATATGGTAGTCCTGAGAGAGGTAGTCCTATCTTACCAAAATCCTTTTTTACCATGTGTACAATGCTATTCACGAACAAAAGCATTATGGCACACAAGCAATCACTGATTCTGTAAAACAATTTTCGACAGCTCCTGGAATTTCCTTATGCTATTAGAGTTTGTTAGAAATGCAAGATCTATTTACAGTTCAACCAAGGAGTGTTCAGAACCAAGGGTTTGGGAGACCGACTATTGGCATATACTCCTTTTGAGAGTTTACAACTTGATTACATATGCAAGCCAAATGACAAAGGGTTTAATTATGGTCTTGTCATAATAGATTTTTGACAAGATTGCCAGAAGTTTTTCCAGCTAAGAAGAACATTGCAGCTTTTGTGATAAAAATCATTTTGAAAGAGATCATTCCCAGGTTTGGGATCCCTCCATCTTTATATTCAGACAAGAAAAAGCACGTCACACATCATATACTCCAAAAAGTATCTAAAAACCTAGGGATAAAAGGAAATTATCACACTGTCTACCATCCTGAAAGCACAGGCCAGATTGAGAGATTCAACAGGGATGTAAAAAATGCTTTTTGGCAAGGTCTGTACAGAAACACATCTATCCTGGACAGACGCTCTTCCAATAGTAATGTTTCATCTCAGGACAAAGCCAAGTGGAGATTTACACCTATTAGAGATATTATATGGTCATGCAATCTGAAATGGGAGAACACAAAAACCTGCATATGTATCAATGTTAGGAGGAAATTACCAACTACATAAATATATTCAGGCTATTCAGCAGAGACTAAAGAATTACATGAAATGGGCATATTACAACAGATAGTTTCACTAGACTATTTGCTGCACAGTATAAAACCTGGAGATAAGAGTATATATGAAGAACTTCAACAGAAAATCAGTAACAGATCCAAAATGGTTGGGTCCACATGAAGTTCTGTTTGTTTCTTCATCAGCTATAAAAGTTGCAAACAAAGATTCATGGTTCCACTGTTCCCACATAAAATTGCAAAAACCAAGCATAGACACAGAACAATCAGAACAGTCACAAACTACTCAGAACTTAGAATCAAATCAAAACCCAGATAATTAATGAAGAAAACATAAGACACTGCTAAAAATTCCAATAACTGAAACCAATAAACATCACATCACACTCATATATTAACTTCCATTATAAGAGGAAAGATCCCATCAGTCAATATGTGGATGACAGACAAAAATCCAACTATCACAGATGAAGAAAAAGATCAAAAGATAGAAGCAAAGAATAAATGAATCAACTTACAACACAAAATTAGAACTTTAAAACTTGCAAAAAATTACTGTCCAAGGAAAAAGACAAAAAGGAAACTGTATATGTAAGATTAGTGTGGTGTAAATACGAAAAACACAAATTAACCTCACGCTATAAATATGCAAACCACACTACATAATAACTTCAAGAAAGAAGAAAACCTACAGGCAAAACAAAAAAAAAAAAATAATTAGACAAAGGACACCTTGCAACAAAAAGGTTAAGTATGTGCATGCAACAGGAAACAGACATTTCACAACATAAAAACTGATTTCTAGACATAGAGCTCCTGTAAATAAATGAGTGTCTGAAGATTGCATATGTGCAAAATGTATATATGTGTGTATTGTATAAAGTAATCCTAAGTAATGAAGGGGAGTAGGACAAAAGAACCATTGGGGGAAATTGGAATGTAGGAATGACAGTTGGAAACTGAACAAGGACTTCTGGAAAATTCTCCTGAGGAGTGGGGTCTTGGGTACTGAGACACAGAAGGGAGTGGAAGAAGGAGCTGTTTCTCTGGGCCATTTCAAGAAATCTGTGGAGATTTCTGTCACTGAGGGTTCCTGTTTAAAACATTGCTGATTCCTGTCAAGAAACCTAATTTCTTCCAAGACTTTCATTCCATGACCTATTGAGATACTGGACTCTAATCAGTGAGCAGTGTTCTCTCCCCTATTCTACCTCTCCCCTGGCTATGAGAAAACCTTGTACTTTAGTAATTAGATTTATTTAGAAAAATATTTAGGGTGACCTACAATCTCTCTAACCTCTTCCCCTTTATCCCAATCAACAATTAAATCAAATAAGCAGTCAGTGAATTCAATCTTGTTTATTTACATCTAGAGAGTAAGCCCACTGGCAGACTCCATCTTGTTACCAGTTTTCAAGAAGACACGAGGGGAAGGTTTGTGAGCACCCCAAAGCAGCACATATCTGGATTGAGGTCCCATACACCTCTCCTTGTAGAGAAGACTTCCCTGCTGCCCTTGAGGGCCAGCATGGCCACCAAGGGGCAAGCCTTCACCAAGGGGAAATCTCTATTTTGTCTCCCTCAAGTAATTCAGAGAATCCAGGAAGGAGTAATGAGGTAAGCCGTTTTCATCAACCCTTTCCTCACTACCTTTAATACAATATTAAAATTACAATAATAAAAAACTCAAGGGAAAGTAGTATGTTGATTAGTTTTTGCCATAAGTTCCATGAGATGAGCCCTTTCAGAGAGACAAGGAATTCTGTATTTATAAGATTGGTCATGGGGCTGCTGAGCCAGTTGCTAAGTAAGTTGCAGACCAATGTTTGTATTAAGAAAAGAACAAAGTATTTACTGAAACTCCAGTTGTTAACTAAGTTCTGAACTGTCTGTGACTCCATATTTCTAAAGTAAAAAACGTGGGAAGCAGGACAAGGCTAAAGAAGTTTTCCCAGGTTTTTCTAGTCTTAATTTAGGCAATTGCTAGCCAGGACCTTAGGGCTCTGTTGCTAAGATCTAAAACAGCTTAATTTAAGGAGAAAAAAGGTTTTTTACTCACCCGTTCTTACAGCTGTAAATTTGAAGTCAAGTTAAAAAAAAGAAAACAAAACTTACTGATATGCAAGTAATAAAGCAAAAAAAAAATAATAAAGGAAAGAGATTTCACAGAAATATTTTGAGGGTTTTCTCACCAAATTTGTGGTCAGCCATAAACTGTTAGATTTAAAATAGTTTTGAGCGTTAAATAGTTGTAGATAAGAGAGTGGGAGCCATAAACTGTGATAATTAAAATGTTTGGGAGCAAGGCAAATATATAACAATTATGACCGCTGAAATATGTTTTCTACTGTGTCTTGGTTTTATATAAATATAAGATGGTCACCAGGGAATATATTCACAATTTATGAATATGCCCAAGCCAACTGGGTTTTATAGAGAAATTTAATTTATAATACACTGATTAATAAATAGAAAAAGAGAGAAAGTAAGAAAGGAATAAGAATGAAAGGCCTCAAGCCAATAAGGCCTAGACCTCAGTCCTAAGAGATAAATCAGTCAGTTGGTTTTATCACTCACCCAAGATCTCTCTAGGTAAGGCTTCTCATGCCAACCTCAGGCTCCACCTTCAAGAGAACTTCCTTTCAAGAAATGTTTCCAGAGAATTCTCCTCCTGACTCCTCCTGAGTTCACCTTCCACAGCCTCCTTCAAAACCTCTCCAGGCTCTCTCTCCAGGACCTCTCTTCTCAGACCTCCTTCAGAGCAAAAAACTTCCTCTCAGTCCTCAGACCCTGCTATCTTTAAGCCAAAAATCTAAGTTCCCTCCCCTCAGTTCTCACATCTACCAATCACTGTTGATGTCTCCCCTGCGCCAATGGTGGCTCTAGCTTAAACCAGGACCGCCCAGAGGTCTGTCCCCTTTGCACATGTCTGTTGAAGGTCATATTTTCAAATAATTAAATCTTGATCTTTGCTGCAGCCCTTCCTAAATCCTGTTACTCTGAGTAGGGTGGAGATTGTAGTTTCCAAGACCTGGTTCTGTCATTCCAAGTATCTCTATTGTATCAATTCTAAAATCAATCATGACTCAAAGAACTTCCTGTTCTATGCTTAAGCATAGGTCAAAGCCCTTTCCATTGTTTAGCAAAAGGTTTCTGTCCTAAAGTAGTCTTAAGTAGGGAGGAGAAGGATCCTCCCATGCCAAGGAGTTTCATATTCCAATAGAGTTCTTACTATCAGTAGGAAATTTTTTCAAGTATGAAATTTCCCAATGGGGAAATTTCCAACATTCATAAGTCTAAGAAATTTTAAGGTTACACCATCTAAGGAGTGTGAGTCCCCCAAAATTACATGAAGTTTTGACTTCCTTTATTTCCAGAAAGAGTATTTTATGGCTGTATTCATGTGCTTCCTGTATATATCTTCATAATTGAACTCCTAGATATTATTTTGTAGTTATTTTGAATAGAATTTCTTCTTCTATCTCTTCCACCTGGGTTTTGTTGGTAATATCTGTATATTGGTTTATAATTTTTATAGGTTTGATTTACTTATTTATTTACTTTGGGGGCTTGTATTTATTTTGCTATTTTATTGTCTATTGTTTCCATTCTATTCTTTCTTTCTTTCTTTCTTTCTTTCTTTCTTTCTTTCTTTCTTTCTTTCTTTCTTTCTTTCTTTCTTTCTTTCTTTCTTTCTTTCTTTCTTTCTTTCTTTCTTTCTTTCTTTCTTTCTAAAACTCTTACCTTCTGTCTTAGAATCAATACTGTGTATTGGTTCCAAGGCAGAAAAGTGATAAGGGCTAGGCAATAGCAGTTAAGTGACTTGCCCAGGGTCACACAGCTGGGAAGTGTTTGAGGCCAGATTTGAACCTAGAACCTCCCATCTCTAGGCTGGCTCTCAATCCACTGGGCTACCCAGCTGCCCCCTATTTCCATTTTTAGCTGAATCTCAGGTTCTCTGTTAAACTTCATAACATCTTCAAAAGATGATAATGTTGTTTCCTCTTTGCCTGTGCTTATTCCCTATTTATCTTTTTTTTATTTCAATGACTAGAATTTCTAGCACTATATGAAATAATAGTGATGAGTAACAATGGGTATCCTTGCGTATCCTTTTTCTTTTTGGAGAGACCTCTAGTGTTTCTCCAACACAGAAAGTGTTTACTTTTGAATTTACATGAATGTCCATTTACTTTAATGGTTTCTTAATGGTTTTAATTTGTGTTATATTTTGAAAAAAGACTTTACCTGTACATATGATAACCATTTGATTTTTATTATGTTTGTTATATATGGTCTATTATATTTACAATTCTCCACATATTGAATCCTAAATTCCTCATGTAAAGTCCTTCTGGTCATGGTATGTAATCTTTTTAATGTATTTTTAAATACTGATTACATTTTATTCAGCAATTTTGTATCAATATTCATGAGAAATTTTAGTTTTCTTTCTTTTATTTCTCTAAGGTTAAACTCTCAGGTTTAGGTACTAAATTATATTTGTCTCAGAAGGATTTTGGTAAGATAACTTCTTCCTCTATTTTTGTGAATTGTAAGGGTTAAATTAAGGAATTTAACAAAGTGAGAAAAGCAGTTTAACAAAAATTTTGGTTAATTTAAGAAAGAAGTATATATAGAAAGATAAAAAAGAGGAAAGAGATTATTAATCTTATATCCTATAAATATACCTAAAATTCCTAATAACTACCTAAAATTTCCTAAAACTCTTTCTCACTCTCTTCTCAGGACAGGTTCTTCTGCCTGGCACACCAGGCGAAATCTATTCTACTCTATCTATAAATTATTCACTAACTACCTAACTCCCTAAAGTAATAGACAGCCACCACTCACTCCTTCAATTAGTTTCTCAATAGCAGCCCAACTGTCAGTAGTCAACTGCCAGCAGATCCTTGCCTAGGAGGCAGACCTCCTGCTCTCTGGAGATCCCAGAGGCAAAAGACCCTCAACTGTCTGTGACTGCTTCCTTCCTCTCCTCACTGACCAACTGTCCCCCCTAACTTCCTGTCAGAGGGCTGACTACTTCCTCTCCTCAGTCCTGGTCTCCCTGGTAACAGAATCTTCAGCTCTGGCTCACTGACTCACTGAACCAGTCAGTTCTGATCTACTTAGAAACCCTGCTCTCTAGCCTCTTAAGGAGACAGAGGAAGAGAACAAGAAAATCCCTTTAACAGAATGATTTATGTAATAATAAAATTAATTTTCTTTAAATATGTTGTAGTACTCATTTGGAAATATATGTAGGCCTGGTTTTTTTCCACACCTTGGGAGTTACTTTCTGACTTTTCCATTTTCTTTTTCTTTTAGATTAATTAAATAAGTTATCCATTTCCTTTTTTTTTAACTCTTACCTTCTGTCCTAGAATCAATATTGCATTGGTTCTAAGGCAGAAGAGCAGTAAGGGCTAGACAATGGGAATTAAGTGACTTGTCCAGGGTAATACAGCTAGGAAGTATCTGAGGTCAGATTTGAACCTAGGACCTCCCATCTCTAGGCCTGGCTCTCAAACCACTGAGCAACCTAACTGCTCCAGTTATCTATTTCTTGTTCTGATAATCTGAATATGTTACATGTTTTTAAATATTAATGTTTCACTTAAATTCTCAGTTTTGTTGACATATAACAACAAAGCATATTTAATAATTTCCTTTGTTCCTATTTAATTTGTTATGAATTTTCCTTTCTTATTTTGGTAATTTGATCTTGTTTCTTTTTAAAATCAAATTAGCAATTTTTTATTTCATTAATTTTTTAAAGCTAGTTTTACTTTAAGTCAATGTGGACTTTTTTGTTTGTTTTCAATTTTGTGTCTCTTCTTTAACTTTCTGAATTTTTATTTCCTTCCTCCATTGGAGGGAGAGGGGCATTATTTGCTACTTTTCTAATTTTGTTAGTTGTATGGAATATCTTAAAAGCTAGATACCACCTGAGGATGGAGCTATGACACCCTGGGTTATCTTCTTAGCTAAATCCAGGTTCATGGTATTACTAAAGGAATCATGTATTCAAAGCCATAGCTTGACAGCTCTCATCAGTGAATCTTTTACTATCACAAACCAATTTATCATAAATTCAAAACAAAAGCATTTAATAAAACAATATCTAGGCAAAACCAGAAATTGAATAAATTATTAAATTCTCCCACTGTAAATGACAACTGTCTCCACATATATCCCCCAGGAAATGCTTGATTCCACATGCAATTAACCGTACTACATCCCCAACATAGCAAAAAGAGTATGAATCAGTTATTTATGGAAAGCTTTTAGGGAAACCTGACACATCCCTAGGGAACCCTGGACATTTGCATGGGAACTAAAGAATCACAAAAACTCTAGGCAAGTATTGAGAGCACTATTGGCAGGATAACTCAACAAAACACCTAAACTGAGGACATGGCAGTCATTTTTCTTCTCTCTCTCCCTAACTCACATTTGCACTTCTCTAAATATATACCATGCCTTTGTTAGGATTTCTTGCCTGTCCTCTTATAGGCTGATATGAAGTGAAGGTAATAAGTTTATCCGAGGTGTCAAATTATATAGCTGCAAAGTTGGGGCCAGAACCAAATTAAAATATAATTGGGAGATGCTTAACAAAATAAATAAAAAATACAATGCAGTATAGATAATGTTGATTCATGGTTTTCTAATGGGCCCACAGGGATCCATTTCTATTTGAGTTTGATACCACTAATTTAGTTCATATGTTTGAGGAGTGGGATGGCTAAAAAAAAAACAGAATAGTCAAAAGAAGGGGGATATGTGTATGCATGTGAGGGAGGCTAAAATGACCAGCCTTGAAAGCCTTAACAAGCTGGCTAGCCTTGGAAGTTAGGAAGACCCCAATAAACATGCAGCTGCAATAGGTACCAGATAAAGACCAGGAAGGCCCCAATAACATAAGGTTGTCAAGGTCCCAAGAATAGTATGTAACCGATAAGGGCTGAGGGGAGCCAAATAAGCCGGCAACGTTCCAAGAATCGTATGTAGCAGATAAAGGGCTGGAAGTGTGGGGGGGGGGGGCATACATGCTGGAGAGTACTTAAGGCCCAGCCTCTCAGAAGCAACGGGGAACTCTGATGGCAGAGGTTCCCACTGATGTGTGTATCAGTTCAATAAATGGCCTTTCTCTGCCTGTTTGCATTGTCCTTGGTCTTCCATGGTGGTGGGTGAAATCCTGGACCTTAACACATGAATGTACGTGTCAGGGGACCCAAGGATACCCAGGAATGAAAGGTAAGGAGCCATGGAGAAACTGAAGATGGTAGAGAAAGAACAAAGAAAGGAGATAAAGTCCTAGAGGTGATAAAGAGAGAGGGATCCAAGTCCATGAGGGGAGGACATATGATGTTGAGAATAGACACACAAGATGCAAGGGTCATAGTGAATGGCACCAGTGATTGTCTCCTTCTTCCCTTTCCCACCCATTTTCTTATACTCTGTTATATTCTGCCTTCAGTCACCACCCCTTAACAGTAACTGATCTCTTCAAGGTTATAACAGACTAGCTTCCTCCCAAATCTAAAGGCCTTTTCTCAAGTCATCAGTCTTTCTATATTGTTTGATGCTGTCGAGAAACCATTTCTTGAACTTTTCATGCCTTCAACTATCCCATTTATATAGACTTTTTTCAATTAAATTTGATTTATTATTATTATTTTTTGTTTCCTCTGTCTCCCTTCCTCTTCATCCTATGCTAGGAAAGGCTACCATTTGACAAATATATGTTTAAAATGATGCCATACATACTTCTATTTATCAACATATAAATGCAACTATTAACTGGCCCAGCCATTTTGGAAAGCAATCTGTAATTATGTCCAAAGAATTATAAAACTGTGTATTCCCTTTGACCCAGCAATACCACAATTAGGTCTGTTTCCCAAGGAGATCAGGAAAAAAGGAAAAGAGCGTACATGCTTTAAAAACCTTTAGCAGCCATCTTTGTGGTGGCAAGGAACTAGAAACTGAGAGGATGCCCATCAATTGGGGAATAGCTAGGCAAGTTATGATATATGGCTGTGATGGGATATTACTGAGCTCTAAGAAGTGATGAGCAGATTGATTTTAGAAAAACACGGAAAGACGTAAGAAAAAATGAACAAAATGAGCAGAACCAAAAGAAAGTTGTGCACAGCAACAGCAATAGTGTTTGGAGAATAACTGTGACTATTCACCTCCCGAGAAAGAACCAATTAATAAAAATATCCCTTTATATGGATTATTCACAATGTGCGACCACTAATTTGTGCTCTGATGCCACGTGGGATGGTGGTGGGGATGGAACGATGGAGGGGATAGGAATTCGGTTTCTCCCCCTGAATAGTTGAACTAATCACAGAAATTACAGGAAAATAACTGAGATAATGAGGCATTAACATGCTAATGAAGTGCAAAGACTTGTCTATGCCCTATCATCTCTTCATGAAGTGTGAAAAAGTTCCCTGATTGAATTGGAAGGGAAGCTGGCCACTGGCTGGGTGATAATTAGCCATGCCCAGGGTAGTCCTTAAAAGACAAGCTTTCCAGCCTTAAGTTCAGTTAGAGAAAGTTAATGGCATCATTGAGCTGCTTCAAGCAGGGTGTAGACATACCCAGCCTCTAGGAATACACAGAGGGAAACAGCATTTCAGACACGAAGCAACTTCAAGGAGTTCCAGGTGGTCGTGAGAAGAGACATCTGTGGTTTGAAGCGAGAACTAGTCCTGGCACCGAAGAGTCTAGCTTTGGAGAAGAGCAGACCCAGGAAACTATGTGAACGACCTTCCTAGAAGAGACATTGTGGCCAGGGAAGTAGAATGAGGACTCCATGAGCAGAGAAAAGATGGTGAAGTTCTTCTGTATTGAAATGGTGAGTTGACTCAGTCAGGTGTTCCCTATGCATTGCGTCACTCTAAGATGGTACCACTCTTCCATTGAGACAATGAGTATTCATGGGAGTGTAACCCCAGGTTCATGGATGAGTGCTTTGGAGCGATTATTCTTACAGGGTCATCTTAGTACATTGAGCTAGTTCTGCCTACTGACTGACTATTAAAAGTAAAGTCACTGTTGGAGACGGTGAAACTGTCTAGGGCTTTGGGAAGGTGGACCCTGTGGGTATCCATTTGAAAAGCTTAGAGTGCCATGAAAGGGAGGTAGAAGACTGCCGCCTATGTTCCCACTTGCCTACAGGACATCTCCATGACTTTTAACATTCTGGATTTGGTCTGACTGATACAAAAGCTCGCTGCTTCCCTGGGGGCTCTGCACTTTCATCTAAAAAGACGTTAAATCTCCCTAGGTTGTATTTTTCAAATTGGAAACAACTGGCTACCATTTGTAAATCTCATGCAAATATATCAATAGTACTTGTACTCCAGTCAGTTCTGTGCTCAATAAAGGCAGGGATTCCTTGATGTCTTGGTGAAGTTTGAAAGTGCTAATCCTGAAAATCTTAGTAAATTTTTTTTTAAGCCCCTCACCTTCCATCTTGGAGTCAATACTGTGTATTGGCTCCAAGGCAGAAGAGTGGAAGGGCTAGGTAATGGGGGTCAAGTGACTTGCCCAGGGTCACCCAGCAGGGAAGTGTTTGAGGTCACATTTGAACCCAGGACCTCCTGTCTCTAGGCCTGGATCTCAATCCACTGAGCTACCCAGCTGCCCTCAACATTCTCATTTTTAAGGAAGCAAACATTTAAATATCTTACTGTTTTGTCTGTCTAGCTGTAAGAAAGTGTCATTCATGAAGCTTAAACTTGAAAATGAGCGTGGGAGCAGCAAGGCACTAAGTGGATGGAGAAGCAGGCCTGGATACGGCAGGTCTCGAGTTCAAATCTAGCCTCAAACAGTTCCTGGCTCTGTGGTCCTTGGCGCGTCACAAATCCAATTGCCTAGCCCTTCCTGTCCTCTGCCTTAGAACTGATACTCGGTAGCAATTCTAAGACAGAAGAGAAGGTTTAAAGAAGGAGGGCGCACATAGTCCTGATTTCTCTGCCCCAGAGCCCAGAGCACGGTTTTCGAACATTTACCAGCCCACCCTTGTATTGCTCTACGAGTACTGCTTGAGCTCAGTGGGAGGGCAAGAGAAGGGTCAAGAAGTGACGTCATCACTGGACTGGAAGCCAGGTTTCTATTGGCTAATAATAATGATGATGGTGATGATAACTGGCTTCTGTGTAACATCAGAATATTTGCAAAGTGCTCTACACCCATTAGCTCATTTGAGCTACTGGCGTTCTCCCCTAGAGCGACCTCTCGATATAGAACTCTAATATCAAATCAGGGTAAGGTTCGGTATGAGCCCATCTTGGGTCCTGCTCAAGGGTGTGCAGTTAATGAAGTACCAACGAATTCTTGTCTCCCAGGAGAGCTCCAAGGTGTGGACCAGATCGTCAGTGATCCGGAGTGGTGGGAAGGGAGCCTCCCGTGTCCATGATTACAAGGTAGTCTTGTCTTCTCAAGAGGACTAAACAACCTCTGAAGGATAAAGTTCCATCACGCTGAGAGAGTGCCTGCACGTTGTTTTGCTTCTCCGAGGCTCAATTTTGTCATCCATAAGCCAGGGATAATAATGCTCCCATGACCTACTTCAAAGGATGCTGTAAGGAAAGTGTCTCATAAACATTAAAGATGTGGAAATGGGCATCATCCTAGTTTTAAACTGTAAGGCAGCACCTTCTGTGTTTGTGAGGCAGCACCCTGAGGGAAGTCCATAAATACTTGGCAAAAATTTCATTTTTCTGACCACTAGAGAGATTTTGCGACGGGCCTCTGTCTCATACAGGTCAATTTATTCCTAGAAGGCAGTGTGTTCGGGTGGAAAGAACATTGGATCTGGAGCTAAGGGACCTAGGTTCAAGTCTCAACATAGCCATTTACTACTTGTATGACCTGGGCACCACCTAATCTCCTCGGACCTCCATTTCTGAATTCTGGAATTCTTTGAATTCTGAAAAATCAGGAGGGCTTGTGATGGATGAGTAAAGTGGACAGCCTCCGACACCACCTTTATGATGCTAGGACCTATATCTATTTATTCTACAGCATGTACCTACATACACATATATGCACACATAAAAAGGTGAGAGAAGAAAGTCTTTTTCTTCCATAACTAGGAACCTAATCTCATAACCAACCAACTAGACAGCAAAGTGAATACCAACGAAATTATGGTTTAAACTTTGAGTGGAACCATGTCAAGGCCAGCAAAGGGTACAGTGCCTGTGACAAACGATATTGATGACTTCCCCCCAAAGCATACTCCAGGAGCCCTTCAAAATTCATCTTCAAACTGTCTTTCCAGACTCATTACACATTAATTCACTTTCCACACTCTATAGTCAACTTAAAAAGGTCTTCTCTCTGTTCCTCAGCAGGGCATGCCACTTGGCTCTTATACCTCGAATTCTTTACCCATAGAATCCTTGATTGCCTTCAAGACTCAGCTTGGGGAGTGCCTTTAAATGAGAGACTTTTCATCATCATTGCACCTGCTAGTGCCTCCCCTAAGTGGCACAATGGAAAGAGTCTTGGCCTTGGGATTAGGAAGCATGGGAAAGTGGGAGTGTGGTCAGATAAAAGAAGAGATTTGGGGCACTTTAGCAAGAACTGCTTGTTCATTCTTCACCACATTGAGTCCAGTTTTGACCAGCCTTTTTTTAAACCCTTACCTTCTGTCTTAGAGTCAATACTAAGCATTGATTCTAAATCAGAAGAGAGGTAAGGGCTAGGCAATGGGAGTTAATTGATTTGCCCAGGGTCCCAGAGCTAGGAAATATCTGAGATCAAATTTGAATCCAGGTCCTCCTGACTCTAAACCTGTTACTCTGTCCACTGAGACACCTAACAGCCCTTCTGGTCAGCCTTTGATTGAGATTTTCAGATTTCTCTTTTACCACAAGCTAAGAATGCATTAAAAAGCTATTTCTACCCCATCACATCCTTTCTAAATGAAATTATAAAGGCAAGAACCATGGCATACAGTCGATGGTAGTCCAAAAGCTTGTGGGCAGATGTCAAATATTTCCAACATCACAATCAATGGGCATTTATTAAGCAGCTATTATGTGCCAAAAATTGTGCTAAGCCCCAATAATAACAAAGAAATACAAAAATAAATGGACCCTGTTTCAAAGGAGTATATATGCTAATGGCAGAGACACCAGGTAAATATTTAGGGATACATAAGATATATACAGAATAGATGAGGATAATCTCAGGAAAGAGGAAGACATTTGGGGGGGGGCAGGTAAAAAAAAAAAAACCTTCCTGAAGAAGGTGGAGTTTGAGCTGAGTCATGAATGAAAATAGAAGGCAGAGGTGAGGGAACAGAAAATTCTGGATTGGGAAAGGAGGGAGCTACAGCCAGCACCAAGACTCTAAAAAGGAAGAGGCAGCATCACGTTTGAGGAACAAGTAACTGCTCTAAAATTTTAAAAAGGAGGGGAGGGGTCCCAGGACAGCCTTGGGAGACAGTTCTGGCTAGAAGGCATGTCATCAATGAAGAACTAGAAAAAGAGATAGAGAAGAACTGGTATGACAGATGAGAGAATAAGAGAGAGAGCAAAGTCATGAAAACCTAGAGGAGAGACTATTGAGGAGGTGTGGAATGCTGTGGAGAGGTCACAGAGGATCAGCACTGAGAAACTGGCAATTAAGAGCCACTGGTGACTCCAGAAATCGAAGTTTCAGTTGGATAATGAGGTTAGAAGCTCGATTTCAGAAAGTTTCGAAGAGAGTAAAAGGAGAGGAAGTAGAGGCACAGATTATAGATAGCTTTCTCAAGGAAAGTAGCCACAAAAGGGCATAGAGATATAGGCTGATAATGATTGGATCAAGCCAGGGTTTTTATAAGGCTCAGGAAGTCATGTGCATATTCGCAGCAGAGAAAGGAGCCAATGGGTAAAGAGAATTTGGAGACAAGGGAAGGAGGATCATGGGAACAATGTTCTGAAGAACCTGGCAGGGGAGCAGATTCTTGGTGAAGAAGTTTGCTTTGGCAAGGAGAAGGGCACCTCTTAATTCAAGACTTAATTCAAAGGAAAAGCCAATGGGAAAAGGTATCTACATGATATGAGGTAATGAGGAAGGGGGAGTCCTCAGAAAATAGTTAAAAACATTTTTTCCAGTGAAGTAAGTAGAAAGATCCTAGACTGAGAGGGTTGAGAGGAAGGGAGCATGGGAATGGAGAGGGGAGAAAGTGGGCATTAGGAAATCTTTTTAGAATGAATTTCTGATGGATGTGGTTTCTGATCCAGTGCAATATAGAGCCTAGCACACTTGAACTCAAATTTAATTTCTTTCTTTCTTTAGGCCTGTCTTCATTTTAATTACTTATTTCTCAATTAACAAGCTTTTTATTTCTCTCCCTCTTACCTTTCCCCTATCCAAAAAAGAAAAATAGAAAAAACTCATGATAAATATGCACAGTCGAGCAAAATCCATTTTCTGACACCCATCCATTCAGCAAGACGTGTTTAACAACGAGCTATTTGGACACTTCTTGGTTTCTTCTTCTGCCTGCTTCTTTCTTTGTAGATTGGGGTCAGAGGGCAGTATTCTATGCCACTAGACCATGAAATAGTTTTCCAGCTAACTCCTTGCTACCCTGACGTTATTAGAAAGCCAACTACTCAGAGATCGTTTTGTTTAAAACACCCAGCAGCCTTAATGGTGAGCTAAACACATGTTATTACTCAGAATCTCAGGTACAGTTCCATACCCTGAGAATTTCCCATTGGGGAAAGAGCCACTAATACTTTGGAAGAAATGTCTGCAGCTGCGAGAGAACCATTACGATGCTCCAATGAAAGCTAGAGAAAGTCCCTTGTGTTAGCAGTGCAGGCACTGGGATGCCAGGTTTGGCCTAGGTCAGCAACATCACATCTCCGAATCTTGTTGCATTGTACCATAGCCCATATTTTATTAATGCTATTAGAGCTCATGTAAGTTTGATGAGCAAGTGGATTTTTCTGCTATTCAAAACCAACAACACCAGGTTAGTTATTGAGGTGAGAAGAAATAACAGTGGAAAACCAGGGACTGGAGAATGAAAGCCTGGCAGAATTAGAAGCAGAAGCTAAAGAGGAAAGGCAAAAACTGAACTGTGGGCAGCCATAGGCGACTTTCTGAAAGAATCGAGTCCATCCCTCTTTCTGCAGACTCATAGTGGGGCATTGATTCTATTCTAAAGGGTTTATAAGAAATGGATTTCAGTTTGGTCCCAGTAGGCCAGTCAGATCTCAACTCCTCCCGCTCCCGCTCCTCACAATGCCTGTTTTCAATCTTCTTTTCTATTCCCAAGTCTCCCACAAGATACTTTCCACACATCCCCCTAGCTGAGGACCTCCCTCCTACTTCAACAAAATTGAATTCCCTCTTCTCTCCCCCTCATATACCTCTGACATCCATGTATCACTCCAGTCTGCGATGATGGGGTGGCCCAAGGTCTCCCTCTACATGTACTCCTTTCCCTTTCACCTTATCCAGCAGATTGCCTCCTCTAATGCCCCCTCTCTTTCTAAGGTTCCATTGCTCCCTTTCTCCTTGCTCCTCCTCCTTCTCCAAACATATGTCTCCTTAATCCTTAAACATACGAATTAGATCCTATCATGCTGGCCAGCTACCACGCTATATATTTTCTCCCCTTGCCAGCTAAGTTCCTTTAAAAAGCTCTCTATACTCAGTGCCTCTACTCTCATTCCCATCAGAGCCCACTCAGTCTGACTTCCAACCTCATCATTCAACTGAAACTGCCCTCTAGAGTTACCCGTGATCTCTGAATGGCCAACTCAAATGGCTTTTTCTCAATCCTCATCTTTCTTTACCTGACTACAACATTTGACACAATTGACCAGCTTCTGGCTAATCGCTCCCCTCTAGGTTTTCATGACTCTTTTCCTCTTGGTTCTCTTTCTACTTGCCTGATATCTCCTCCTTCTCCTTTGCTATATAACAACAACAATCATAGCTATTTTTTCTTCCTTCTCTCCCCCCCCCCTCCATTTAAAAATTGACAGATTTCTCTATGCAAAATATCAGTTCCATTTAGCCAGATGGCATTTCTTCAAGACACAGATGTAGCCCTTTATGGTTTACACATATTAATCAACCATGTCACTCCCTTGCTCAAGGAGTTTATTACCTGTGCAACCTTGGGCAAGTCACGTAACCTCCCTGAGACCTCCAATTTAATCTTCACAACTTTGGGAAGTAGGTGCTCCCCATGTAACAGATAAGGGAACTTAGGCCATGAGAAGATATTTGACTTGTCCAAGATTACACATCTAGTAAGGATTTGAGGCAGGATTCCAATTCAGTTCCTTTTGACCAATGCTCTACTCTCTGCCCACACACAATCTGTTGGGTAGTTAGTTAGTTGGCACTATAGTTGTGTGACCCAGGACAAATCTCTTAATTCTGTTTGCCTCTGTTTATTTATCTGTAATATGAGCTGGAGAAGAAAATGGCGCACCACTCAAATGGAGGGAGTCACAAAGAGTCAGACGCAACTGAAATGACTAAACAACAAAGAACAAAGATTATACAATCAGTAACAGAACCAGTACTAGAACCTAGATCTCCCAAGTCCAGGGGAAAAGCTAGGGGTGGACAGGGATGTGTAAAGTGACTTTCAGGTCACTGGGGACTGGGATAACACATTTCCTACTCATTCA
The DNA here is from genome assembly GCF_027887165.1 of Monodelphis domestica. NCBI lineage: Eukaryota > Metazoa > Chordata > Mammalia > Didelphimorphia > Didelphidae > Monodelphis > Monodelphis domestica. The sequence goes on along the minus strand of NC_077233.1, from coordinate 281,791,311 downwards.
TATACTCTGCCAGAAGATTTAGGATCAAACAGGGGAGCAAATGGGATCTAGATATCCTAAACTGCCTTGGGAGAGGACCAAATTGCTGAAAACATTTCTATTCTATATCATCCAACTATCTACCAGGCACCTCTGACATGGAACAAGGTACTTAGGAATAGCTCAGGTCATTTATCCTTTCTTTCCTCCTTGCCCTGAGTCTCAACAGCCCCACTACTGTCTTCTTCACTCAATTTATTCATTTAATTTTGACCATGGCAGCCTTCACAAAATAACCTCAGGGTACAATGCCAACAAGTAATAAGATACAGGGAATTAAAGTATTTGGAAAACTTATAACCATATTAAAACTTGTTCAATACAATGAAGCATTAAAGTCTTCTGCCTTTCCTTTCCTGTCCTTACCCTGGGTTAGGATACTTTATCCAGGAGATTGTTGATGAATGAGTCAGTGTGGTCTTCTGAAAAACAAACACTTTAATGTGGTTGGGTTCTTTTTTCCCCCAACTGGGAGTTAGGGGTCCTACGTTCTATTCCTTCGTTCTACTATTAACTGTATAATTCTAGGCTACATAATCAACTCCTCTGAGCTTCTATGTAAGATCTATAAAATAAAGAGGTTTACCTGTAAGGTACCTTCCAGCTCCTAAATCTGATTTTTCTGCCCATCTTTTTGGGTCAAGTTAGAATCGACTTCCCTAGAAAGGGCTTAGCTTCCTTTCAAAGGCTCTAGTCTCTTGTCAAGAAGGTGGAAGTGAGGAAGAATCATGATTACCCTGAGAGATATGGAATCATGGGATTTTAGAGTTAGAGGGAACCCAATATATCACCTTGTCCAGTGATTCTGAGTTTGGTCCAGAGGCCCCTGGTGGGAAACAACACTTTTGTCCTTGAGGTCAAAACTATTTTTCATAATAATGTGAAGATGTTATTTGCCTATTAAATACTCCTTCCTTTCCCAATTACAAATCTGCACGAGACTGGATTTTCTTTAAATACTTCAATCAAAAAAGATCACAATAGACTGAATGCAGAAGCAGAAACAAAACTCCAGCTGCCTTCTATTAAACCAGACATTAAAGAGATTTGTAAAAGAAATGTAAAACAATGGCACTTGCTACATTTTTGTTTTGGAAAAGATGCTTTCTTATAAAGAAATAAAAACATATTAACATGCAGCAGGTTTCTTATTGTGATTTTTAATAAAATAACGTATATCTTTTTTAAAACATGGAATGGCCTGCATGAAATTATGGAATAAAATGAGCAGAACCAAGAGAGCATTGTATGCAGCAGCAGAAATACTATCTGAAGAATGACTTGTGAATGTCCATCTCCAGAGAAAGAACTGATAGATAGAAATAGGTTAGACATAGTTTAATATATTCCTTTTGTCAAACGCTGCCTCCTCTAATGGGAGGAGGAGAGGAAAGGAGAGAGTTCCCTGGCTATTTAAATGTAACAAACCAGTGAAATTTTAAAAATTCTCTAATTTCTAACAGTACATACTAACAAACATAATCTATATAAGGAAAAGTTCTTTTGGAGATGGTAAAGGGTGGAGGGTCTTATCACAATTTTTAAGAACTTGATACCAAAAGGTTTGAGAAACACTAACTTAGACCACCATCCCACCTCAGGCAGCTAGGTGGTACAATAGAGTGTTGGGCCTGGAGTCAGGAAGACCCAAGTTCAACTCTAAACTCAGGTGCTTACTTAGCTGTGTGACCCTGGACAAGTCACTTAACCATATCTCAGTTTCCTCATCTGTCAAATGAACTAGCCACAGAAATGGCAAACCATTCCGGTACCTTTGCCAAGAAACTCCAAAATAGAGTCATGAAGAGACAGGCATGACTGAAATGAACATCAGGAGTCACAAGGGGTATTTTTTGAGGATTTGGACTTCATTTCCAATACAACTGTATTTTCTTTGGCACCTGAGTCCAGAGAGCTCATTGGGAGATCTCTCCAAGTGCCTTATTTCCCGATACATGTGCTATTGGGTATTTTGAGAAATTGTGGGCAGGGAGGATAGAGCGATTAAAGTAAAAATTGGTAGGGACTTTTGGTTTAAGCAAAGAAGATGGCTGAGTGACGAGACTTCTGAGATTGGGAGAGGGGGTAGAAACCAGGAGCCCAGGTACCCCAGCTTGTTCCCGAGTTCCCAGAGGAGTGAGGGAGCTGCTCAAAACAATTTTCAGATTCAGGAATTCCTCTAAACAGCTGGGGCTCAAAGTTTCAATGTGAGCATTTATACCTCAGGAATCAGGAAATTACTCTCCGGTTTGATTTATTGCTTTGCTGATGGTCTAGACTTTAGAAAGTGAGAAAGCAAATGCTAATAATGCAGATTAAATTGAATAGTGTGCTGGACATGCCATTTTCCCCTGCAGAAAGCTGGTTGTTAAAACCCATCTACCAGCACACCTTGGCCTGTTTGGGAGTCCATGTTCATCTTATTTGGGTTGGAGAGGAAGAGGAAAAGACAAAAAGATCTTTCTCGGGTTTCAAGCAGGAGTCTCAGTTGATTGCCTTAGATTGTCATCTCTCAGGGATGTTTGTGAGTTTGTTTTTCTATTCCTTTGCCAGATGTTTGAATACTAATTAAATGTTTTGCTTTTAGAATTCATGCTCTTGGTCTGGTCACAAGACAGTCAAGCCCTGCTCATGGCTGGAGGTAGCGGGGAGAAAGAAAGGGATGTATCACCTCCTGTTTCCTTGCTAGGCTTCCAGATGCCTTGAGGGCCACAACATGGCTGGGCCCTGTTCATGGCTGGCTCAATCTGAACCTAGATCACCCCCCCAAACACTCCCCCCTGCCCCCGTCTCCTCTCTAGCTTTCAAGAGGGCTGCAGTACTGCCAAGTTGGCCCAGGACACAGCCTTCTGGAGAAGGTAGTGATCATGAACACACAGCCTCTTGCCCATGTTTGCTTTGAGGCAGATTTTCAGGTGCCTCCTAAGACACAGAAACTAAATCTGGCAATTGAAGCCTGTGATTAAGCCTTAGCCAGCCTTGATACTCTTCCTGACTTCATTCCTCAATGGTGTGTTTGTTTCCATTTCCCCTCATTTTCCTTACCCCAGTGAAAACCAAACCTCCAACGCTGTTGCCTCAATTATATCCACCTCAGTCTTCCCAGTGTCTCACTCAAGATACGAGTCCTTCTGTATCCTCTGGATCTTCTGTCCTATAACTAATAAATTTATTTTCTTCTTGCACTACTTCCCTTCTGTCTTCTAGCATTCACTGAGCTCTGGCTCCCTCCCAATCACATGGTATCCCTCATCACCCTTTCCAGTACTGACTGCACTTCCTCTCATGCTCCCAACTCATTAGTGGCAGGGGGAGATTGAATAGCTCTTTCTTCTCACTGCCACTTTCAGACTCTCCTCCTGTTGCTAAGAAACCTTTGCTTGCTACCACTACTGGGCTATGTATGTCCCAAAAAGATCAAAGGAAAAAGACATATATACAAAAATATTGATAAGCAGCTCCTTTTGTGGTGGCAACGAATTGGAAATCAAGGGGATGCCCATCATCTGGGGAATGGTTGAACAAATTGTGCTATACCATTGGAATTGAATACTATTGTGTTCAAAGAAATGATAAGCAAGATGCTTTTAGAAAAACCTCGGAAGACTTATATGAACTGATGCAAAGTAAAGTGAGCAGGACCAGGAGAACATTGTTCACAGTAACAACAATATTACATGGTGATGAACTGTAAGCGATTCAGCTATTCTCAGCAATACAGTGATCCAAAATAATCTGAAGGACTTATGGAAAATACTATCCACCTACAGAGAAAGAACTAATGGAATCTCAATGAAGATCAAAACATACTTTTTAAAACTTACTTTATTTTTCTTGGGTTTTTTTTGTCCATGTTTTCTTTGTGAAACATGACTAATATGGAAAATCCTTTTGCCTTATTGTATATGTATGATCTATGTCAAATTGTTTGGGAAGGGGGAGAAGGGAGGGAGTTTGGTAGTCAAAGAAATTAATGTTAAAATAGTTTTACATGTAATTGAAAAAATAAAATTTTAATTTTAAGAAGAAAAAAACTTCTGCTTGTATGAGTTTCATATAATCCAAATTTAGCACACCACCCAGATTTTGGTAGCCATTAATTAATGAATTGCTCACTCCCCACCTCAGACATTCTTCCTCATTTTTCAATGAGTTCAGTGCCTGGTCCAGAGTCCTCTTCTTCATCCTCAGTCCTGCCCTCATACTAGGTAACTTTAGTTCCACAGTCTAATCAGCTCCCATACCTCATCCTAACTCATCTAACTCATGCTCCACTTGATCATTGCTACATACAGAGATGGTCATATCCTGGATCTTGCCATCATCTACAATAGTCCAATTTTATATTTAATCATAATCTTTAAGCCAGTCATAGCCTTTTATCTCTTCATATCTCCCTGAATCTTATTTATCCTAAACCTACTCGATGTCTTCACTGTGACGTCAAACTGCTCTAACCTTTGGTCATATTCCAAGCCATCACCTTTGCTTTGGCTACACTTTCCATTTCAACTCTAGGTTACCCTCTGCTCTCAAATGCTTTGCTCCATTGACCTGACAATTATCACGACTTACCAAACCCAAGCCTGGGTTACTTCTATCATCTACCTCTTATGCTCCTATTTACATGCTGCAGAATAGAACTAGAAAAAAACAAGAAACCCTGTTGGCTTATCCATTACATGTTTAATCTATTCTACTATTTTCCTAAAGAATGAGTCCAACCATGTCATAAACCTACCTTTTCACTCAATTTCCATGTCTTCCTATTAATCTCTAGAACCAAATATAAATTCTTTTGTTTGTTCCTCACATCCTAGCTTCTTCCTACCTTTCTGGATCTCCCTCTGTAGTACTCCCATCTACAAGCCAGACTTACCGGTCTGCTTGCTGATTCGTCTCCCATCTCCATATTTGCATTTACTGTCCCCCAGGTCTGGTGGGTAATTTCTTCTAAACACCTCTTCTTCCAATTCCTCTTCCTTATTTTACGAGCAAGCTAAAGCACTACTTCCTCCAGAAGGCCTTTCCAGTTTACCTTCCCCTCTAAGGCCATCTTCAATCTCCTTCATATATGTATTTGCTATGTACCTACTTGCATTAACACAATACCCACTTAACAATGGAAAAATACTCCATTATTACAATAATTTTAATAAATGCTTTGCTCTTTTCTCAAGTCCCCTTCAAGGACTAGAAGGAAATAGCTCCAGTCTAGATATGAATACTTTCTAGGCTTTTATCTCGGTCTTTTTCCCCCAACCTCTTGGGCCCCCCTTAGGAGTTCCTGGTGTTCTATGAATGATATTTTTGAAAGAGTTAAGCAAGTTTAGCCTGGAGAAAAACAATTTAGGGTCGACAGTGATAGCTGCATTCAAACACATAAAAAGCTGTCATGTGAAGACATGAAGGGATCAGATGTTTTGTTTGCCCCCAGTGGGCAGAACCAGGAACAATGGGTGGAAGTTAAAAAGACAGACATTTAGTCTTGATGTCAGAGGGGGAAAACCCAAACAAACCACTTCTGAAGAATTAGCAAAGTCCAGGAGTCGAATGTTAGTGATCTTGGGCATCTAACTTCTATTAAGCCACTACCACATGCCAAGCTCTGTGCTAAGTCCTAGGAATACATAAAAGGCAAACAATAATTCCTGCTCTCAAGATGCTCACAAATTGCCAGGGGATCTTGAGAGGTAAAGGGCACGGCATAATGGGTAGTCCTTTTAGCTATGGAATTAGATAGACAAAGTGAATGCTGAGGTCCATTTTAGCTTTGAAGACCATAAGATTCTGTGAATTATACAATGTCCTTTCAGTCCAGTTCATTACTATAATTCCTTTCTTTCACATGGAACTTTAAAGGACTTCATAGAATGGTCTCCAATTAAAATCTAGGATAATTGAAATTTAGGGCAAGCTCAGAATAAAAAATTGCCAGATAACCCATTGGACTTCAATGTTATTCAACTCAGAAGTCTATTTAAAAAATGCATGGGGGGGGGGGAAGCAGGGTGGCTCAATGGATTGAGAGCCAGGCCTAGAGATGGGAGGTCCTGGGTTCAAATCTGGCCTCATATCCTTCCCAGCTGTGTGACCCTGGGCAAGTCACTTGACCCTCATTGCCTACCCTTACCACTCTTCTGCCTTGGAACCAATACACAGTATTGATTCTAAGACAGAAGGTAAGGGTTTTTTAAAAAAATGCATGAGGGGTTGAGCTATATTGTGATGTTGTGGATACTTGGGCTGGAATCAAGAAAACCTGGGTTTGAAATCCCTTCTCCAACATGTATTTAGATGTGTGACCTTTATGATCCTCCTGCATAACATGGAAGTGAAAAGCACCAACAAAAGTCCATAATTTGTTGGCTCCTTTAACATCAGAACTTGAATATTCATTTTGAGCCTTTCTGCAATAACAACTCAGATTTCTGTGGTAGTTTACAGTGTATAAATATTTTGTCCACAATGACCCTGTGAGGTTAGTGAGTGGACAGAGCACTGGGTCTGGATTCAGGAAGACCTGGGTTCAAATTTGGCCTCAGACACTAGCTGATGGCCCTGAACAAGTCATTTAATTTCTATTTACCACCATTTCCTCAACTGTAAATCATAATAGTACCTACCTTCCAGGGTTGTTGTAAGGATAAAAGGAGATAATATTTGGTAAGTGGTATCCAAATCTAAATGGGTTAGGAAAATGATAGTTGTATTATAATACAGCATGCAACACTATTTTTATAGATGAAGAAACTAAGATTCAGACTTGCCTGTGATAACATTGCCAAGTAACAGAACTCACGCCCAGGGCTCCTAACTCCAGATCCAGTGCTCTTTCTACTCCTTTATCTTCTTTTTTTTAAAGAGTCTTCCTCTTCATTCTTGACCTGAATTATCTAGTCCTCATGTCATTACCTCTATAGGTTCAACATCATCTTGGAATAACCTAGTGTCTTCTCAATAAATATACATTTATTAAGTGACAGGCACTGTGCTAAGCCCAGGGGATACAAAAAGAGCCAAAAGATGGTCCCTGCCCTCAAGAAGCTCACCGTCTAATGGGGGAGATAACATATAAACAAATATATGTGAAGGAAATTATATACAGGGCAAATGGGAAATAATTAAAAGAGGAAAGGCACTAGAACAAAGGTTAGGGAAGGTTTCTTTTATAAGATAGGATTTTAGGTGGGACATAAATAAAACCAGGGAGGTTAGTAGGCAGAGCTGAGGAGGAAGAGTTTCTTAGGCATGGGAGACAGCAAGAGAAAATGCCCAGAGCCAAGAGATAGTCTTATTAGTAGACTAGCAGAAGGCTAATGTCACTGAACTGAAGAGTGCCTGTCAAGGATTAAGGTGTAAGAAAACTGGAAAGGCAGAGGAGAGCTAGGTTATGAGAGCTTTGGATGCCAAACAGAACAGTTTGTATTTGATCCTAGAGGGAAGAGGAAACCACTGGAATGTATTGAGTAGTGGCAGGGGTGTGACATGATCAGACCTGCACTTTAGGAACATGATTTTATTTATGGAGGATGGATTGAAGTGGGGAGATATCTGAAGCCAACAGACCCACCAGTCAGCTATTGCAAAAATCCAGACATGAGGTAATAAGGGCCTGCTCTAGAGTGATGGCAATGTCAGAAGAGAGAAGAAGACATATTTGATGAATTCATCAAAGGAAAAGTCAGCAGGTCTTCGCAATAGATTGAGGTTAGTTGGGGAGGAGGCTATGGAAGATAATGTCCAGGATGCCTTCTATATTGCAAGACTGAAAGACTGGGAGAATGGTGTTGCCTTCTACAGTAATAGGGAAGTTTGGAGGGAGAGATGGGTTTAAGATATTTAATTCCTTTTTGAACATAGTGAGTTAAAGATGGCAACTGGACAACCAGTTCAAGAAATCTGAAAGTCAGTTGAGGATACAAGACTGTAGGTCAGCAAAAAACTTGTGACAGAAAAGGCAGATTTGAGAAACAGCAGCCTAGAGATGGTAATTAAAATCTATAGGAGTGATGAGCCCACCAAGTGAAGTAAAATAGAGGGAGAAGAGAAGAAGGCCCAGGACAAAACTTTAATAACTGACCCACAGTTGGTAGTTATACTACCAAGCTCTCCCTCCCCATTAACAACTTTATCAATTTAGTTCTATTCAGGAGGACAGGACAGACAAAAACAGACTAAAAAAAGGACCTCTCTTCCTCCGCTGACACTTAACATTAAAGTATGTTTTTAAGTGACTTTCATAATTAAGAAATAGGATATGTGGAAACTTTTTTTAAACCCTTACCTTCCATCTTAAAATCAATACTATGCACTTCTGGGTAAACATGGCTGCAGTCTAGATCCAGGACTCTTCCTCTCCTCAGCACCTACCAATATAGACTATCTTAAAAGACCAAAAAAACCCAAATTCATATGAATGAAGTGACTCTACAGTAGGGCACAGCATGGAAGGTACATGGGATTTGGGCATTTCCATACAATAAGGGTTGTAAAAAAGCTCCCACCAAAACATCAGCTGATCTACCCTCCCCCACCCCACCTATGGAGCCAGAGTCAAAGTCACCGTGCTCCAGAATTAGCGAGTGAGTGAGGGGCACCTCTAGAGTGAGTGAGGGTCACCTCTAGGTTCTTGGCAACTGACTAAAACCACCAAAGACCTACTCCTGAGAGCAGCTAGACCTGAAACCCCAGCAGGCTGAAGAGCGCAGGAGATTCAAGAGTTTGCCTCAGGCAAAATCCATGCTCCTTAACTCCATACACAGAGAGCCTGCCCATCTCACTCAGATTTCTGACTCAAAAGGGAAGGAAAAACATCCACAGTGTTGGCAAATTGTGCCCAGGAACAATAACCTCCCTCCACCAAGAAAAACAAGAAGAAGGGATTGGCCCTGGAAAATTTTTACAGAGGAAAAACCTGGGCTACAGAGAAAATAGAAGAGAAAATTCAAATAAATTCACCAAAACCTTCCCACAAAATGGAAATTGTCCAAAAGCTCTTGAAGAATTTAAATTGGAAGCTTATCAAAAAGATGGAAGCCTTCTGGCAAGAAAAATGGGAAATAGTTCAAAGAGAAAATAACAGTTTAAAGGTCAAGAACTCCCAATAGGAGAAACAGCTGGAAGCCACAAAAAGCAGGATAGACCAAACTGAAAAGTAAAACCAGTCTTTAAAATCCAGAATTAGGCAATTGGAAGACAATGATCTTGCAAAACAGTAAGAATTAATGAAGCAAAGTCAAAAGACTGACAAAATAGAAGAAAACAAAATATCTCATGGGGAAGATGACAGATCAGGAAAACAGAGCAAGGAGAGACAATTTGAGAATCATTGGTCTACCTGAAAAACCAGAAATGAATAGAAATCTTGACATCATACTACAAGAAATTATCCAAGAAAACTGCATTGCTGTTCTTGAACACGAGGTCAAAATAGACATTGAAAGAGTTCATAGAACAAACACCCTCTACACTAAATCCTCAAAAAAACAACTCCCAGGAATGTAACTGCCAAATTCAAGAGTTTTCAAGCTAAGGAGAAAATTCTACGAGAAGCCAAAAAGAGACAATTCAGATACCAAGGTGCACCAATCAGGATTGCACAAAACCTGGCAGCTTCTATACTAAAGGACTGCAAGGCTTGGAATATGATATTCAGAAAGGCAAGAGAATTGGGTTCTCAACCAAGGATCACCTATCCATCAAAACCGACTATATACTTCCAGGGGAAAGTATGGACATTCAACAAAATAGAAGATTTCCAAGTATTTGTAAAGAAAAGACCAGAACTAAGTGGAAAGTTTGATATCCAAACACAAAGATCAAGAAAAACATGAAAAGGTAAATAAGAAAGAGAGGGAAAGGGGGAAAATTTTTTTATTCAAACTTTCTTCTTTAAGAACTACAATAAGATAAAATTATTTATATTAATATATGGGAGAAATTGTATGTGCAACTCTCAAAAATTATATTTGCTATTATAGTAATTAGAAGAATCATTCACCAGATGAGATGTGGGTAATAAGTGCTATTAGATGATATGCAAAAAAGAAAAAGGGAGGGGGGAATCAAAGATAGCCCCAAGAGATGCTTGAAGAAATAAAATAAATAGGATAATCTTTATCACACGAAGATACATGGGAAGGGGATGGGGAAAATATTCTTATAAGAAGGAGAGGAAGAGAGTGCTAATAGGTAATACTTAAACCTTACTCTCAGTGAAATCAGTTCTGAGAGGGAAGACCATCTAGATCCATTGGGGTCTTGAATTCAATCTTATCCTAAAGGGAAAGTGAGAAGGGAAAACTAAGCCAGGTAGGGGAGGAGGGAGAACAAAAAGGGAGGGAAGGATGGGGGGAGGGAACTTAACAGACACTAAAAAAATAGGAAGGAAACAAAAAAGGAAGGGCCAGAAAGGGAAGCATATTAAGGGAGGGGATTAGGGGGATAGATTAAAAGGAAACCACTGGCTTAAAAAATATAGCAAAAGAAGAAAGGACAGAAATAGGAGAGGATATCAAAATGCTGGGGAATACACAAGTGACAATCATAACTTTGAATGTGAATGGGATGAACTCACTCATAAAACTAAAACAAATATAACAGTGAATTAGAATCCAAAATCCTACCATATGTTGTCAACAAGAAACACACCTGAGGTGAGTAGAAACTCACAAGGTTAGAATTAAAGGTTGGAGCAAAACCTATTGGGCCTAAACTGATAGAAAGAAGACAGGAGTTGCAATCATGATATCTGACAAAGCCAAAGTAAAAATAGATACGATTAAAAGGCATAGGGAAGGTAAATACATCCTGATAAAAGTGAGTATAGACAAGGAGGAAATATCAGTAATCAACATGTATGCACCAAATGGTATAGCATCCCAATTTCTAAAGGAGAAACTAGAAGAATTGAAGGAGGAAATAGATAGTAAAACAAAACTAGTGGAAGACCTGAACCTATCACTATTAAATTTAGATAAATCAAATAAAAAAATAAATAAGAAAGAGGTAAAAGAGGTGAATGAAATCTTAGAAAAATTAAGAGCTAATAGATATATGGAGAAAAATAAATAGGGACAAAAAGGAATACACCTTTTCAGCTGCACATGGTACATTCACAAAGATTGAACATGTACTAGGTCATAAAAACATGGCAAACAAATGCAGAAAAACAGAAATAATGAATGCAACCTGTTCAGATCAAAATGCAATGAAAATAATTATCAATAAGGGTACATGGAGAGTGAAATAAAACATTAATTAAAAATTAAATAATATGATTCTCCAAAATCAGTTAGAGAACAAATCATAGAAACAATTATTAATTTCATTGAAGAAAATTACAATGATGAGACATGCTTTCAAAACATATGGGATGAAACCAAAGCAGTACTCAGGGGAAAATTTATATCCTTGAGTTCATATATTAACAAATCAGGGAGGGCAAAGGTCAATGAATTGGACATGCAAATCAAAAAACTTGAAAGCAAACAAATTAAAAATCCCCAGAAAAAAACTAAATTAGATATCCTAAAAATTAAGGGAGAAATTAATAAAATCTAAAGTGAAAGAAATATTGAACTAATAAATAAGACTAGAAGCTAGTATTTTGAAAAAACAAACAAAATAGACAAAGTACTGGTCAATCTAATAAAAAAAGGAAAGAAGAAAACCAAAATAACAGCATTATAGATGATAAGGGAGACCTTACCTCCAATGAAGAGGAAATTAAGGCAATCATTAAACACTATTTTGCCCAATTATAGGACAATAAATATGCCAATCTATGTGATATGGAAGAATATTTACAAAAATATAAATTGCCTAGATTAACAGAAAAGAAATATAATTCTTAAATAATCCCATATCAGAAAAAGAAATTGAACAAGCCATCAAAGAACTCCCTAAGAAAAAATCCCCAGGTCTAGATGGATTCACAAATGAATTCTATCAAACATTCAAAGAACAGCTAATCCTAATACTATACAAACTACTTGACATAATAAGCAAAGAAGGAATTCAACCAAATTCCGTTTATGATACAAATATGGTACTGATTCCAAAGCCAGGCAGGTCAAAAATGGAGAAAGAAAACTATAGACCAATCTCCTTAATGAACATAGATGCAAAAATCATAAATAAGACACTAGCAAGTCATCATGAGGGATATTCACTATGATCAGGTGGGATTTATACCAAGAATGCAAGGATGGTTCAATATTAGGAAAACCATTCACATAATCAACCATATCAACAAGCAAACCAACAAAAATCATATGATTATCTCAATAGATGCAGAAAAAGCCTTTGACAAAATACAATACTCATTCCTATTGAAAACACTAGAAAGAATAGAATAGAAATAGGAATAGGAATAGGAATAGAAAGGTCTTTCCTAAAAGTAATAAGTAGTATTTATCTAAAACCATCAGCCAACATCATCTGCAATGGGAATAAACTAGAAGCCTTTCCAATAAGATTAGGAGTGAAACAAGGATGCCCATTATAACCGCTATTATTTAACATTGTACTAGAAACACTAGCAGTAGTAGTTAGAGAAGAAAAAGAAATTGAAGGTATTAAAATTGGCAACGAAGAGACCAAGCTATCATTCCTTGTGGATGATATGATGGTCTACTTAAAGAGTCCTAGAGAATCAACCAAAAAGTTAGTGGAAATAATAAACAACTTTAGCAAACTTGCAGGATGTAAAATAAACCTACATAAGTCATCCGCATTTCTATATATCTCCAACACATCTCAACAGCAAGAATTAGAAAGAGAAATTCCATTTAAAATCACCCTAGACAATATAAAATACTTAGGAATCTATCTGCTAAGACAAACACAAGAACTATATGAACACAACTACAAAACACTTTCCACACTATGCCCAAAGGGCGACAAAAGAATATCTACCCTTTGATCCAGCCATAGCACTGCTGGGTCTGTACCCCAAAGAGATAATGGACAAAAAGACTTGTACAAAAATATTCATAGCTGCGCTCTTTGTGGTGGCCAAAAACTGGAAAACGAGGGGATGCCCATCAATTGGGGAATGGCTGAACAAACTGTGGTATATGTTGGTGATGGAATACTATTGTGCTCAAAGGAATAATAAAGTGGAGGAATTCTATGGGGACAACCTCCAGGAAGTGATGCAGAGCGAGAGGAGCAGAACCAGGAGAACACTGTACACAGAGACTAATACACTGTGGTATAATCGAACGTAATGGACTTCTCCATTAATGGCGGTGTAATGTCCCTGAACAATTTGCAGGGATCTAGGAGAAAAAAACACTATTCATAAGCAAAGGATAAACTATGGGAGTGGAAACACCGAGGAAAAGCAACTGCCTGAATACAGCGGTTGAGGGGACATGACAGAGGAGAGACTCTAAATGAACACTCTAATGCAAATATTATCAACAAAGCAATGGGTTCAAATCAAGAAAACATGTAATGCCCAGTGGATTTACGCATCGGCTATGGGGGGTGGGGGGAAGGAAAAGAAAATGATCTATGTCTTTAACCAATAATGCTTGGAAATGATCAAATAAAAGATATTAAAAGAAAAAAAGAAAAAAAAAACACTTTCCACACAATTAAAACTAGATCTAAACAATTGGAAAAACATTAACTGTTCACGGGTAGGATGAGCTAACATAATAAAAATGACCATTCTACCCAGACTTATTTACTTATTTAGTGCCATAGCCATTTAACTACCAAAAAAACCCTTTTTTTTTTTTACTGAATTAGAAAAAACCATAACAAAGTTCATTTGGAAGAACAAAAGATCAAGAATACACAGGGAAATAATGAAAAAATTGCGAAGGAAAGTGGCCTTGCAATACCATATCTCAAACTCTACTATAAAGCAGTGGTCATCAAAACAATTTGGTACTGGCTAAGGGACAGAAAGGAGGATCAGTGGAATAGACTGGGGGTAAATGACCTCAGCAAGACAGTGTATGACAAGCCCAAAGTCCCAGCTTTTGGGACCAAAATCCAATATTTTATAAAAACTGCTGGGAAAATTGGAAGACAGTGTCAGAGAGATTAGGTTTTGATCAACACCTCACACCCTACACCAAGATAAACTCAGAATGGGTGAATGACTTGAACATAAAGAAGGAAACTATAAGTAAATTAGGTGAACACAGAACAATATACCTGTCAGACCTTTGGGAAATGAAAGATTTTAAAACCAAACAAGACTTAGAAAAAGTCACAAAATGTAAAATAAATCATTTTGATTACATAAAATTAAAAAGTTTTTGTACAAACAAAACCAATGTAACCAAAATTAGAAGGGAAGTAGCAAAGTGGGAAACAATCTTCATAACAAAAACTTCTGACAAAGGTCTAATTATTCAAATTTACAAAGAGCTAAATCAATTGTACAAAAAAAATCAAGCCATTCTCCAATTGATAAATGGGCAAGGGACATGAATAAGCAATTTTCAGTCAAAGAAATCAAAACTATTAATAAACACATGAAAAGTATTCTAAATATCTTATAATCAAAGAGATGCAAATCAAAACAACTCTGAGGTATCACCTCACACCTAGCAGATTGGCTAACATGACAGCAAAGGAAAGTAATGAATGCTGGAGGGTATGTGGCAAAGTAGGGACACTAATTCATTGCTGGTGGAGTTGTGAATTGACCCAACCATTCTGGAGGACAATTTGGAACTATGCCCAAAGGGCACTAAAAGACTGTCTGCCCTTTGATCCAGCCACAGCACTGCTGGGTTTGTATTCCAAAGAGATAATAAGGAAAAAGACTTGTACAAGAATATTCATAGCTGTGCTCTTTGTGGTGGCAAAAAATTGGAAAATGAGGGGATGCCCTTCAATTGGGAAATGGCTGAACAAACTGTGGTATATGTTGGTGATGGAATACTATTGTGCTAAAAGGAATAATAATGTAGACGACTTCCATGGGAACTGGAATGACCTCCAGGAAGTGATGCAGAGTGAAAGGAGCAGAACCAGGAGAACTTTGTACACAGAGACTGATACACTGGTACAATCGAATGTAATGGACTTCTCCATTAGTGGCAATGCAGTGACCCTGAACAACTTGGAGGGATCTATGCAAAAGAACACTATCCACATTCAGAGGAAAAACTGTGGGAGTAGAAAAACTGAAGAAAAACAACTGCTTGATTACATGGGTTGAAGGGATATGATTGGGGATGTAGACTCTAAATAAACATCCTAATGCAAACACCAACAACATGGAAATAGATTCTGATCAAGGACACATGTAATACCTAGTGGAATTGTGTGTCCGCTGTGGGAAGGGTGGTGGTAGGGGAGGGAAGAATAGAATTTGATTTTTGTAACCAAGGAATAATGTTTGAAATTGACCAAATAATTAAAAAAGCAATACTATGTAGTGGTTCCAATGCAAAAGAGCAATAAGGGCTAAGCAATGGGGTTTAAGTGCTTTGCCCAGGTTCATGTAACCTTTCAACAGAGTTTTCTAGCCATTGGTTTTGATATTGTTTGGTGGTTACTAATAAATAGGACTTTAGATAGAATCTAAACCTGTGATTTCATTGTTTAAGGTGACTCCCAGGTGGAGACTCCATCTACAAGTACAAGACAATATCTCCTCTTCAACTTATAGTTTTATTTTTTAAAACTCTTAACTTCCTCCTTAGAATTAATACTATCTATTGGTTCAAAGGCAGAAGAGTGATAAGGGTTAGGCAATGGTGGTTAAGTGATTTACCTAGGGTCTCACAATTAGGATGTGTCTGAGGTCAGATTTGAACCTGGGACCTCCTATATCTGGACATGGCTCTCAATCCACTGAACTACACAGCTGCCCCCAACTTATAGTTTTAGGGTCTTCCAGAGGTGGAGCAAGATGGTACAGTTAAGGAAGAACTACAGCTAAGCTCTCCCAATATTCCCCTTCAAAAAATGTTTAAATAATGCCTCAAATCACATGCTAGTTGGTAGCAGAACCAACAAATGGTTAGGATGAAACATTTTCCCAGCCTAAAACAATCTTGGAGACTGGAAAAGGTCTATGACACGATGTTAGAGGTTGGCCCAGAGCACATGCAACCATCACATCAGCTGTGAGCTTTGGAGGTGACAGCAGTCACAGCAACAATATCCTTCAGATACAAGAGCAACTTGTCAGAAAGAAAAATCTCTGCATTGGTTCAGGTGAAGTCATTACTTGTCTACTCCACTGTCTCTACCCACTTCTGGGTGGAGTGCTTTTGCTCCTAAGGGAGCAGGAGCTCTTCCTACGGAAGGAAAAGAAAACAAACCAGGAGAACACTCACCCCAGATCACACCCCTTTGAAAACACTGAAACTTTCTAACCCCACATATCTACCTCTGAAATGGCAATGTGAAAAAGCCTGCAGCTTGAGCCAGTGTTTCCACCTCCTACCCCAGGAAAAGAGCCCAAATTTTATATAAAGTCTGAAGTAAGAAACAAGCTGGGAAACTAATGAAACAACAAAAAAATTAAATGGCCATAAAAAGCTACTATAGTACAGAGAAGATCACAACACAAACTCCATATGAAGATGTCAATAGCAAAATAGCTATAAGTAAGGCCTCAAAGAAAAAAATGAATTCGACTATAGGCTCAACAAGAATTCCCTCAGCAGCTAAATCAAGTGCAGCAGAGAGAAAATAGAGAAAAACAATGGAAGCAATGCAAGAAAATTATGAAAAGACAATTCATAGCTTGATAAAAAAGGTTTTGTATGACAAGACAAATTTTCTCTGACAAAAGCATCATTTCTCAGATATAAAGGTATAAAGATATAAAGGAAGAGCCATCCCCAAATCAACAGTCAACTGGTATGAAAAGGTGGTTTTCAAAAGAAATCAAAGCTATCAACAGTCACATGAAAATCTACTCTAAATCACAATTGATTAGAGAAATGAAAGTAAATGAATTCTAAGGTACTAACTACTTCACACTTATCTGATTGGATAACATGATAGAAAAAAAAATGGTAAATGCTGGAGAGGATATGGGCGGGAATGGTCCACCAATGCACTGTTGTAGCATTATGAATTGGTCCAACTATTCTGGAGAACAATTTGGAACTATGCCCCGAGGGCTCTAAAACTGGGCATCTTATTTGATCCATCAGTACCATTACTAAGTCTGCATCCCAACGAGACCATAAAAAGGAGAAAGGATCTGTTCATACCAAAACATTTATAACAATTCTTTCTGAGGTGACAAAAAACTGGGATTGAGGGGCTCCAATAAAATTGGGGACTGGCTAAACAAGTCGTGGTATATAATTATGATGGAATACTATTGTGTTATAAGAAATGACAAGCAGGATGGTTTTAGAAAAACATGGGGAAACTTTATAGTATAAACTGATACAAAGTAAAGTGATCAGAGCCAGGAGAATATTGTGCACAGTAACAGTAATATTATAATAACGATCAACAATGAAAAACTTTTGGTCAAGATAATTCCAAAAGACCCATGATGGAAAATGTTGTCTACCTCCAGAGAGAGAACTGATAACTCTGAGTACCGACTGAAGCATACTTTACCTTCCATCTTAGAATCAATACTATGTATTGGTTCTAAGGTAGAAGACTGGTAAAGGCTAGTGACTTGCCCACGTTTATACAGCTAAGAAATGTCTGAGGTCAGATTTGAACCCAAGACCTCTCATCTCTAGACCTGGCTCTCAATCCACTGAGCCACCTAGTATGTGCCCCACAAAGCATTTTTGGTATCAAAGTTCATTTTGTATCTAAAACCAGAAATGCCCCAAAATGTACCTGCAGGGGCAAAGAAATGTTAATAATAAAATAAAAACTGGACCCCTAATAGCTAATTTAATAGCTAGGAAAAGAAATCAGATGTGAAAGTAATCAATTGAAAGGATATTTTCCCCTTTCTTATAGAAGGAAAAAGAAAGAAAGAAAGAAAGAAAGAAAGAAAGAAAGAAAGAAAGAAAGAAAGAAAGAAAGAAAGGAAGGAAGGAAGGAAGGAAGGAAGGAAGGAAGGAAGGAAGGAAGGAAGGAAGGAAGGAAGGAAGGAAGGAAGGAAGGAAGGAAGGAAGGAAGGAAGGAAGGAAGGAAGGAAGGAAGGAAGGAAGGAAGGAAGGAAGGAAGGAAGGAAGGAAGGAAGGAAGGAAGGAAGGAAGGAAGGAAGGAAGGAAGGAAGGAAGGAAGGAAGGAAGGAAGGAAGGAAGGAAGGAAGGAAGGAAGGAAGGTAACTCCCTGGGTGGCTTTAAGGTTCTAAATGGATCTAAATGAAGAGTATAACTATGACAGCATGACTGCACCCTTGCCATTGCATCCATTAGTGACAAGGATAGCCTTTACCAGAAATGCCAACAACAGAAACAAATTCACCACTAAAGTATAGTCGCTCCTACTGCATGGATGACGTAATGACGTACACAAAACACGTCAGAGTAGTTGAAGAGGCTGAGGACTGGTGAGACTTGGGCATTTGAAGTTGGGAGGACCTAGAAAAGAAAAATCTGTGAGCCAGGACCAAATTTATTTGTAAGGGAAGAAGGAGAGTGAACCAGAGGTTCATAGATAATAACGCTGAACATCTAGACAGAGTAAAGAGAATTCTAAAGGATGATCACACTGGAATGAGAGGCCAAAATTGGTATTGAGGGAACAAAAAGTATGAGAGGAGGAACAACTAACTTTGTGGAGGCTGTCAAGAGATGTTGGTGGCATTGAAAGAAAATTAGAATTTAATCAGGACCAGATGATGGAAGAAGTATAAGAAGAGAGAACTCACAGCCAAGGCACAGGTTAATAAATAATAATAACGGTAACAATGTTGTTCTTGCTGTCTGCAAGTTGCAAGTTGTTATTAAGTTATTTCAGCTATGTCTTATACTTCTTAAGCCAATTTAGGGTTTCCTTAATAAAGATACTGGAGTGGTTTGCCGTTTCCTTTTCTAGCTCATTTTGCAGATGAGGAAACTGAGACAAAAAGGGTTCAATGAGTTGCCCAGGATCAGACAGTTAGTGTCTGAGGCCAGATTTGAATTCAGGTCTTCCTGACTCCAGGTCCAGCTCTCTATCCATTATGCTACCCAGCTGCCCAAGAGTTTGCAAAGGCTTTTATAAATATTATCTCATTTTTTTCTTCACAAAAACCCTAGAAAGTGAATGCTATTATTATCCTTATTTTTCAAATGACAAAATTAAGATAGAAGGAAGTTAAATGACTTGCCCAGAGTCATATCACTAACAAGTATCTGAGGCTGGATTTGAACTCAGAACATCCTGATGCTCTATGAGATTTAGAGCAGGGAGAGTCACCTTAGAGGTCATTTAGTCCCACTCCCTTGCTTTACGTATCAGAAAATTGAGCTCCAGGAAGTTTTCTAAAGTCACTCAACTTGTAAGTGGCAAAAACAAATCCAAACAAGGTCCTCTAATCCTAAAGCCAACAAAGTTGAACTTCCACTCTACAAAAATAGGCACAAGATACATAAGATTCAGTTGAGAAGAAGGATGAAAAGAAGGTAAAGACTTGGGAGAGCTAATGTTGAATTTACTATAAAAGATGAAGAATTTAATTCACAACTGTGAGGCTCTGGGGAGCGACAAGGAGAGGTAAGGAAGTAGGAAGGCTGTTACTGGGCCGTTGGTGCTGAGATGGGTGGGGGGGAACCTCAGGGGAAGTTATCCCACTCCTTCATTCATGATGACCTTTGGAGAGAAACCTACCATCTCTTAATATCAGTTCCATATTCATTCATTCTTGCTCTGGTAACAAGAACACTTTGATGCTTTCTCAGGGAAACCGTAGGAGCACCTGGAATTGTTGCAAAAAGGCCACAGTGATAGAGCAGTGATAGAGTTCTTAAAGGGAGGCAAGATCAGACAAGGGCAAGGAAAATGGAGTCAGGAATGGCAGCCAAGATTTCACTTTCCAGGCAACGTCTGAGTCAGCTCTCTTGCCAGAGGACATACTTTGGATCTTTGACACTGGGAGGCTATGAAGATCAGCACGGGGCGTTAGGTAGACAGATGCCGAGGGATGGACTTTGCCTGGTGGTGAGTCATACAGTCTGGAAATCCGCCAGAAAGCATCAGGCAATTCTGATATTTGTCTTCAAGGAGAAAGTCTGCTAATAGGAATAAAATCCTTTAGAAAGAATGCACTTGCTCTCATGCTTCATCAACCTTCCATCTCTTTTAATATCTCATCTGCAAACATATGGGTTTCCCCTTGCTAATATTCTTTCAGAATTTTAATTTTAGCTTTTTGTTATTCTGAACCTGGCAAACATCAACACACTGAACGTTTCATATACAAAGAAGAGAAGATAGGATTGTATATGAAATATGGTGTTTTTATAGCTTAGATTTTATCAGGAATATATAATTAATTCAACATGGCAGTACTAAAGTGGTTCTGCTTGTCTATATTTCCCTCTGAGTTAGATTCTGTTTTCTCCTGGCAATTTAAAAACTGTTGCATTATGGGGTAGCTCAGTGTCTCAGTGGACAGAGAACCAGGCCTGGAGAGGAGAGATCCTGGGTTCAAACCCAGCCTCAGATACATCCTAGCTATGTGACCCATGTGATCCTGGGCAAGTCACTTAACCTCAATTGCCTAGCCCTTACTACTCTTCTGCCTTGGAACTGAAACTCGGTATCAATTCTATGAAAGAAGGTAAGTGGTTTTTTTTTTATTTTTTAATGTTGCATTAAAACTTTCCCCCCCCCTCTTTTTTCTTTTTTGGCATCATCACTACTATACTACTCTGTAAGTCCCTCTGTCCCTCGTCAAAAATAAACCCTCTCTTATGACAAATAACCACCACAGAGCAAAGAAAATCCACTAGCCATATCTGAGCCTATAGGAGTGGTATCATTGTGTCAAGAGATAATATAGTTTAGTGACTTTGGGGTTATATTTTCACATAGTTTTCCAGAATGGCTGCATAAACTCAGCTCTATGAACAATTCAGTGCCTAACACCACACGATTATTTCAACAATCATCCTTTCTGTTTGTATCATGGCCAATCAATAACTAAGGTGGGGTTCAAAGATGCTTTAAATGGATTTATCACACCCAAGGCCTTTTGTAATCAGAAGAGGATAGGGAAAAGTGAAAGAAGAATATAACACAACTATAAAACAAAAAGTCATGCATACTCTTCCCTCTGTTACAGAGATGTGGTGGAGGGGTGGGACAAGGAACCAAGGGTATACCATCTGACATAGTCATATATTTGCTAATCTCTTTTTTTCCACTTTCTGTTTTTCATAAAGCTCAGTTACAAGGGAGGACTAACTGGATGTCTGAGGGAGAGGGATATATTCAGAAATACATGCAAAGAGCATCAATTAAAATTATAGTAGGAAAACATAGTCAGATAGTCAATTTAATATAGTGAAAAGAACACTGGGTTTGGAGTTAATTAAAGGACCTACTATGTTCAGAGAATGGTGCTAGATGTTTGGGGAAATACAAAGATTAATAAGACGTATTCCCCCATCCTCATAGAGTTTAAAGTCTAGAACCATGATGGCGAACCTATGACACACATGCCAATGTTGGCACACAGAGACCTTGCTGTGGGCATATACACCACTGCCCACCAGAGTTAGGTACTAGAAAGGCAATGGGACTGGGGCGGAGCTATTCCCTTCTCCCTCTCTACTGTGCTCCCCTGCCTCTCCCCTACCCAGCAGCCCAATGGAAGTACTTATTTCCTTCCCTTAGAGGAGTTCTCAGGCTACTCCCCTTCTTCTTTCCACAGACTTACTACTCTCCCCACCCCCACCCAGAGCAAAGCACTTGGATCACTCCCCTCCATTTCTCCCTCCCCTGTATGGGGTAAGGGGGGCTCAGCACTTAGTCTCTGAGGTGGGGTGGGGAATGGCATGCAGTCTGGGGGAGGGGGGCATGGCATGGCACATGGTCTCTAAAATGTTAACCATCATTGATCTAGACTGTATCCGAGATTTCTGTTTGGATCCTGGTTCTACTACTAGTCTGTCATCTTGGACAAGTCACTTAATCCCTATGAATCACAATTTACCCACCTGTAAAATGGGGTTGAAAACATGTGCTCTACCTATCTGGAGAATTGCTGTTGAGGACCAAAAGCTCTAATGAATGCAAAGCCTTTTATAAATGTAAATGTATCTCATTATATCAAAGAGACTGTGGTTTCATCAGTGTGTGTCTCTCCTCTGAGACAAATTGGAAACCCTTCTTTCAAGAGTTTTCAGTCAGTTCTCATTAAATGCCTGGCCTCTCTGCCCTTAACTAGATGGGTCTTCAAATGAGACCCCTCATCTGTCTCCAGAGTGATAACTGATGCCTTTCTGTTTTGGTAGGAGCTGTCCAAGGTTATGCTTCCATGTCAAAGCCTTTGAGACCAGGCGTCTCCATGCCACACTGAGACAAGCAGGCAAAGCTCCAGAAGGAGGAATAGAAGTAGTTGTTATTCTAGCTTTCAACCCCACACATGTTACTTTCATTTCCAAGGTCTTCCAAGTGCAGGCCTTTCTGCAAAGCTCTGCATTTTGATAGGAGAGGGACGGAAGAATAGTGGGTGATTAACTCATACCAATACTAATTAAAGCAATATTCAATTAGTACGTTGTGCATTTTAATTACTTATTTACAACACGTAATTGATAGCATTTTACATACACCATTTTCCAAAGTCACCTTAAAAGTTTGGAGTCCTCAGACGGCACCTGCTTCTTCTCTTGGCACCTTGCTTCCTTCTTTGGTCTTGTTCCACCAAGCCAAGGACAGTGCTTGCGACTCCCTGGTTTCTGATTCCCAAATCAAAGTGTTGACTGCCTCTCTGCAGCACAAACCCTCACATTCCCAAATGAGCAAGGGAGTGAAAGACAACATCAACAGCAGATGTGGAAGCTGAAGGCTGTCTTCTGGGAGCTAACAGAGCAGAAAGGGGCAGCTAGCGCAAGTGCTGTCACAGCAAGATGCTCTTTTTATACCTCAGCCCTGTCCGTGCCTGCCAGGCCTAAGGAAGCAGGAAGATGGAGCACCTGAGAAGAAGATCCACCTGGAGGGTCACCTGTACCTAGAAGGCATGAACTTTCCTAATCAATTCCAAGACTCAGCCACCCACCCAGGGCAAGTCTTGGTAAAGTAGTAAAGCCAAGGAGATGTGTGTGTGCAACTCCAGCTTCTATCTTTATGTCTGTGTTCTTCCATGCCCTATCAGCTTCCTGGAAGCCTGTCAGGAACTTTGGGTTTGAAGCTCAGCTGTTAATTAACTATGTGGCCTTCTGCAGGTCCCTTGATTTCTCTGACCCCCAATTTTGTCATCTTTTAAACGGGAAGGATAATATTTCTACCATCTACCTCCTAAGGTTACTGTGCTATAAAGTGCTCCCCTCCTCCCTTCCCTCTTTTTCATCCTCTTCATCCAAACCTGTTCAGAAAAGTTTTCTATCAGTCATTGTGCTTTGGTATGAATTAACTGAATATGGCTGTCTCACCCAGAAATATTTCTGCATCTTAAGCTTCATTTGCAATTGTGGGATGAAAGGCTTTTTGCCTTGTGAAAAACAAATTCAGATATCACCCCAAATTGTGGGAAGGTTCAAGATGGAGGGAGCAATAGGTTACTAGAGCTGTAATTAGGCAAAACTGTGTATGGAGGGTTGGGGGTGGAGAAGTGATATAATTAGGGAGAGAGTAGTGAATAGCATAGAGAATAATACCAGTGAAAGATTCACTGTAAGGAGATTGTGTGTGTGTGTTTAGAAGGTTCACTGAGGCAGGAACAGGGCCAATTATGGAGTCAGGGGCTAAGTATAAGTATAGAGACTTGGCCCCCTTGATGAGGAGAAATTCCTCCCCCAGTGATTGTGTCTGAGGTGGAATCCCATTTGTTGAATGTCGATTCTGGCTCTGAAGAGTCTCTGAAACATCCTTAGCATAAGCAACCACCTACTCTGACTAAGATGGCCCAGACCCAAGTTACCTTTAACAGTTCCTTAAGAAACCAAACAAAAGCTGTCTGTTCTGAAAAAGAGAAAATACTAAGGAAGCCTATCAGAGCTACCAGAAAGGAAGACACAGGTCTTCCTCTTTGTCCTCCCACCCCAGGGTGCATTTGGGCTATTCCAAATGCCAGTCCTTCAACTTGGCTCCTGGACACAGCTCCCCAATTTCCACAGTCAGGCAAAATGATGGACTTTGATCCCAATTATGAATATGATAATAAGGGAGAGCAAGACATATAATTTGACTATAAACACAGCATGATGGATAGAGTAGCAGAAGACCTGGATCTGAAGTTCCATATTTGCTATTTACCTGCTACATGACCTTAGACAAGTCACTTACCCTCTTCCAGCCTCAGTTTCCTTATCTCTAAAATGAAAGGGATAAATTGTGTGGTAGGAGCAATAACCTAACTCGTCCTTTCCTCCATGCAGGTGGTTTTTGTTCAATTGTGTCCAACTCTTCCTGGCCCCATGGACTATAGCTATCTATAGGGCGTTCTTAACAAGGATGCTGGAGCCATTTCTTTCCTCAGTGGATCGATCCATTTATCAGGTAATCAGAGGTAAGATGACTGACCAGGATCACACAGGTAGGAAGTGTCTGAGGTCAGATTTGAATATAGGTCTTCCTGACTCTGGGCCCAGCACTTTACTAAGACACCTATCTGCAGGTTAGGCATACTTAAAAGGTATTGAGATACTCCTTCAGGCTTCGTTGGCTCAGGGGAATAAGAATGCAGATAACTAATATCATTTTCTCATTGCCTGAGTAAAGAGAATCTATAAGGAGCTCAAGGAGCTCTGAGATGCTTGACTGTTGAATCATGAAAAGAATCTCACTCAGTTGAATCAACTCAAAGGAGATTTGTGACTCCTATCCTTACCGAGTATCCTTTTCTATCAGGCTCCTATAAATGCTTTATTTTGTTCCAATGACCAACAGAAGTCTGACCTGAATCCGGCCCAGCCTAGAGCAGATCAATCCCTTCCCTTAGATAATATATTTTTTTTGCTTCCCTCAAATTGATGGCTTTCAAACATTTGGAGGATTGTTTTCTACAACCTAAAACCTAAAAAATAATGATGTCATCAGCAGCATACACACACACACACACACACACACACACACACACACACACACACACACACATATATATATATACACACACATATTATATATATAATATAAACCTACTATGTGCCAGGCACTCTTCTAGGTGCTTTACAAATATAGATTTGATCAGGCATTTGAAGACAAGGTGGCATGTGCCTGGTAACTGATCAGGTAATATACTGTCATCCAAATTAGATTTGGGAGAGGTAATAGTGACTTTTCGTTCTCTGGCAACCTTACCTAATGACATGAATGGAGGGCAGTTAGGAGGCAAAGTAGATATAGAGAGCCGGACCTGTAGTTAGGAAGACTTGAATTCAAATCCAACTTCATAGACTTCCCAGCTGTTTCTTCATCTGTAAAGTGATCTGGAATAGGAAATGACAGAACACTTCAGTATCTCTGCCAAAAAATCCCCAAAGGGGATCACAAAGAGTTGGAATGGTTAAAATGATGGAATAACAATAAATGATCTGAGAAATTGCCTGGTTCAATTGAAACTCTACCTCAATTCTGTATTACATGGAGGTGAAAAATAGACAAATATATTCGCCACATACATTTATTCAACAAGCATTTATTAGGCACCTACTACATGTATATGGCACACATAGTGTTAGTACTGGAGACATGAACGCAACAAAAGGAAACAGTTCTTGATCTCAAGTAACTTACATCCTGAAAACAACATTTGAACATTTTCATTTGAAGATCCCTTAAAGATGCTTCATGAGAGGAAAAAATAAGGTGAATCCTACGACTCTACGAGTCCATAAAATATCACTTAAAAACAACCAATTGGTTCAATTATTGGCTATTTTTGACTCTGTAAAGAAGACAGTTGCCTCCCTAAAGTGCTAAACAAGAAGCCTAAGGAAAACTCAAAAAACTCCTGACAGGGAAACTGAGACATCTTAGAAGACAAACAGTAATGGCTCAAAACCTCTTTTCTCATTGTAAGGGGAAAGGAACTTGAATATCAAACAACCACCAATTTCCCATTTTATCTTCCCTTCACCCCTCACTAGCATGAATCAGCAAGAGTTCCCAGGTTCAGATTTCTTCCTCTTTTGACCCATCCCTGATCCCTCTAGAACCAGATAAGAACCTTATTAAACTGAACCAGACTTCATTGGATTGGAAGAGGGTACCAATTCATCCCCAATATGGTGTCCAATTCCCCCCAGGTTCAGCCAAAAGATCTAACCTATTTCCACAATTCTCCCTATCTTCCCTTTTGTGAGTTTCTCACTCACTCAAGCTAGCTTATTTTACTCTCTTGTTATGAGCTCCACGTTCCCTTGTACTGGACCTTGGAGATTCCAAACCTATCTAAGTCTCTGCAAAGACACTGAGTTAAACAAATCTTGACCTTCATTCTTTGTCATTGACTTTGGGTAAGCTGGAGAGATCTGGGATATTAAAGGGAACTCTGGGTACTTTGCTTCCTTCACTGCCTGAAAGGGCCTAGAGCAAACCAATCTGTTGCCTTACTGGTAGATGTGTCAAAATAGGAAGAAAAATACCATCCGCCTTGAGACTTGAGAGCAGTGGTGTGAGGATGAATGAGATAATGTCTGTCAAACACTTATAGCTTCTTGGAATATTGGAGCTCTACAACAGTGTTATTTATAAACTCTGTGGTCTGCCCATCGCAGGCGACTTCTAATGTGGCATATTCATTCTCTTGCTCTGTATTTCTAGAGTGTGTTTCTACCTCAGATGTGGCTCAAACCCAGCTCGGATGAGTCCTGGTATGTACTTAAAAAAAAGAAAAGAAACCTCACCTGTGCTGGGTCTGACTTTAATCACATTCATCAAACAGGGGATTTGGCAGGCTTTCGTCTAAGACTTGAGTTGTATGCTTTTAAATTATTTTAATTTTGCCAAGGCACCCAGGTATAATGCACATCCTTTATAAATTACAGAATAAATGCCGCCAAGGGCATGTGTGCAGAAGGGCCATGGATCAGAGCAGATCTTCAGAGGATAAGTTCTATTTCTGGCAACATAGAACAGCTTAGTGCACACTTATCATTATTACTAATGGGGCGGGTCGATGGGCTTGCTCCATGGGTACAATTCAATTCCAGTGTAATTCTTGGGATTCGGTACCTTACTGTTCCTTTAGAGTGATCCCCTAGCAAGTACGTGGCCAGTTCTTTAAAAAACAATCATTACTGCTTGCATAAAAAGGATTGGTAAAATATTCCAAAGGTAACACCAATTCAGAAGTGGAGATGGAAATGAATTCTGGGAATGTTTGCATTCCTTTTCATGTGAGCCCACTGCTAGCAGTCAACTTCTTCATTCTGGATGTGAAAGGAAAAAAATCAAAAAATGGATAATAAGTTTAAAAAAAATAACTTGCATTGTCTAGTGATGATGAATCAGCACTAGGATGCCCATGAGTTCTTAGCCCAGTGCCATCATGTGGTTCGGGGATACATTGCTTAGAAGGAGTGACATGGTAGTAGACAGTTCAAGGAATCAGAGCCAGGAAGACCTAAGTTCAAATTCTGACTCAGGCTTTTATTAACTTAGTAACCCTGGCCAAGTGCCCATTTCGCTGTGCTTCAGTTTTCTCATGCACAAAACGAGGATGGGGATAATAATATTAGTATCTACCTCATGGGAGTTCTGTGAAGATCAATTAAGGAAAACATATAATAAAGTACTTTACAAGCTTGAAAGCATGCTATAAAGGTAGTAACTACTACCACAAACACTACTGCGATTGCTGCTGCTTCTACTACTAACTACTACTACACTACTTGTATCATTACTCCGACACTTACTCTCTTACTCTTACTCCCACCGTCATTATTACCGGCACTCTCTAGACCTCACTGTATACAAAAGACTCACACAAGTGTTCTTAAAAAGAGTTTAAACAATTTTTCTTTCATATTATTATAAACTTAAACGTCAATAAATGCGAACATGATTCCTTTTACAAAATGACATGGAAATATAGAATTACATATAACACCACAAATCTCTATAATGTACAGTTTGTCCTTTTTGTCATCCCAGATTCAAAGCCCGTCAAAATCTCTACTGTAGTAAATTGGAGACAAGGATGTGATCCAGGTACCAGAAGCCAGTGTCTTCCCAGGATCTTTCTATCTCTTTAGGGAGCCGAAGAGTACCTAGAACCATGTGTCTTCTTTCTAGAAACCGGAAGCCAGAAAACCAAGATTCTCTTTTTTTAGTTAAGTTTTTGCCGATTCTACCCCAAGGCAGGCATGGTGCTTTGAGCAATCAAGCTCCACTGATGAGGAAAATCTAATGCAAATAGGCTTTGAACAGCAGATTACATTTTAGAACATATTAAATTTAACAGGGCAGTTCTAACACTGCCTTGTTTATGTGTCCCCTTCTAAAGTCCTTCTGCTTTCTTCCTATATATATTCGAAATGTTTTGTTGATACTCTTTTCCTCCTTTTTCTCCTTTTCTTCAGAATGCTATCATAGTCCTTGATCCCACCATGAACTCCTTCCCTTCCAAAGAAAAGTCCTCCCTTGTTGTTCAGTAACTTTTTAGTTGTGTCTGAATCTTTGGGAGCCCATTTAGGGTTTCTTTGGCAAAGATACTAGCGTGGCTTTCTATTTCCTTGTTTAGTTCATTTTACAGATGAGGAAATTGAGTTAGAAAGGGTTAAGTGACTTGCCCAGAACACGCAGCTAGTGAGTATCTGAGGCCAGAGTTGGGGTTATATCATTCCCCCAAGCCTGAGGACTTCCTTAGGCACTCTAGTAATTCTTCCAACTGCTTGGACTCACCTTTCAGGAATGAATGAATCAACCAAGCCACCCAGGAGACATAGCATTGACTCAGACTCAAATGAGTCCCCTTTAGAACTGAACTCACTCCCACCTACAAGGGCAGAGCTAGACATGGAAGGGGCATGACTTGACAATAAAACCTGTTAATAACAGCTTGCTCATTTAAGAAGTTGTTGTCTTCTTAGCCCTACCTGACACTGGCCTTGGCTAAAGCAACTGAACAGCATCCTGCCTTCAATTGCCACATAGACTACCCATTCTATGTCCATGTATTCCTAGGTCTCTTCTTCGGACCCTACCTCATCCCTGTCTTGGCTTGAACTCTCAGAACCAACTCTGAATCCATAGAATGAAATGCCCCTGCTTCTCTTCCCATCCACAGATTCGAATCTGGATCCCTCTTCTCCTAGCTAACCTCCACTAAATCATTCAGGCTTCTTCCTTTCTCTCGGATCTAGGACAGTGATGATGAACCTTTCAGAGGCACAGGTGATGTAAGAAATGTCCTCAGGCAAGAGTGGAGAGGAAGAGGTGAGCAGCCCAGCCCCATGTCCCTCTGGCTTTCTAGTACAAATTCTGGCAAACTCTGTGCTGGGGCAATGGCACATGTGCCCACAGAGAGGGCTCTGATTGCCCCCTCTGGCACAGGTGGTTCACCACTGCAGATCAGGATCTAGAACTGAAAGGGACCTTAGAGTTCATCTGGAAAAAATCTCCTTTAACAGCTGGGGAAACTGAGGTGCTGGGAGACTAATGACTTACCTTAACTCAGAGCTGGGATTAGAATGGAGGTACTATGACTCCAAATTTGGCATTCTTTCCAATGGATGGCGCTATACTACCTCCCTCCCTCCCTCAGTTAGGTGATCCTCGCTTTTTGAATTTTTAGACTTATTTTTCAATTTAATTGGTTTTAATAATTAATGCTATTTTACATTTATTTTTATTTGGTTAATTTAGGACCAAAAACAAACACACACAAACAAAAACAAGCCCAAATCTATCTGTACTCCCATATAAAGAGTCTGCAAAAAAAATACATCATGGGCTCAATACATGTATCAGACAGTAGTAGCAAGGAGACATCAGCCTCATTATTATTATTCAAGAAAATTTGCTGCTTCTCATTCTTCTTACTCTCTAGAAAGTTTTGCCTTGATAAATTCCTGATTCAGGACTACACTGTGCCTTGAAGGGCCCTGACTTTAAGAAGAGGGAGGCAAAATTCCAAGTCAGCAGACAACAGATCTCTGCATTTGTCAGAGCTCTCTGGAGTTCTGTCATCCTATCACAATTAACTCTGAAAGTAAAGAGAGCTTAATGCACTTTGTGTGATTGAAGAAGCTGTTGACTCATCTGACAAGACATCAGTGGCATAAAGAGAGTTTAATGTGAAGTTGGGGGTTTTTTCCTTTTGTTTCATTTATTTACTGTTAAGTGAGAAGATAAAAATGTTTTTTTAAACTTGTGGAGAAATGACAGCAGGATTAAAAACCTCTCCCTACTGCTATGTCGAAACTGGAGAAGCTGAAAGGCAACAAGAACAGACTGATCCCAGTTACTACTATTACCTCTAGCCCCCAAAGTCTAATCACAATTAATGCTTCATCCGAGACACTGAAGCTGATTCAATCTCAGACCGAAGAATAGAAGGCAGGTCTCAGACACAGCTGGGATAATCCTACTGTTGTCTTTCCCTGACAAGTGCCTCAGAGGGCCAAACCTAGGACTGGAAATCCCAACTTGGCTCTGCAAATGACTGATGCCAGACAAGGAAGTCCCTTATTGCCATCATTTCCCATATGGGGGGTGGGGGGTGGGGGGGGAAGAAAACTTGTTTTTGCTGCCATTCCCAGAAATATTGGGAAAGCTAACTGACAATAAAGAAGAGTATTCTCCCCCAAAGGACACCTCACCACCATCGAGCTTCCTTCTACCATACTTTGGGGTAGTATTTTATAATTTTATAAATCGACCTTATAAAATTCCATTCTCTTGGTGTTCTTCATGGAGTGTAGCCTTTGCTTCCTTGATGAGTTTTTTGAGGGAAGAGACAAAAGATCTTACGACTCCTTACATCTACCCCAGAGAATCTAACGCAAGCTATTTGCATTGGTCTAGTAGTCTCAATAAATTACTCTCTGAATCAAATCCAACTGCACTGAATAGAATCTGGTTATTGTTTCAAACACTCAGTTAAATGTGTGAAATCAAAAAGGTATGAAGTCAACAAGTATTCATTCAATCCCTGCCTTCCTTTCAATCCCAGCTCCAATTCCATTTTCTGCGAGATGTCTTTCTGATACTCCTGAATGCTAGTGCCTGCCCTTTATTGATTATCTCCAATTTATCCTGTACATACTTTGCTTGTATGTAATTGTTTGCATGTTGGCTCCCCCCTTAGACTGGAAGCTCCTTGAAGGCAGGACTGGTTATCTTTTGCCTTTCTTTGCATCCTCAGTGTTTTGGACTGTACTTGTTACAGTCCTAAGTTATAGTAAGTTCCTCCATTCATAAGCATTTATTAAGCACCTACTATAGTAGGGGATAGGGTAGCCAAGACACCTGGGTTGAAACCTGGTCTCAGACACTTCCTAGCTATGTGCCTCTGGGCAATTCACTTAACTCTGTTTACCTCAGTTTCTTCATCTGTCCAATGAGCTGGAGAAGGAAAGGATAAACAACTCCAGGATCTTTGCCAAAAAAACCCCAAATGGGGTCACACAGTTGGGTGTGACTGTCTAGACGACTGAACAACGCCAACAAGTATTAGAAGGAGGCTACTGAGGATTCAAAGTCCTGAATGTAAGAAATGGAAGAGCAAACTTTTCTCCCAAACAAACACATTTTTCTTAACTCAAAGAAGATTGCGGCTATGCAAAATGAGAATCGATGAAAAGGAACTGGAAATAGTTAGTCAAGAGTAGATAATACATAGCTGCCTTCAAGCTTTTGAAAGGCTGTGATATGGAAAAGGGATTAAACCTGCCCTGTTTGTCCCAGAGAGCAGAATTAGGAGCATTAGGTGGAAGTTAGAGAGAGGAAGATTCTGGATCAAAATAAAGAAAAACTGTTTAACCATTAGAAATATTCCAAAGTATAATGAGCGGCTTTAGAGAGTGGTGAGTTCCCTCCCACTCTGCAACTCTTTGGGGAAAGGAGGGCTAACTATTTGTTTGGGATATGGCAGAGGATATTGTTATATACGTACAGGGTGGCTTGAAGTCCCTTCCATTTCTGCAATTCTGTGATTCTTGGAATCACATGGAAACCCATGGCGTTGTCGAAAGAGCATTGAACTTTGAGTGCAATGTTTTGAATTCCAGGCCAATGCAATTTAACAGGCCAACAAACATTCGCAACACTTGTGTGTCCCTGTCAGATTAGCTTCACACAAAATCCAAAGAGATTGGACAAAAGCCACTAATGACACCGATATGCCACGTGTGACACTTTTTCGCTATTTGTCACAGAATAGTAGAAGGCAGGTACAGCCTCGATGGCAGAAGTCCAAATCAACTGATTCCTTAAGCCTACAGGATGACAGTATGTCACTGTATTCTTTTTCTGTCACACAAGTATAATGCATAAGTTTTCTAACAGAAAGTATCTGCCAAAAAGTGACAAAAAACAAACCCTCACCCGCTCCCCTCCTAGCGCTCATGGCTCCGGGAAGCAGCACTGATCAATTGGAGCCCGTGCTCTCTAAGCCTACATAGATCCAGCCAGAGAGTAATAAGGAATATTGTTCAAAACATCAAGTATAGGAAATCTTTGGTTACAAATCTCCTACCTCACATCTAAACTTTTCTTTCTATAATCACTCGCTCATGTTCAAAGAACTCATAAAATCAATATATTATGGCTCCACATTTTATTGGACATGTTGAAAATATAGGGGAAAAGGTTAAGTGCTCTGACAGGGAGCCATGTGCCCTCTGCCATCTCATCATCACCCAAATGTACTTCCTACTGTCTTCTTGTGTACTTAAAGGGGCAAAGTAGAAATTCCAAGACAACCAGTATTTCTAGATCGTGGAAAAGGAATGGACGGAGGGAGGTGGATTGTGTTTATGTCCAGGACTCTCAGGGATACCAGAGGAAGGGAAAGGGGAGAGAGGGGAGCGGGGGAGGGAAGGAGACAGACAGACAGACAGACAGACAGTTGAGAAAATAATAGTTCCGTTACTTGCTTGCTGTAACTGACAGGAATCAATAGCTGCCAGAAGACATGGGAATGTCTTCTCTTCATGCTCTAGCTCCTACGTCTGCTCTAGAATCAGCATCACCTCTATAGGAAGATCTCCAAATGAATGTCACAACCTAATAGCAGTGATCTCTCACTCTCAGTCTGTCATGGACACCTGACTTAATATTGACTACAATTTGCACAGTCAGCAGACCCATCCCAATGGCAGTCATTGATCACTGCCATTCCTTATATAGTGAACAGAAAATCCAAATCTCAAGAACAGTTGAAAAAAGGAGGAAGGCAGTCAGTCCTGGGTGCTTACGTGTACATGATTCCTCATTCTGCTGCATGGTTTCTTATGTCTCAAGTATCTTTAGGGCAGCCAAGTGGCCCAGTGGGTAGAATGCCAGGCCTAAAGTTAGGAAGACTCATCTTCCTGAGTTCAAATCTGGCCGTAGATAATTATTAGCTGTGTGAGTCACTTTTGTTTGCCTTAGTTTCCTCAGCTGTGAAACAAGCCAGAAAAGGAAATGGCAAACCACTCCAGTATCTCTGCCAAGAAAACCCCAAATGGGATCCTAAAGAGTCGGGCATGACTAAAATGAATGAACAACAACAACTAAGTAAAGAGAGGGGAAAAGAGGATATCAGACAACAAACTGCACTTTACCCTTTTGTTTAATTTTATTTTTAAAAAACCCTTATTTTCTGTCTTAGAATCAATACTAACTATCAGATCCAAGGCAGAAGAGCGGTAACAGCTAGGCATTGGAGGTTAAGTGACTTGCCCAGGGTCACACAGCTAGGAAGTGTCTGAGGTCAGATTTGAACCCAGGACCTCCCGTCTCTGGCTCTCAATCCACTGAACCACCTAGCTGCCTTTGTACTTTACCCTTTGACACATCAGTACATCTGACAGGGGGCAGCTTAGGTGGTGCAATGGATAGTGCTTGGCCTGGAGTCTTTGCCAGTATCTTTGCCAAGAAAATCCCAAATGGGATCATGAAGAGTTGGATGGGCCACCACTGAAATAACTGAAAAATAAAACAAGTACCTTTGGGACCTTACAGCTTCCCTTTATTTTACAAATGCTATTATCATCTATGAAATCTTCCAGGCCCTCAAGATCCCACAGAGATGGAATGAAGCCACAAAAAATGTCCAATACACATTTATTAAACACCTATTTCATATGAAGCACTGAGATATAAGGTTAGAAACAAATCAATTACTACCCTCATGTGGGATAATAAAGGAATATTCCTAAGTTGATACAAAATATGTATCAAGGAATTTCAAGAGGAAAAGAAAACTAAGAAGCAGAGGATTCAAAAAGGGCTCACAAAGGAGGCAGAATGTGATCATTGTCGTTTTTCCACTTACTATGTGACTTTGGACAAGTCACTTCCCTTCTCTGGAAGTATCCTCATTTGTGAAATGAAAGGATTGAACCAGACTCTGTAGGGTCAAACTCAAATTCCTATAGGCCACATATCAACTTATAGCATTACAAATTAACATATTGAGGACCAACTTGGGGACTCTGGATAAAGTGCCAAGACCTGGAGACAGGAGATCTTGGGTTCAAATCTAGCCTTGGCCACTTCCTAGCCACTAAGTAGCCCCAAGAATTAAAAACACTGTATTATATTGCACTTTTCACATATTTTGACAAACATTGCCTGATTATATTTTGATCTGTTTCTCACTGCACTAAAGATTTTTGTGGCAAGTTGTGTACTTCTGGACTAGACAATCTGCAAGGTCCTCTCTAGCTCCCAACTTTTTTTTTATTCTAGGCATGATAAAGCAATCTCCAGATAACAACTTTGTTGTTTGCTCCTTAGAGCAGACTTTCTTCATCTTTTTGTATGTGTCAGACAGGAATCCCTTTGGTAGTCTGTGGATCCCTTCCCAAAATAATGTTTTATTGCCTGTGTTCATCGACTATGTTTATATTTGAAAGAGATGCTATTTTTCAATTAAAGATGGTGAAAAAATGTAATCGTTTTTACCCATCCACGTACTCTACCCTTGGACCCCAACCCACACTCTAGATAGAATCTTTCAATTCCTTCCTTTTCTACCATATTTTTTGTTTAGAGTTTTAGATTTTCAAAGGCACTTTCCCCTGTGCTGTCTTGACTAAGGTGGACAACGACTTAGGGAAGTGATCAAAACAAGTAGGGTTATTCCAGTTATGAGAGCTAAGGGAATGAGTCTGAATCACTTAATGACTTGCTTCAGGCAAGTCAGTGGTTGGGTTAGGATGAAAACAAGGCTTCCCAGTGATGGTCCAGGGCTCTTTCCACCAAAACATGCTACCTTCGCAACCAAGCCCTTTTACAGGACTGAATTATTCTTGAGCTGGGTGAAGCCCAAACACACTTTGCTTTTCAGCCAGATTGACTAGTTTCCACTCATCTACATTCTTTCCTTGCTTGTACACAGAAAATTGGAGGGGAAAATAAGTTATTGCCGATCACATCCTTCATATGAACAGCATGAATGATTTTCTGGCCAAGGAAGCCTCTTCGAGTGAAAACAATGAGAATTGTTTCGATCTGGTTATAACTGAAATGAAGGAATCATTACTCAAGAGGAAATAAGTAGGAGGGAGAGAGAACCAACTATCAAAGCACCCAGAAAAAAAGAAGGAATTACACTTATTTTCCAGACAAAAGAGTTTCTATTGTCAGTGAGCATCCAAAACCCATCCAGAAATATATTTCAAATTCAGGAAAAGCTCATAGTATACTGCCTTCCATTGGTCACCTGTGGCAAGCAAAGGAAACCAGTGTAGCCTAACATATAGCTGTGTCCTTCTCCCTCTGGCACGAAGGTGGTAAGGTTGAGGGTTTTCCTACTTCTGATATCAGTTATTATCTCACCTCCTTTGAAAAACAACCTACTCTGGATAGTTAGGTTCAAAAAGCATAGAGTTCTTAAGAGTATATCACAAGGTAGGGTCTTTGTCCAAGCCCTAGACCATACCAAGTTTGACTTGATAGTAACTGTAGTAGGAATGATGCCTACATAGCTTCTAGGGTATGTCATGAACTCCTACCCTCACTCATTGGACCAGCTCACTCACCCTGACCTTCTCTCATACTAGTAGATCTGAGCTTTCCAGAGAGGGATGGTCACCACTTAGCTACAACTCAAACTCTCTAGGGGTCACTTTGTTATGGGGAAGATGCACACCTATTATTCATCACGAGAGCTCCTAAGTCCCCACTACTGTGTTTCCCATATATGTAGAATAAGTCACGATGACACAATTAACTCTTCAACATAAAACATTTATTTAAGGTAAAAATAAGAATAAATATAACATCATGGTTTCTTTATGCAATGCAGATGCAAGAATAATCTATATATCTCAATATATCTCAATCTAGTCATAAACCTAAGTCACACTCTCCCACCAAAGAAATTTCCCATGAGGGAGAACAGGAACACCCATACAGAAACCTATCAGGAAGGTATAAAAGTGGGAAAATCCGTGTGCTAGCAGCAATTCCTAACTCTGTACTGTAGGACTTGATGTCCTTGGGAATGATATTAACCACACAATGTTGCTTCTATTGTTCTCCATCTGGTCTTCACTACTTTCCTACTGGAAAAATTCTTTGTTCTTTACTTTCAAGCTAATAAGGCAGTGGAATCCAGTTGACCTTAATAGAAGGCTGAGAAATTATTATAGTCCTGTAGTTCCAAGCAGTTCCCTTAAGCCAAAGAATTAAAAATCACCTTAGCTCTCTGGGAAATGCGGACAAGCCCAACCAGCTCTCCAGGCAACAGGATTCAGCTTTGTCCTGTCATCCCTCAGTCAGTAAAGTCTCTTCTCATAGCTAAATGGAACTCTCAAAGAAACAGATTTCCAACCTCTTTCCAATTCTGCTTCTTCCTCTTCAAGACAAAGAGGAATTGAGAGCAACTAGGCACCTCTCTGAGTTTTTCCTTATGCAAACAGTAGGTAGGATTAGAAGACAATAGGAACAAAGAGCAGCAAAATTCAACTCTATTTCATTGAGTTATCCAGCAATCACTTTAGCCTTCTCTTCCAGTCATTCATCAAAACAATGACTCTCTACCAATCACGAGGCTCCCAGCAAAGCAACAGAAGTCTTCTTGCCAGCTTACTTTCCTGCTGGCTTCTTCACTTCTGGCTATTTCACAGCTGGCTTCTTTTTTTACACCTGAACCTCAAACCAGAGCGGTTAGAAATAAACCCAGTATTATTCATTATTTAATCTTCCTATTGTTTCTAAATTCACAATTTAATTATAATCTTCATGCCTCTTAAAAAAAAGTGGCATGCAAATAAACAAATGGATCACAGTGTCCTACAGACACCTGTCATTGCCTCAATTATTTTCCTGCCTTCAACCAGATCCTCTCAGTATAGTTTTTAACCCATTCTCCCAATAGATCTTTTAAAGAGATAGACAATGTCTCTTACCAAGAAACATCATCTTTGTCTCTTCTCAATTTTTTACTCATCCTCCTAACAGTTTATGGCATTTGTTTTATCTATGAAATTCTGTTTCTACATGAGGTGATGTCATCCTTTTTCTTTATATAAACATCCTTTTTTCTGCATCTTGTAGCAGCCACATAACTGCATTTGAAAGAGGTAGTGCTTTATCTACAATTCTCAGACAATCTAAGTTGTTTGTTTGTTCTCCCTAAAAGATAAGAAAACTGTCCCAACTTGACTTGATTCTTCCATGAAATTAATTTAAATTGTTGACACATGCCTAAGGGCATAAAAGAAGCCATTTCAGGAGGAGTCAGTGCCCTAAGGGGGCTTGGCAAATGTCCCACTTCCCACTTGTGTGGCTGTTACCTCCCTGCTGACTAGACATGTTTCTAGTTGTCTGTGTATGTTGCCTGTCACTGTCTATCTGTCCCATTTCACTGCTGTGGAAACTGGTTAGAAGAAAGGCTCGATGACTTACCTAATGTTCCATGAGGGTAAATTGCAGGTCAATATTTGAACCTCTGGCCTGTGATTCCAAGTCCAACGTGATTCTACTATATCATGATGCCTCTAATAGCTACATTTTAATTGGCCCAGAAGATGATGGAGAGCAGTGGAACGTGTAGTTTAGAAAGTGACATGATTGGAAGTGATGAGCCTGAGCAATTATTTGCATCAGTTCAGTATGGGAATGGGGAAAAGCAGGGAGCCAGGCCATCAAGAAATAGAACATAAGAGCAACCCAAATATAAAATTATGACAGTCCGAAAAAAGTGGGTATGAATTTTCAATGGTTCAACACTGCCCAGTGAATGAAGTTGGAATATCTCCCTATTAGCTCTGAGACCTTGGGCACATCCCTTCTGTAGGGATAAGGCGGTCCAGACAGTTGGATGAGGTGGTACCTGAGATTCCCAGCTTTAAATTCTAATACACAGTACCTTTCTTTTGCTGGTCTTTTTGACTTAAGTCCATTCAGCATCGCCTCTCCCTGTGAAAAATCTAGCCAATTATTCAAGACCTGGACCAAAGGCTCCTCCTGTAAGGAATCACTCCGGTTTGCGGGTCCAATGAATGGGTCCACTCCAATTGCGGGTCAATTTCCCAGAAGATTCAAATTCTTGTGGCTGTATTCCACCAGGACATGATCCCTTTGACCCAGGAATTCATCTTGCTGTACTTCAAACTTACTGGGCTTCAAGGGTTATAAAGTTGTTCTTCCCAAGAACCATATGATATTTATTGCTATCCCAGTGGATTTAGAATTATTCCCATTTTACAGGTGAGAGATATTAGGTTCAAAGACAGATGACTTGTCTATGATTATCAAGCTTGCAAGTCTGGATAAAGACCTGGGAACCCTGTCCTAGCACCAACCCCATCTACCTCTTATTCCCTTTTTACTTCAAATGTCAGACCATAAATGTGATGTATTTACTTGGGATAAGAAAAAACACATAAACTAAGAATTAAAACAGAAAAACGGACTCAGACATTTATTTTCTGACTGTGTGAATCTGGGGAAGTCACTTAACCCCCATTGCCTAGCCTTTACCACTTCTGCCTTGGAACCAATACACAGTAAGGTATTTTTTTTAAGTAATTGGAAACAGAGAAATCTCCATAGTCCAGTAGCATGACTCCCAAATTTACCAGTCTATCTTCTCTAACCATAATGTCTAGTAGAGTCACTGGATAATAGATTTAGAATTAAAAGGGAATTTAAAGGCCACATGGTTTAATTCTTTCATTTTAGAGATGAGGAAACTGAGCCAGATTAGTTCAATAACTAGTCCATGGTCATAAAGGAGCCAGAATTTGAATGTAGATTGTCTGATGCTAAAGTTAAGACTTGTTATTCCTGTATTTAATCTGACGGAATTTCCAGAGTCCTAGAGGTATTCTTCCTCTATAAACTCCAAGCAAGAAATCCTTATTGCTGTTGTACATTTTAGTTTTAAAAGTTGCCAAGGAGGTTGGCTTGTCATATCACAAATCACCTCACACATGTATACCTTCCCAGGAAGTAAGTTTTTGCTCTTTTTTTTCCCTGTATTGCTAAGATTCTCCATCTGGACCCATCTAAATCAAATAGAAAATGTCCTAGAAATCAGGCTTACTTACCTCTTCATGTACAAGTCCTACAAAGCAGGGTGATGAGGGATTATGACCAGTATTGTTTGTTTGTTTGTTTTTTATAAAAAGCAATAAGAAGCAGTAAAGAGTAAGACTTCTTTTTTTTTTAAACCCTTACCTTCCATCTTGGAGTCAATACTGTGTATTGGCTCCAAGGCAGAAGAGTGGTAAGGGTAGGCAATGGGGGTCAAGTGACTTGCCCAGGGTCACACAGCTGGGAAGTGTCTGAGGCCAGATTTGAACCTAGAACCTCCCGTCTCTAGGACTGGCTCTCAATCCACTGAGCTACCCAGCTGCCCCCAAGAGTAAGACTTCTTTAAAGAAAACTTGACATGAGATCCAGCTAAACATAGTCATTGGAAGAACAAAACACAGAAGACTTATGGGAAAATATCTAAAAATATTTTTTAAGACAAATTGTTTTCACCATCAAGTCAAGACACTGCTTTTGTTGCTTTTCAATCATTTTAATCATATTTGACTCTTCATGACTCTATTTGGGGTATTCTTGGAAAAGATAATAGAGTGGTTTGCCATTTCCTTCTTCAGTTCATGTTACAGTTGAAGAAACTAAGGCAAACTGGGTCAAGTGACTTTTCTAGGGTCACACAACTAATAAGAATCTGAGATCATATTTGAATTCAGGTCTTCCTGACTCTATCTACTATGCCACCACTATTTAACTCTAATGCTACAATTACAGCTATACTTATAGTAGATATGGCAGTAAAGGAAACAAGGAAGGGATAGACAATCCTTAACAAAGGCATTTGTTCAAATGGTATAATAAGAACAATTGGTTAAAATAGTCCTCCATCAAAAAAATAAAACTTAGGTATACTCTCCCACAAATACATACAGAATTCATGTGAATAGTGGGCCCCAAATTAAGCACAATGGAAGTGAGGTTCCCATGTAGCTATATCACAATTCCTGATACTTCAGTTAACTCCTCTCTTATATGATAGAATCCTCACATGGCTCCTCTGTTTCAACAGGGTTCCAGTCACTAGGGGGATTGGCAAAGACAATATTCTCTATCACAAAGGGGTCATGTTCCCTGAAAGGCAAAGATGCTGAGCCAAGAAAAAACCAAGTTTGTTTTAAGTTATCCTGGAAGAAAGAGAAAAATCAAAGAAAAGGTAAAACCAATTGGCGTGGTGTCCACCACTTGTGCTGGCAGAGTGGGGAATTCCTCTTCTCAAAGTCTTGATATGGAATATCTATCAGTAGAACTCAAGGCTGTCCATCAAACTTGCTATGCGACAGGCATACCTTTCTTGGTTACATACTTTCTTGATATCCTATCCAAAATTGCTCTTGAACAAATTCATCATCATTAATATGTGCCTACTTACATCCACCATGAGCCTCACCATTTCCTTGGATGACATACATCTTTGATGCTTTGGGGAGTATTGTGGTATTGTGGTATTCTCTGACTCACATCCATATAGTATCATTATGAGAATAACTGATGTTAAAAAAAGCAATGATTTAAACGGACTAGAAATGGAATAGTGATTCAAGAAGACCAAAGAGAAACACCATTATATTTTTCCATGCAATCTCAGACAGCTTAATATGCCCAGAAGACTAGAGGCCCTCAGAGAAGATATTACCAAAGAAGACAGGGTCTAAATAACCTCCTAAATAACCAAGAAATAATCTCTGGCCTATTGTAGCAGCAAAAGACTGCAGAGAGTGAATACCAAGACACTTAAACTCAGAACTTCTATCAGAACCACAGCAATATGTGTGGACAGCACAATATTGAGGGTGGTAGCACCTAAAATCCTCCAAGAATATTGAATTTAGCCCTCTTTTCAGAGTCACATAAGGTGACTGGGATAATGGAGGGCCTGACCAGCCAGAATTTGGAACCTCTAACAAAATTACTATCAGTAATCCATTTGTAGTCAAAGCTTAAAGGCAGAACCAAAGTGTCACAGAGGCAGCCAAAACACAAAGGAAAAAAAGCTTTCCAAGAGGCCTGAGACTAATAAAATCTCTGATATTCAGTTGGAACCTATCAATGTCACAGTGAAGTTTGGAGTTATAAGGATGATATTAGAAATTAAGTCTTGCTATATTAGTTTAGAGATAAGAAGTAGAGAAGCTGTCTTGAGAAAGAATTGGAGTTTCAAACAGAGCTGAGACAGTGTCAGTTTCAAGTATAAGGGTTTTTCTGTGATACTTGCTCTCTGTGTGTGGGAGTTGGTCTCTGGAAGTTGGCAGAATTAGAGAATTTCATAAGAAATGGTTCCTTGTGGAACCAGGGAATTTCATTTGGGCAGAGTTAGAATCCTTCAGAGTTAGAAATCCTTTTTATCCTTATATTTTCAATAAATAGTTTAATTTTATATAACAAAAGTCTCTTTAGCATCCCTGTGCCTGGCCCTAAAGAGAAATTCACTTATGAGCTTCACTTCACTTATATAAACTTAAGATACTTTGTAAGCACAGCAAGCAGAGTATCTAAATCAGTTTATAAATAATAATCAATTCATTGTATTTTTAGAATTCACCTATTATTTTTACAGAGTCAATACAAGGTTTGAAATTGTGCAAGGAGATAGATACAGATAGATACAGAGATGGTATTTGGCCACCAGCACATGTAAGTAGGTAGGAAGACCCTCTGATCCTATCCCCTCTGTAGCCTAGATGTTACTACTATTGCAGTTCTAGAAAGTGCCCCATCTTCTATCACAATGTTAAGTGCAGAAGAAAAGAATAATTCCATAGATACAAATAGATGCTTAGAAAAAACAATGGCTTAGAAGAAAAAAGAGATTTTTAAAAGTGAAATTAGAGCTCTTACACAAACAATTAAAACAATAAATAGCTTAGAAAAGAAGGTAGAAAATCTTATTCAAGTAGTAGACTGCATAAAAAAACAAAATGACAAAACAGAATTCAGATCTACAAGAAATATTAGAACAAAATCAAAAGGCTGAAAACTTACAATGCATAAAATAATGCTATTAAAAACAGAAACTTAATGGAGAGATAACATATCAAAATTTATGAGATACAGCCTAAGCAGTACTTGGGGGGAAATTTATATCTCTAAATGCTTATATCAATAAAATAGAGAAAATACAGATTAATGAATTAGATATACAACTAAAAAACTTAGAAAAAAATTAAAAATCCTCATTTAATCACTAAATTGGAAATCCTAAAAAGTAAAGGAGGAATTAATAAAATTGAAAATAAGAGAACCATTGAACTAATAAATAAGACTAGGAGTTGGTTTTATGAAAAACAGAAACATTTTTTACTAGAAAACAGAACAAAGAGAAAGATTTGAAACATCACTGGATTCCCTGAAAATTACGACCAAACAAAAAATATTAATGCTATATATCAATAAATTATAAAGGGAAACAGCTCAGATCTACTGGTACCAGAAGGCAAAGTGAAAATAGAAATAATTCACAAGGCAATTACTGAAGAAAACTTTTTAAAAGCCCCAGTTGAAAATGTTCAGCTGAGAGGACAGCTGAATGACTCAATGGGTTAAGAGC
The DNA here is from genome assembly GCF_027887165.1 of Monodelphis domestica. Classification (NCBI taxonomy): domain Eukaryota; kingdom Metazoa; phylum Chordata; class Mammalia; order Didelphimorphia; family Didelphidae; genus Monodelphis; species Monodelphis domestica. The sequence goes on along the minus strand of NC_077233.1, from coordinate 281,748,011 downwards.
CAGGCCTGGAGATGGGAGGTACTAAGGTCAGATCCAGCCTCAGACATTTCCTACTTGTGTGACCCTGGGCAAGTCAATTAACCCCAATTGCCTAGCCCTTATTGCTCTTCTGTCTTAGAACTGATACTTTGTCTGGTTTCTAAGATGGAAGGTAAGGGTTTGAGAGAAAAGAAAAGAAAATACATAGTCAAAATCCAGACCTCCTCAGTCAAAAGAAAGCACTTATAGAAGTGGGATCAGATAATTTCACTTATATTTTAATGTTTTTTTTTCCATTTCTATTATTTCTTCTGCCTTCTTCTTTGTAAAGACTGACTCTCGTTGTTCCCAGACCTGCTTATCAATCAGTATTGGGGAAGATGTTACCTGGTCTGCTAATTTTGTATCATTTGTTCTTCATTAGATACCTCTACCTGTTTGTATCTGTTAAACATCATGTACTTGCTGCCCTGGGGAGGAGTTGAAATACAATGGCTTTTTTTTATTGCAATGGCTTTTTGTTGATGTTGATCTATCCAAATTGTCTTTATCTCATTATGAAAATTATCAGTAAAATCTAGCTCCATCTTTGATACCTGGCTGATTTCCAATAATCAATCAATCAATATGTTACTACCTTGATGTATTTTACTAAACCCCTTTTCATTTCTCTTTGTCCTAAGTTTTGCCTCATCAATTAGGGCAAAAGCCTAAAGATATTCCCCTTTAACAAAGGAAGTACTGTATAGAAAAAATAAAAACTTACCAGAAATTTGTTTTCTGTTTTTAGAAGTTCTTGGCAATTTTTCTTATTTCCTGCACTCTAGTCTTCAGGTTTTGGGGGAGTTTTTGACTTGGCATATTTCTCCTGGAAGACCTGTGATTTTTAATCTTTCTCTGAATATCCTGTCTTCAAAGTCAGTGACTTCAGCTTTTATAGAAATAATTTATTCCTTTCAGATTGTTGCTTTTTATTCCTCATCTGCCAGATTTCCCACCACTTGAGTAATTGTGTATTTCAAAATTATTCATTTCTATTTCTTTGGAGAAAATTTCTACTATGGATTCATTTTTCTTCTAATCTACAAATTTATTTATTTATTTCTCCATCAAAAGATAAGAAATCTGGCATATTCATTCATAATTTCTCTCTTATGGCTTTCCTTTGTATTTTGAATCATTCTATAATTTCTTATTGTTTCTCCATGCCCTACTAGGATACTACAGGAATCATTTAGTCTTCTAATAGTCAATAAGAGCTTTGTAGTTTCTTTAAGTGTTAGTGCTCATCCTTCCTTCTAACTGTATGAACATTTCTACATTGATAAATGTACTTATGCTTTTGGGGTTTTATTCCTCATGAAATATTTGGGGTTTCAGTCTTTTTCTTCATATTCTCCATCACTAAATTTCTGACTCTCCCCTTTTTGCTTCTGTGTATACCACCTTTGCTTGTTCACTAACTCTTCAATACTCTGCCATTGCTACTTCACTAATGTTGGGACACATCAATGAAACACCCAGATTGTTCCAGAAATTCCTTTTGCTTGATCAGTCATTGCTTCCAAAATTTTTCCATTTTTCCTGTATACATTAATATGGTTATCTTGTCAATTTCTCTCCTAATTCTAGAAGGGGCATTAGAACCTCTGTAGTCCAATCCCAACATTTTACAGATTAGGAAACTAAAGTCCAAAAATGTCAAGTGACTTAACTAAGGTCACAGAGGTAGCCAGTGAAATCTGTCTTCTTACTCAAGAGCCAATACTTTTTTCATTGCATTACATATTCTACATACAAGACTTCCCAAGTTTCTCTGAATTCTTCACATCCCTGCCTTCTTAAAGTGCAACAATATGCCAAAATGTTCAAATACCACAATTTGTTCAGTCATTGCCCAACTGGATGTGTATATATATATATACTTTCCCTCTGACTTTCTCTTCCTTGAGGTATATGCAGAGTAGAGATTGAGTCAAAAGGTGTATATAGCTTAGTGGCTCCTTTATCAATTTCAATTCAAATTCAATTTCAAAATCAATTCAAAAAATCAATATCAATACCAAAATCGAATTTATTTTCCAGAACAACTGGACTCATTCCATGTTTTGTTTGTTTGTTTCTTTACTTTAGCATGCCTGTTTTCCCATAACCCCATTTCCTTCTTTAACAGTCGGATCAAATAGCATCACTTCATGGAATGAATGCTTCCTCCTCCTGATGTCTGCCCTCCAGGTGAGTTTGCCCCCACCCAACCTCACCATAAGAGATGGCAGCTTCCTCTGGGTAAATGCTTCCCTTCCCCAGTGGCTTCTCCTTTGGTCTCCATCCTATTTCACTGCCTGTCTCCTGAAGTTATCCAGGGCGTGATTCCTCTATTCTTGGTTCTGTACTCCAGGAAAGAGTCTCCACTCCTTTTCCATCCGCCATGTCTTACATATGCCTCAGGCAGAGAAATCCCTTTGCCTAGCACTCTGCCTTCTCTCAAGGTAGCTGAATAAATGAGCTATTTAGAAGAAAGATGATTTGCAAGCATTCTCTGAAGTGTTAAGTGCATCAATTATACATATAGAAATGCTGCTGTTTCTGTTCTTTTATTATTGATCCATTGAAGTCAGTTCTCTTTGGCTATCTCACATGATTTTAACCTTTAGAGGCAAGAAGGAATTTTAACCTATTTCCAGTGGAGGAAAATAAACAAACATTTCTCCAAAAACATTAGCACTTTTCACTAATTCAAACTGAACGTTACTCTACAATGAATAAGATTTTATTAGATATCTGAAGAATGAAGAAAAAGCAATAATCAGATCTATTAGAAAATTAAAAGGCAAAAGAAGTAATGCAAATGTTGAAATAAACAAATTCTATAGATATTCCGCCCCAACCTGCACATACCATGGCACATACTATATTCTGCCAATATATTTCCCAAGGCAATCAAGGCACAGTATATGTACCAGGGAGTTTTAAAGCAAAATCTTGCTCTATGCACTGAAACTGAGCTAAAATTAAATGTTATCTCACGGGGCCTTGAGCAAGATAAAGAAATAACATACTGCTTTCACCGCTGGGAAATTCAATTGTTAAACAACCTAAATGTACCACTGAAGATAAATGATCATCCTTAGTGATACAAATGAAGAATAATCAGAGAACACAATAGTTGGGGAGTGATCAGAGAAGAAGTCGTAACTTCTTCATATATGTCACACTCTAGGCAGCAAGCCGAGAGGGCAGTGAAATAAGCATTGTTCTATGCATCAGAAGACACCTGGGTTCAAGTCCTGGTTCCTGATGAAGTCTCTATACTTCCCTGAACTTGTTTCCTCACCTGTAAAAGAAGAGAATATTGTAATATCTATCTCCCAGAGATGTTATAGAGCTTAATATGAACTAACTCAAAATAGGATGTTTTGGAGATGTAATACTAGAAATCTTTATGTGTAGGCTGGATAACCACTTGTTTAGAATGGTATAAAGTGGATTCTATGCAGGTTGGTCACACAATAGATAGAGCCCTGGTCCTGCAGACAGGAAGACCTGAGTTCAAATTTGACCTCAAATATTTACTAGCAGTATGACCCTAGGCAAGTCACTTTACTCTGTTTGCCTCTGTTCCTCATCTGTAAAATGATCTGGAGAAGGAAATGGAAAATCACTCCATTATCTTTGCCAAGAAAACTCCAAATAGGGTTTACAAAGAGTTGGACATGACTGAAAAGTGATTCTATGTCTAAAAAATGTGATTGTCATCATCTTTATCGAAATGTATTTGTATATGTATTATATTCTCATATCCTTCTAACTAACTGCCTCAATAGCCCAATAAGCCATTTCAAGCTAAAGTAGCCTCAGAGATCTCTTCTGACTCTAAGGTTCTATGATTCTATGTGTATGTAAGAGTACTTTGTAACCACAAAGTACTGTATGACTTTCTATTATTGCTTATTGAAAATGTCACCCATATCTCTCCCACGATAAGCTTTGAAATGAGGAGCCAGTTTTATGAAAAAGAAAATGTATAAATCTAAATGGTATGAATAGAGGAATACAAAGGAAAATTCCACCTCCTGCACATTTCCTCCATTAGTCCTACATGAGTGACTGAAATTTCTATTTTACTCATATCTTAGTGATAAGGAAATGAATAGTATTATCCCAAGAGACACCCAAAATTAATGAGCATAGCATAGATGAAGAACCAAAAAAGAGGACAGATATAGAAGTTGGACAGGTGGGAGGGAAAGTGTCACCAAAACAGAAAGGAAAGAATATTCAGGTGGAAATAGTGATCAACAGTGTCAAATGCTTCAGAGTGGTCAAGAAAGATGAGTCTTGAAGAAAGACATTAAATTTGGCAATTAATAAGTCATTGATAACTTTGAAAAGGCAGTTTCAGTTGAATAATGAGGCTGAAAGTCAGATTGAAGAGAATTTATAAGAGAGTGAGAGGAGATCAAGTGGAAGCCCCAAGCTTAAAGTGCTTTCTCAAAGATTTTAGCCACAAAAGGAAGTGGATAGAAAGAATAATGGCTATCAAAGAAGTTAGTAACAAGTAGAGGGGTTTAGGCATAGGTGTGCTTTGAATCATCAAGGAAGAAGTCAATAGATGAGGCAAGATTAAAGATAAAAAATGAGGAGGATAGTAAATAATTTACCTGAGAATTAGGGAATGTATAGGATTCAAGGATGAATGTAGAAAGACTGGCCTAGACAAGCAGAACAGGATTAAAGAAGAGATAGGGGGGAAGATATCTGAAAGATGTGAGATGAATAAAAGGGGAGAAGAAAGCACTTTTTTCCAGTCAAGTCAAAGATAAGATCCTCAATTAAAAGGGTTAAGGAGAAGGGTGCTCTGGGAGTCTTGAGGAAAGATGAGAATGTTTGGAATAACTTTTGTGATAAGTAGGAGAGTTGGTTGGTTGGTTGTTGTCCTTTGTACTCAAAGAGGACCAAAATGACATCACTGGTGATATCTTTTGACTGGCACATGAATTGAATTTAAGTAAGGTAAGCATACACAAAGTCCTCAGCCTCGCTTTATTTTCCAGAGTCAATGGTAAGACAAAAGTTAGAATGGCTGGCGGTGGTCCAGGATGCACTGGATGACCTTGGCATCTTTGATGTCTAACCAAATTCTAAGCAATCCCTAGTACCTGCTTCTACCACCTTTAAGAACATTTTTCAAATTGTTCTCATTCTCCCCTTATGTTCTGGGAAGTCTTCATATGCCAGGGATAGTAGACACATCCTAATTCATTGATGGGTCTGAGGTCTACTGGTTACCCTCAGTCTGATTTAGTTTGCCTTCCAAGATGGTGTTCAAGAGTGTGGCTACTGTGCATGCCATCGCTTCTTGGAGCCATAGTTGGGAATTGAGTGGCAGGTAGACACCAAAGTAAGAAACCAGCCCTGAAAGGGGCTCCTCAAACCCTCACACCAGAGGTACTAGTCTTCCCTGAATGCCTAGTGCACTCCATGTGAGAGAATATATCAATTAAGGAGGAATAGAATGTTTGCCTTGGTGTGGTGAGGGTCCAGAGGACATCAGACAACATAAATGGATAGTCCACTCACTCAACATGCCTACATAATTTCTTCTGGCTCTGTTGAGCAGGACATGAATTGAAGTGAAGAAGAGAGAAGATGGGAGTAATCCAAGGTTAGGGTTTGGCAAAATGTGATCAATGATAGAATGAAGGAGAAAAGGAATTTAAGGGTAGAAGATAGTTCACCAGAGATTTTTTTTTAGTAAAAATTTTTTTTAAGTTTTAAATTTAAAAATAAAGTGCATGTATAGTCATAGTACAAAGGGTAGGAGAGGGGAAATTTAGATGCTAACTCTATCTCTGGAATTGGTCACCTACCTTAGTGTCATTTTTCAGTTGTTTGGTTCAAGGCCAATTTTGTACTTCCATTTATTAAAACATTTCTTTATTGTGTTACTAGATTTCCAGGAACCACCATTTACTGTACATATGATTCTTTGTGCCTTTACTTACTGGACAAAAAGCTTCATTTCCCAGTAGTTGCTATGTTCACTGTAAGGAATCCCATATATTAAAATATGTTATAAAAATTATAATCTGTGTAGAACTATTTCTGGTTGTGGTAAATGGGTACACTCTGACAGTGACTTGAGAGATACTAGGGGGAAACCTCAGGGTGCCTAGTTGTTATAATGGAGATAGAAGAGAGATTATGAGAGATATAGAGATGCTGCTAGAGGGGTTACTCTGGGGTACTCTGGGGTTTGCCCATAGATCACTATTGATGACAAATAGCTCAATATTTTTCCTACCCTTCTCCTCCCTTTTTTCCCCTCCCTTAACCACCCTCTTCTTGAAGCTTTTTGGCTTCCTTCCTCCCCCCTGAGTACACTATAAGATTTATGAGGAAAAACTCTTTTCTCTTCCTTCCTCAAGTAAGGGGGTTTATTGGGAACAAACAGGATGGGGATTGAGGTGAAAGGGATAGGGTGCCCCTAATCTATAAAGAGGATTGAGAGGATTTTGGGAAATGTCAGTCCAGTCACAGCTGTGACTCAGAGACAGTCAGAGAGTTTGGAGGACAAGTATTTTTCTTCTTTCTTTAGTCAGATAATCCTTGCTTGAGTAACTCAAGTCCAGACTCTGTCAAAAGCCACAAAGGTCACTCTCTCTGCCTAAGTCAGGAAAAGCCAGTCTCTCCCCTTTGGTCAGAAAACCAAAGAGCCCCAATCTCCTCAGTTCATTCCCCCTAGACAGCTCCAACTGACTCTCCTGGGAACATTCCGTTTGGAATCTTCACCTTGATTGACAGATCAGGTCCCCAGATTTGTTTCTTGCATGCTTGGCTTGTCATGTAAGTCCTCTCTCTCTTCATGCCTCTTCCACAAATATTTCCTTTGGTTTAGGGGATAATATCTGTTTCAGAACCAAACATCCAAGAATGTGTTCAACCTTTCAGGTGAAAAGTCAAAATGGGATCCTATTTCCCATCATATTTGTTCAAGAGGTTCTGCAAATCCTTAAAATCATTTACATTATGGGAAGAAAGTGTGCTAATGCACTACTTCGGTTCATAGTAATGAGGGAATTAACTTTAAATTCTAAGAACTATACTCTTTTGGACTTTTCTTGGAACATGTTCACTTTGACAATCAACAATGTTCACATGTTCCCAATCAACAATTAGGGATTTAAATAGGGAAGAAAGGAAGCAGAGTATTGTGAATTTTAAAACTACTACACCTTACTCAGGCCATACTTTAGAAGATCTGATTTAGCTATTTCCTGATTAGTAACAATGGAGATACTTGGGTTAACAGAATCAAGTCTTGAGAACTATATATTTCTCCACCCTACTTAGTTTAACAAGATCAGGAATGTCTGCACCATACTCAGGGATTAAGTATCTAAGGAAATGGCCTTCAACAGACATGTGCAGAAAAAGTGGACAGACCCCTGGGCTGTCCTAAGTCAAGCTAAGCTATCATTGGTACAGATGAGATGCAGAAAAGTGATGTAAAACTGTCTATATAAGGCACGTCACTTGCCCTCTCTCCCTCTTTCCCCGGAGAGGTGACTCTGGCTGGCAAGTGTGCTAAATGTTTTGACATCTTGGCATGGTGGCAGCTATTCTCTGGGTTTGGTGGTGAGTTTGCCCTTGAGCTGATTCAGGTTCAGGCATCTTGACTGAGCACTTTGGTGTTCAGGGTGATTCTTCCCTCCTTACTCTTCAAAAAACCTTATCTTCCTAGAGCTTCTGATCTTCCTCCTGGCACTAGCCAGGTAGGAGAACTTCTTCCTGCTTCTTAATTTCTTTCCACTATATCAATTAAATCACCATAAATTTTCCAGCTAACTTGGTTATATTTCTTTTATATTTGGGATATCCATGGCGACCAAATAATTAACATAGTTTATGTCACAATGCCAAATTATCCTTTACAGTATAGCCAGTGCAGGAATGATGGCCCAGGAAAGACTTGAGCAGTGGAAAGATGGAGGTTGTGGTGAGAACAAAAAGCAGGGTTAGGGATCATAAGGCATAAGAAAAGATGGAATGACAAAATATTATGATCAGTAAAAAGATTTCCAAGTCCATGAACAAAGAAATATAATATACTCTGGGTAATGCCAACAGGAAAGGCACAGTCACCTCTAAGAGCAACTGAGATGGAGAAGAGAATTAGGACATGAAGGAAATAAGTAGGTTGAGGAGTTGGGAGGTTAGGGGAGTTGGGGGAGTTACTGCCTAAGGAAGAGGATAGCTTCATGTTCTACTTTGCAATAAAATGTTCTTTTCATCTTAGGATGCTAAATTCATAGACATGATGATCGGGGGGAGGGGGTGCTTTGGTTTAATTCTAGCTTGTCAGAATTAGGAACCACCCCAAAATGATGGGGCCTGGCCAGTGCTATTATGGGAAGACTGTATGCATAGTTGGTGAGGAAGAATGAAATCAAGTGACTTTTCTCCTTTGACCTCTGATATTAATAGTCCACTGTTATATAGGCTCACCAGATGGTTCCTGTTAGCACTAGCTTTAGAAGTCAACTTAATTGCTATTCAGAACAGATGAAATTGTGGAACAGGCCAAGTTTATAGGCAGCCCTTCTATTGCCCTTCCACAGACACCCCTCCTCACTTCAACTTTTCTTCTTCCAGGTGCTAAGAGCCAATAGACACAGTGGAATCTTGTGCCTCTCTCAACAGGCATCTCTCTAACCATTGATTCTGCATTTGGACTCACTCCTTGATAGTGACAATACAAAGACGGGGGAAGGACGACTGTTGAGCAGAACCAAAATGTCTTTACCTCACGTGGGAAAGGGAGTGAAAAGTCCAAACTGCAGGGCAGTAGAAGGAGCCAAGAGGGACTGTGGGAAAGAGAGGGGTTTTCCTGGAATGTTATGGTATTGAGGACTACTCTCAGAGCTTTATTAATTTTCTTTATATATCAACGTGCTTAGAGGAGTTTTTAACATTTTATGTGAAATTCACTATTTTCTTTCCTCCTTCTGCCACACCACACACACACACACACACGCACACACACACACACACACACACACACACACACACACACATGCAGAGGCTAATGTTAGGAATGTTAGGATAAAGCTAAGGATGAGCTAGGGCTAGATCTGAAAGTGAAGGACAAGAAGAATGGATTTGAAAAGCTATATTGATGAAAAGATATGGCTCAAAGAAAGGACCCGGCTGATACTCATGATGAATAGAATGATGAGAAATGACCGAGAGTTGCTCAATTTTAATTTTACTTCTGCTTTATCTGCCAAGGATTCTTAGACTAGATATAACAAAACACAAGTGGCTAGTGGAGAAGTGAAACTCAAGGTCAAAGGATGCTTAGATGTTCTGGACTTGTTCAGTTCACCTAACCCAAATGAACCATGAGTTCAGGAGCTCAAAGAGCTGAAAAATGTGATTGGTGGGCCATTGATATTTGAATGGTCATGGAAAATGAGGGGAAAAAACACTCCCCAAGCATGGAAGGTAATAAATGAGCTGATTTTTCCAAAGAAGGGAAGAGAATGGTATCTACAAAGATAGGTCATGAAACTGGACTTTGATCCCTGGAAAAATTCTAGAATGTATTAGTGTTTTTACTAGTAACTGTACTACTGCTGGTGCCAATGATAGTTTCTAGAGGGCAGCTTTTTCCTTGACCACAAGAAGGAGAGATCCCTGGTTGCTGAGTCACATGGCTTTTTGGGACCATAGAAAGTCCTGTTTCTGAAAGTTCTCATGGTCCTAGCCAGAGATTTGTCAGCACTCTGACGTCTAAGAGGGAAGGGGGGCTCCCTATTGCTGTCAAAGACTGTGAACTCTATGCCTTGAATCATAGTGCCATGCTCATCAGACTATTAGGGGAGCTGCTGATGGTCCTAGTTCTTCCAGACTTGGTTAGCAGTTTATGGATCTAATGGAATGGGCAGAGATGTTGCTGTTAAATCTTGAGGTCCCCCACTCAAGTGTCAGAGTATTGATCACAGGGCCATGTTCAACAGGATATCAAGGTGACTTCCTGGTTGAGTGATCCCTGTTCAGAACAATGGTTCATGAGCGAGGGGGAGAAGGCACAGAAGTCTCTGTCACTGGAGTGCATGGTTCAGTGACCTGATTCTTGCTCTCTAAAGGAAGGATAGGAAGTACAAGTAAATCTGCCTGTCCTTTTCCATCCATGGAGGTAAAGAGTTCAAGGAATTTACTCACAACTCCAGTCATTGACTCATGGACTAAAGGGCGGTTTCCATGGCCCTGACTTGACCCATTGCCCATCTGGTTGGTTGGTTTGGAATCTAAGTCATCACAAGAGGCTTTATTAGCAACACTGACACAACCGACCAGCATCAGCAGTTGGCTGGAAGGCAGCAATGATTCCAGAGGCAGGCAGGGCAACAACAAGTAAAACCTAATTGGAGGTGGGGGACAGATGAGGTGAAGGGGAGAAAGAAGGGCAAGGGCTGGAGGGTTTCCATATTGGGTTTAGGTGACCCCTGAGGGATAGGGAGGGAGGTTCCTGGGGATCAGCTAAGAGTGAGAGAGAATTCAACAGTTCAGGGACTGCCAGTGATTAGTCTGCTGGCTAGGGTTTTCACTTCCTTTTTATAGCCATCTTACCCCACTTCCTTGGCCCTTTAGGTAGGAGTAGCACAGGACATCCCTCCTGGCTTGAAGGTGGTGGTGATGAGGTGTATCTCCTTCACCTCAAAGAGAAGATGAGGTTTTTCTGAGTAACTATAGACCTTATCTCCAAATGCCAGATAATGAACATCCCGGCTTTAAAGTCACCTTGCTGATGCTCAGTTTTTGCAAGGAGTGGTAACTGTGAGCCCACAGTCAGCAGAGGTCAAAACATGGCGGAGGTTAGGAGGTTCAGCAAGCCAGCTAATGAGTTTCCACAGCAAATTAAAATCATGATACAAGACAAAATTACAGGTTGGGCCTCAAGTAGTGAGATAAACTGTAATATACATCAAAGAATCACCCATCATACACTGCAACTATTAAACAGAGTTAGTGAGCAATTAGAGAAGGCGAGTATAATCACAAAATGCTAACCTGGGTTCTTCCAGAGCAGCCCATGCAACCAAAAAAGATAGAGGCAATTACACAAGATGAAATAGGTAACTTGTTTTTGTTTTGATGAAATCCAAATGCTTCTGCAAAGACAACATTAACACACCTAACATAAGAAGGGTCAAAGAGGAAAAAAATCTTTGTACCAAATTTCTCTGATAAGAATTTGGTATTCAAAATATATAAATAATTAATAAACATATCTAAAACTAATAGACATTCTTCAAAGGTTACAATCAAATAGTTCTCTAAAACGAATTGAAAAATTTCACAGCCATATGAAAGAATGCTCCTAAATCACTAATAATTAGAAGAATATAAATTGGATGAGCTGAGAGGTTGGAAATTGGAAAAAGTGGCCTCCAAATGGCAATATTCCATAGGTACAATGCTACATTGTTGGTGGAGCAAAGGGTACAACCATTTTCAAATGCAATCTAGAATTATGCAAAAAAAAAAGGTGACTAAAATATTCAAAGGCTTTGAACCAGACACTCCAGTACTGAGTTTTTACTCCAAGGAAACCATCAATAAGAAGAAACTTCTTACGTACACAAAATATTTGTAGTAGCACTTTTGTGATAGCAAAGAATTGGAAGCAAAGTTGATGCCCATCAACTGGGGAATGTCTAAACATATTGTGACACATAAATGTAATGGAGTTATTCCTAGGCTATAAGATATCATATAAGGATGTGGGTTCAGAGAAGTATAGAAAGATCTATATGAACTAATACAGAATGAAGGAAGCAGAGCCCAGAAAACAATATACACAGTGACTACAACAATGTAAATGGAAAGAACAATGACACATCAAAAAGACAAAAGTTATAACAAAATTATAAAGATTGAGCAAGAGATACTAGAAGACACATATAACCCACTCCTTTGTGGAAATGAGACATACACATGATTTTTACAATGTATCATCCAATTGAGCTCATTTCTTTTCTTCCCCCAATATACGATTTATTATATGGAATGGCTCTATGGGAAGGAGAGACCAAAGGATGTTTGGGATAACTGATGGTATAAGAAACAGAAGTCACCAATAAAAATTTATTTTTAATAAAAAAGAGCAGGTCATGCAGACTAATTTCTTTCTTTCTTTTTAAAAGGAGTTTACTAAATAGTTAAGAAGGAAATAAGCATTTATTAGCATCTAGTATGTGTCAGTTACTGTACTAAGCACTTTACAAATATCTCATTCATTCCTCACAACAATCCCAAGAATTCGGCACTATTATTATTCTCATTTTATAATGGAGGAAACTCAGGCAAACAGGCTAAATGACTTGCCCAGAGTAGTTGATGTCACTTCAGACTCATGTCTTCCTGACTCCATGCTAAGTACTCTGTATGTAGATGGTACCATCAAGCTGTCTACAGGGAATGTTGTAGATTTTACCTCAATTTTATCAAAACACTCATGATATGCCTTGTGCTAGGTTTGAGAAGAAGTTGAAGTGGCATAACTTAGACTATGGATTTAGAACTAATATGGATGTTTCAATGGTAACTTAAAAGGAAGTTTCAAATGGAGTGCAGCTGGTATTTTTTCTTGATCCTGTGCTGTTCAACATGTTTATCTCTGGTGTGGATAAAGGAATATATGGCACAATTATGAAATATGCAGATGACACAAATATGGGAGGGATAGCTATGATATTGAATGATAAACTCAGGATTCTTTTGGATCCCAATAGACTAGAATATTGGGCTGAACCTAATGTAAAGCTTCCCATAGGGCTTACCTCTCATTCATGATCACAAGTTTAGCCCTCAGAGTTGAGGGACTACCTGCATTCTAATTCCAACAGTTATTTCTCTGGAAGTGGATGGCATTTTTGTCTTAAATCCTTCAGAACTGTCTGAAGGTCTTTTTTTTTAATAGTTAATTTCTCCCCAATGATATTAAAAATAATTTTACAACATTCATTTTTTTTAATTCTAAGTTTCACATTTTCCCTCTCGCCTAATGTCCCCTCCCTTCCTCTCTCCCACCCTTCTCTCTCTTTTTTTTTTAACTCTTACCTTCCATCTTAGAATTAATAGTGTGTATTGGTTCTAAGGCAGAAGAGTGATACGGGCCAGGGAATGGGAGTTAAGTGACTTGCCCAGGATCACACAACTAGGAAGTATCTGAGGCCAGGTTTACTAGGACCTTCCTTCTCTAGGCCTGGCTCTCAATCCACTGAGTCATCCCACTGTACTGCCTTCTCTTTCTGAGACAGTAAACAGTTTGATATAGTTTTTACATGTGCAATTATATAAGGTACTTTTGTATATTAGCAATTTTGTGGAAGAATTCTCAAATGAAATAAGAAAAAAAGAAGGAAGGAAGTAGTTCTCTCTCTGAGGGCAGATAGCATTTTCCATCATGAATCTCTGGGATTGTCTTGGATCACTGCATTGCTGAGAATAACTAGATCATTCACATTTGTTCATTAAAAAATGTTGCTTCATTGTATACAATGTTCTCCTGGTTCTGCTCACTTCATGTTGCATCAGTTTGTATAATTCTTTCCAGGTTTTACTGAAATCATCCTGTTCTTCCTTTCTTTTAGCATGATAGTAGTCTATTACTTTCATATACCACAACTTGTTCAGCCATTCCCCAATTAATGGACAACCCCTTAATTTTCAATTCTTTGATATCACAAAAGGAGCTGCAAAAAAATAGTTTTCTTACTAGAGGTCTTTGGGCAAAAGCTGGATTATCACTCACCAAATGTGTTGTAGAAAGGATTCATTCTCAGGTCTGGTTTGGACTAGATGGTCTTTGGCATTCTTTCCAACTCTTTGTTGTTAATATTATTCAGTCCTGTCTGACTCTTGGTGACCCATTTGGGGTTTTCTTGGCAAAGATACTAGAATGATTTGCCATTCCTTCGCCAGTTCATTTGGCAGATTAAAAAAAAAAAAACTGAGGCAAACAGGGTTAAGTAATTGCCTAAGGTCACACCGCTAGTAAATTTGAACTCAGGAAGATGTATCTTTCTGACTCCAGGCTTTGTCTCTATCCACTATGTCATTACCTGTCCTCTTCCAGCTCTGTACCCTATTATTCTGTGATGATACTATTATAAAGCTATCTTTGCTATGCCTACTTTAGGCATTGCCAAAGAGAGCAGGACTCTGGAAATGCTTGCCCATTGGTGGAGCAGAAAAATCATAATATTCTGTTCCTCAATACCTAGGACTTTGGTCCTAACAGGGAGACTGGCAGAAGGGGCTAATATGTTTCATCAGCTCACCCTCCCCACTGTGAAGTATTATAGGAAAGAAAGACGCCAAGAAGGTGAGAGTTCACGGGAAGCAGACAAGGAAGCTTTCAGAGCACAGTCATGATAAGATCTTCAATACTAGACTGAGTGTACATAATCAAATACATGAGGTACGTCAGGGCAGATTATTCTTGAAAGTCCATTTGGGATGCAGATGGAGTCCATTTTTTCATTTCTTCCTTCTTCCCCTTTTCCTATGCCTCCTGAGAAGATAAAGCTATGACTTGGTCTACTATTTGAGGAAGCTTAAATATTTCTGAAAAGTTTCTTTACCTTTGTTTAAGCATTTACTTGACCCCTTAAGCTAGAAATTATGATAAAAGGTATTAACTATTGGCATTGAAAACATGTGTATATTATCCCTGAAATATAATCAAGAAGACGCTAGTGGGAGTTCTCTAAGAATGAAGAGAGAGAGAGGCTTAAAATCGAGTATTTTGCCGAAGTATGGTTTCTGGTTGGGTACCCAGAGCCCTCGAAGGGAATAACTGACTCATTCTTACAACTCCTCCAGAGCAAAGACATTATTACATTCAGGGTCCTCTAAGCCAGAGGTAACAAACATACCAGCAGGTTACATGTATAACCCAAATCAGACTAAAACATAATTGGGAAACATTGAGCAAAGTAAATAAAAGCACAAATACAACATAGATAATGTTACTATGTGGTTTTCTGAGTCAATATCTTGCAGGTGCCCCTATGTATGGCTTAGTGACCCTTGTTTCTATTTGAGTTTGATGCTGTTGTTCGAAGCCATAAGTTAACATTGGTGACTACTATAGCTAGATGGACTAGAATTAGATTTAGAAACTTACCCTGATGCCCTTGACTGGGAAATGGCTGACAAAATTGTGGTATCTGTTGGTGATGGAATACTATTGTGCTAAAAGGAATAATAAAGTGGAGGAATTCCATGGGGACTGGAACTACCTCCAAGAAGTGATGCAGAGTGAGAGGAGCAGAATCAGGAGAACATCTTACACAGAGACTGATACATTGTGGCACAATTGAATGTAATGGACTTCTCTTGTAGTAGCAATTCAATGATCCAGGACAATTCTGAAGGACTGTCTATATCCAGAGAAAGAACTATGGGAGTAGAAACACAGAAGAAAAACAACTGCTTGATCACATGGGTAAATGGGGATATGATTGGGGATGTAGACTCTAAATGATCACTCTAGTGCAAATATTAATAATATGGAAATAGGTCTTGATCAATGACACATGTAAAACCCAGTGGATTTGCTCATTGGATACAGGAGGGGCATGGGAGGAGGGGAAGGAAAGAACATGATTCATGTAACCATGGAAAAATATTCTTAATTAATTAATTGATTAATTAATCTTAGGGAAAAAAAGAAAAGTAGATGACCTCTATGGTTCTGTTAATTTTCAGGTTCTCTAATTCTGTGGGTTTCATATCACTGAACAACTTCTTTCCACTGTGACTTAGCTTATTGCCCTTCTATCTAGTTTCCTCTTAGCTTTGATTCCTGGGCTTTCTGCCTTAATTTTCCTGTTGGGCTTGGTCTGCTCCCTTAGGTATTCTACTTAGTCTCAGCTCCTGTTTGTTTTACCATTCCTACAGCTTCCTTCTATTTAATTTTCCCATCCTTCCCCCACTGCCTAGGTACTCTCACTGATGATCTCCCATTTCAAAATCTTTGGCCTTGAACTTGCTTATCAAAGGGAATTCTTTTGGAACTCTAACATGAGTCTTGGCTGCTGTCCATTAAACTTTCATTGCTCTGCTGTTCTTTGGCAGAATCCTAACAAATATGATGTATCTTAAATGGAATAATTCAAAGAAGAATCTGGCTAGTTCTTTCCTTTTAGAATTCAATCCCTAGTTTAGAGGAGGATTTTAGACTTCCCTGAGAAATAACTGCATAAAGGATTCTGTAGCCTCTGTTGTGGGGGTTAGAGGGAAAGGAAGGTCAGGGCGGGTGTTTAGAGAGCTACTCTGCTATGAGAGATGGCAAGACCTTTTTAATTCCTTCCTTCAGTTGAGGAAATGTGGCAGAGAGGTGGAGAGAACACTGGAGTCAAGACATCTGGGTTAGTTTCTCACCACTTCCTAGCTATGTGATCCTAGCCAATTCATTTAACCCTTCTGAACCTTAGTTTCTTCATCTATATAATGGGATAAAATGAGCTTTTTACGTAACTTGGGTTTTGTTTTGAGGAAAACATTTTGAAAACATTAAAGTACCATAGAAATACAAACTATACCATTTTTTAGATGGTACCTTCTTCTTCCCTCCCTGACCTAGTAAAAAGGGGAAATACACATGAAATGGCCCATTCTGTACTAGATGACTTCCGGGTTCTTCCCTGCCACTTAGAGTCAGATAAAGCACATCTTCCTAGTGAAGAATCTGAGTTCTGAGGTCATTGGAAGTCCTGTCAGCCTGGCCCAGGAAAAGAGGATAGCACCTTACTGAGTTGGCTGTGCTTTGTAATCCAGTTTAAAAAAAGAAAGAACACCCCTAGAGGCGAAAACAAGCAGCATCTGAGAGCAGTCCCAGCTGCAGAAGCAGACTTGGGAAGAGGCCTGACATCTGCAAAATTGTAAAGAACTGGAGGAGGGAAGACTGATACATATCTAGGAGAAAGAATATGTCCAGGACAAAGAGAAGCCAATCTCAGAATCTGAGGGATATTTGCAACAACAATAGCAAAAAGGAGTCCAACAAAATATTTTCCTCCTGAACCCAGGGGCACAAGGTATCCTGGGTCCCTTTAAAGCCTGGACTAGCTAGAGAGAAATCTGTCACTGCTGTGTTATTGCTTAAAATGGAAATGGGTTCCTTCAACCCATTCACATCTCCAGACACAAAACTGAGGCTTATTAGGGTCTCAGAGGCAATAAAGATAATACCAAACCTCATTTCCCATGGGTTCCCAAGATACCTTCACTCCTCTGGTGCGTGTTTCCTAATTCCATTGAAGTCACCTGCTCTCACTTGTCCCCTGGGAGAAATCCCATCTCTCCTTCCCATCACCCCCAGCAAACAGTTGGGCAGCAGGGCATGACTGTTCCCTTTCTTCTCCGAGTGGCTGCTCCCTGCTCTCCAGAATCAAGGTTTCTCAACCTGACTCTCGCCGTGGTGTACAGACAAGAAAGCCAAAGTAGGAAAGAATTGCAGCTGCAGCTGCAAAGAGGGCCAAGGAAGAGGAGAACAGATGAAGAGACTTTCAGAAAGGCACAAGATGGGAGACTGGCTTTCTTTCTGATGTAAACTGGGAATCCGCACACATTAGAAACCATATTTTCGTTTCTTCGCTATTACACCATCTCTAAATCATCACATCTCTCTGAGCTATAAATTCTCTGATTTGGCAACATGCAATGACACTTGCAATAGCCTTATCTGGCTTCTATGCATATCATTTTTAAGTGTATGGGGATGCTCCAAAAGTCAGTAATAAAAGCAAGTCCTAACGATGTTGTTCTTCGAGAAGGAGAATAGTGGAAAGTATGCTAGAGCTGGAGCCCGAAAGACAAGGCTCAAATCTTCCCTCAAATACTTACTAGCTGGGTGGCCTTTGGCAAATCTCTTAACTCTCAGTTTCCACCTCTGTAAAATGGGGATAATAATAGGCATACCATTGACCCAAGGAGGTTGTTATAAGGAAGACACTATGGAAGATGATGCTTCTCATCAGATCTCCAACACAACAGTGCCCCACTTCCAGTGACTCAAAGATAATTCCGATATATAACATTGAAACGTTGCCTTCCTTTAAAAGATTTCGTAGGGTATTGCACCAAATCATAACCATAAAAAATCCTCTAAGCCTCGTGCCAATATCCTCAGAGCATCCCTGAAAAATAAAGCTGCTCAACAGGACTTCAACCTGAAAATGAAGGGAGAGGAAGAAAAATACTGAGTTAAAGTTAATGTCAGACACCGTGGAGGACCATATTTATGACCCAGAAAGAAGAGAGCCCTGGAGGAGTTACCTGCTATTCCACAGGGGGAAAACTCACGAATAATACCTCTGGTCTCATATTTCTCTATACCAAGGTACGGTGTGTGGTAAATAAATGAGGTGAAGTTGAGATTTTAAGCCAGGGAGGTCAATATGGCCTCATAGCTGGGGAGCACTGAGGACTGAAGAGATGGGATTCATAACTAGAAAATGGCGGTGGAAAGGCCATCATTTGTTGAAAGGAAATATGCCTGACAAGAAGGTGATCCGAGGAGCACTCTGTTGTACACCGTTAGCGAAATCTAAGAAGCTGAAGGGGAAGCAAATGAAAATATCCGGTTGAAGATAAAGAAGAGGAATCAAAGCAATCTTTTGAAGAAGTTTACTACAGGCCATTTACTCATCCAGATGGAGAAAGTAGATGATCAATTCCTCCTATCATCGCTCCTAAAACTGGTACCAAAGTAAGACATGCTAGTAAGAGCTATCCAGAAATGGACCCGAAGCCTCAACCCTCTAAAAGCCAAACGATCTTTTCAATACAGATGTTACTTTGACAGGCAGGTGCATCTAGGATAGTTTTCTGAATCGGTAAGACTTCAGTTCAAAGTCCTGTCTGTGATGTCACAGCGAATAGAAACAAGACTTAGAATTAGGAAAATCTGAGTTCAAGTCTTGCCTCAGACATTTATTAGTGTGTGACCGAAAGTAAGTCATTTATCCTTTCTCTGACTTGTCTATAAAATGAACATAATAATAGCAGCTACCTTCCAAGGTTTTTCTGATCATGTGACAATAAAACAAACCGATATCTATAAAACACTTTGGAGACCTAAAATGCTATTTAAATGCTAGTTATTCTTATTATTGGGACAGGGAAGTGGTTCAGGAGATAGAACACCAAATCTGGTCTCAGATATTTACTAGCTGTGTGATTGGGCAAATCACTTTTCCCTGTTTGCCTCAGTTTCCTTATCTGGAAAATGAGTTTGAGAGGAAATGGCAAACCACTCCAGCATCTTTGCTAAGAAAACCCCAAATGGGGTCACAAATAGTCAGACATGACTGAACAACAAATTATAATTATTGTTGCACAAGCGGGTAGAACAATGAGCCTGGGGTCAGAAACATCTGAGTTGAAATCTGACCTCAGACAATTACTAGCTGTATGGCTTGGTCCAGCTATTTAACCCTTGTTTACCTCAGTTTCCTCTGCTGCAAAATGGGGTAATAATAGCACCTATATGCCAGGATTGTTGTGAGGATCAAAATGAAATGATCTTTGTAAGAACATAGCTCAGTACCTGGCATGAGCAGGTGCTTAATAAATGCTTGTTTCTTTCTTTTCTTTGTATCTTCAGTGTTTACTACATATCTGGCATGTCATTTTTGTTCAGTTCTTTCAACTGTGTATGTCTGACTCTCAATGTCTTCAATTGAGGTTTTCTTGGTGAAGTCATTAGAGTGATTTACCATTTTCTTCTCTAGTTTTACAGATAAGGAAACTGAGGCAAAAAGGTTTACGTGACTTGTGCAGGGTCACACCTCTACTAAATGTCAGAGGCTGGATTGAACCCAGGAAAATGAATCTTCCTGGCACTCTCTCCACTGTGCCACCTAGCTGCCCACACCTGGAATATAATAAATACTTGCTGACAGCTGAGTTGTAGAGCAGTTGCTGATCTTTGGTAAAGGTAGATTCCTCACGAGGAGGATTACCCTAGTGAAATCTTTGCTCTGAGCCAAAATTTTATTTTAATTTTCAAATATAGGTCTACATCTATAACCAAAACTAATTGTCATTGGTAAAAGGGAGGGAAAGGAAGTAATAAGCATTTATATAGCATCTCCTTTATGCCAGACACCCTGCTAAGCATTTTACAGAAATTATCTCACTTGATAACAACAGCTCTAATTATCCTCATTTTACCACTGGTGAAACTGAGGCAAACAGAAGTTAACAGTCCTGCCTGAGGTCCCAAAGCTAATAAGTGTCCAAAGTCCAATTTAAACTCCGGTCTTCCTGACTCCAGCCCCAGGGCCACCCAGCTACCAAA
Source organism: Monodelphis domestica (assembly GCF_027887165.1). Taxonomy (NCBI): domain Eukaryota; kingdom Metazoa; phylum Chordata; class Mammalia; order Didelphimorphia; family Didelphidae; genus Monodelphis; species Monodelphis domestica. The sequence continues at coordinate 281,727,652 of NC_077233.1, read as the reverse complement.
ACACAGCAATTTTCCTGTCCAGGAATCAATCTCGTTCCGTGGTTCAACGCTGAATTCTAACCACTAGACCACCAGGGAAAGTTTCCTCACAGGAAATCCCAAATAATAACGAAATTAAAAGTCTGGAGTCTCCCTCCCTCTTGCCCCCTCCCCCCCCCAAAATCAGTCTATTTCATGGAGATCTTTTCCCACTTTTAATCTAATGACTGCCAATTTAGACAGCGTTTTAGCGTCTAATTTGAAATCTGGGGTTACAAACCCAGAGCATTTAGGAAGGAGCAAGGAGTGAAGAAATGGAGGACTTAGAAAGAGATTTGGCAGTGAAAGGCAAAAAAGAAGAAGGTAGCAAGCTGGCTATGCCCGGGATCAAGTGATGCTTCTTGTACAGCTTCGTTGAATGTGTGTGTGTCTGGGAGCAGCGGTGGAGAGGCTAGTTGTAGGAAGCCGGGCTCCTCAGGAGGCAGGAAGTGATGGGATCACAGGCACAGATGGAGAGGTTAGCTGGAGAGGAGGAGGGAATCTGGAACTTCCTCTGGGACCCAAAGGCAGGGGGCAAAGATAAATCAAGAATAGAGTCTTCCAGTTAAGTCTGATTCAAGACGTCTGCGGTCTGTGGCCAAGGGCGTTCATCCCCATCTCCCTATGGTGTCAAAGGACAGTCCAAATGCCTACACTGTGGATGATTGCCTTCATGCAGCATGGCAGGAACTAAAGGAGCCATTCCATGGCACATTGTATATTCAGAGTGCATTACACACACGCACACGCACACACACGCACACACACGCACGCACACACAAATATACATTGAGAGACTTCCAGTGAAGACAGCAGCAGTAAAGGTTGAAGAGGAGGCCTCTTCTTCCACAAAGAGTCCAGCAAAGATCTGAAAAAGGCACCAGGATTACTAATGACCCAGGAATCCAAAGAGAAACAGCTGGGCAGGCCTTTACCCAGCCAGGGGCTACCCAAAAAGTCAAGTCAATAAGCATTTATTAAATGGCATTTATAATGTGTCAGGCACTGTGCTTAGCTAGGGGGGATACAAAGAAAGGCAAAAACTGGCCCTGCTTTGGGGGATCTCACAATCTAATAGGGAAGACGCGTGCAGTGATGTTCCAGCAAGAGATAGAGAGGATTAATTAGAGACAACCTTGGGGGGAAGACACTGGCATTAAGGGGGACTGGAAAAGGCTTTTTGAAGAAGGTAAGATTTTAGCTGAGAATTGAAGGAAACCAGAAGGCAGAATGGAGGAAGTGGAGTTCCAGACAAAGGAGACACCTAATGGAAATGCATTATTGTTCACCCAACCTTTCAAAGACCATCAATGACGTCATGTGAATTGGATTTAAATGAGACAGAACTGCAAAAAGTGATCAGGCTCACTCCCCCTTCCAGAGTCATCGAAGTCCAAGGACAAGATAAAAGTCTGGACAACTGGGGATGGCCCAGGACGCAGAGGATGGCCTTGACTTCTTTGATGTCCACCAAACTCCCCAGCACTCACTTCAGCTGCCTCCGTGGCTGTAAGAACAAATTGTTCTTGTCCGCCAATGCCATCAGAGCACGTCTTCCCATGCTCAGGGTAGACACACATCGGAGATGGAGTGTCATGTGTAAGAAACGGCAGACAGAACAGTGTCACTGGATTATAAAGTATGTAAAGAAAGCGAGGTCTAAAAAGACAGGCTAGGTAAAAGGGGACAGAGCTATAAAAAGGCTTTCAAAGCTAAACAGAGGCTTTTGTATTAAATCCGGAGGAAATAGGGAGTCACTGGTTTATTGAATTGGAGGGAAGGGTGACTTGCATTTTAGGAGGACCATTGTGACTGCAAGTGGAGAGGCAGGAAGACCAACCACCAAACTACCGCCATAATCCTAGCTAAAGATGAGGAGGATCTGGACCAAAGTGGTGGCAGTATCAGAGAAGAGAAGGGAATTCATATAATTGATATTACAATGGTATAATTAACAGAACTCAGCAATTGATTGAATATGGGAAAGAGCCAATAGTCTGTGCCATTTGGAGATAGATTCTACCATGGAAACCAGTAGGAGCACAGCTAAATAGTGTTGAAGCCTGCTAGCACTCTAAACAGAGATGCTCCAAGGGCACTGGAAGTGCTTGGATTGCAAGAAGTTTGAAGCACAGGATACTCTAAAGGAGATGCTGGGGGGGGGGGGAGGGCAGAAGGAAGGAGAGAGAAAAAGATCTGAAAAAGGCACCAGGTTTAATAATGATCAAGGAATCCAAAGGGAATGACTTTGTAAATGGCTTTAGCCAGTCAGAGACTACACAAAAAATCAAGTCAATGAGCATTTGTTTATTTATTTATTTTTTTCATTAAATGTCATTTATTATATGTCAAACATTGCACTTAGCTATGAGAAATGCAACATTTCTTTTCTTGGGGAGATCTCAAATGGGGAGATAGTGTGCAAATTCTTATGTCCAAACAAGATACAGACAGGATAAAGTAGAGATAATATCAGGGGAAAGACACTAGCATTAAGAGAGATTAGGAAGGGCAGCTGGGTGACTCAGTGGATTGAAAGCCAGGCCTAGAGATGGGAGGGGCTGGGTTCATATCTGGCCTCAGACACTTCCTAGCTGTGTGACCCTGGGCAAGTCACTTAACCCCAGTTGCCTAGCTCTTACTGTCCAATACACAGTATTGGTTCTAAGATGGAAGATCAGTTTTTTGGTTGTTTTGGGTTTTTTTTGAGAGAGTGAGAGATTGGGATAAGTTTTTCAGCAATGGGAAAAGGGGGCCAACGTAGCAGATGGAATGTTCCAGATTGAAAAGGCCATGGGGGGGCTACAGGAAGGTTCCAGGATAAGGAGGTCCCAAGTACTGTGAAAGGATTCAGCTTTAGGCATAGTAGCAAAATCTGGAAAGTCAGCAGCAGAATCAAGAGGGTAATAAAGGTTGACTGGCCTGGATCCCTGCCCTAAACGGAGACCCAGATGAAGAAGGCGACCAGTGTAGTAGAGGGATGTTACAGGTTGAGAAGATCATAAGGGTCAATGAATGCTCCAGGATGAGGCAGCCCCAGGCAGTGAGGAAAGGCAACAAAGATTCTAGGAAATTGAGGTTTCAAGCAAGTAGTCTGACTAATTCATCCAAAGTCTGGAAAGGGGAGAAACTAGGAACTGCACAAAGCACCAATCCAGGACATGAGGCTGGAGATAGAAGTAGACTAAAGAAGACCCTGAACACATTGCAGAAATACTAAGGATCAAGAAATGAGTAAGAAAGACACTCTGAAGCTTCAAGGATACACCAAAACTTCAAGGATAATTTCAGAAAAAAACAATGACAACATAGTCACATATACAGTTTGGGGCTCTCTTTCATATTCAGTCAGTTGCCAAATCATAAGGGAATTACAAGGTATTGTGTGACATCTGAGAAGTTAAGGTTTCCAAATAGGGAGATCAGAGAACTTTTCCTGTAGGAGGTAATATATGAGCTATCTCTTAAAGGCTCTATCAGTCAATTAGCAAGGATTTACTAAGCACCTACTGTGTCCTTGAAACTGTACTAGGGACTGGGATATACATACAGATAGTGTAAGAATTAAACTTTAATGGTTAACTAAAGTATATGAAAATAATAAATAATATGGTAGTCGCCAATTCAAAGTATTATTGCTCAAAGTCAAAATGACCTTTAATAGCTTTTATTTACAAAAGAGGTAGAAAGAGTGAAAGTAGAGAAATTCTAAAGGGTAGAGAAGACATTAGCCTATCTAACTAAATATTGCTCCAGTGCTAGACTCAGCCAGGACTTGCTGACCTTCAACCAGAATTAAACTCTCTCCAGAATTCAGGAAGGGAAAGCCAGCTATCCACTCACCGAAGTTTCCTCCAAGAGGCAGATCAAAATGATGACTCAAGCTGAAGATGATTCCTGAGGCTGACCTTCTTCTTGAAGCTGACTTCCCTCTTGAAGTCCAACTCCCTCCTGAAGCCAACTTCCTTCTTGGAGTCAACTTTTTTAGCCCCAGAAATTCAGGGACTTTTATAATGGCTTCTTGTCCCTGCCCCTCTTCACAGGGGCCAATCACAGCTTCCAAATTGTCTAGCACTGCCCAGGGGGAAGTGTTTGTGGGAACCAGTTCTCACCTTCTGGAGGAGTGAATACTCATCAAAAGGGGTCACATATTCCTGGCTGATTGAGTTTCTGAGGGTGTGAATTCTCTAAGTGGTTTGTGAGCTCCTCCACCTAGTTCAAACTTGTGTTGATTCAATCAAAAGGTAGACAAAGGAGAGTTAATCCTGTCTTTAAAATCTAGTGAGGTACTAAGTAGAGGTACTTAAGTTATTGTTAACCAAAGAGTTAACTCCAACTAGGCAAAGAGAATAAAGGATTCCCATTCACAAGTGTAAACTCAAAGAGAACAAAGAATTCCCTTTTACTATAGTTACATCTTCCCCTACTCACATGTAGTTTACCAATAGGCAAAGATGGAGTCTCAGTTTCCTCATTTGTAAAATGAGAGGATCAAACTAGATGTTCTGTAGGGCTTCCTTTCATCTCCAACAGTCTTCTAATATTCTGCAAAGAATCTTCACAATACCTTTTTATCTAAACAGCACTCTTTACCTTTTAAAATACCTTTTAAGTTTTCATTATTCGATCTTCACAATAGCTTGTGAAATAACTCCTCTATTTTATAGATTTTTTAAGGCACAAGGAAGACATTTCCCCTGGCAAACCTGGACCCAGACCCATTTCCTTATCCCTTTGGCTTGCTGCTCTATCACAGACTATACTAAACCAGACAGATTTGGGGTCTGCTGAGTGGTAGGCTCTACATATTCCAACTATGCTCTAGAATATTTGAATTTTAGCCAGAAGAATAGGAGCTATTATGCAAATCTTGCTTATTATCATTTGTCAGCACATTATCAAATTAAGGTGAGGGAATTAGTTGCTAATACTTCAAAGTGGGAATTTGGTTTTTTCTTTTTTCTTTTTAAATTTGACAAAGGAGTTTCTGGTCATTTGTAAAGATAGTCTTTTCCTTTCCTGTCAGAACTCTGTCTAGGATGAGATAATGTAGTCATTCTGCTGGGAGAAGTTGACCTGATCCCTCTCCAGTCGACTGAGAAGCAGGCTGTGAAACATTATTCCTCAGTCACTTTAACTACTGTAATCAGACTCATGTGGTTCCTACCTACCACCAGCCCCCTCCATGCTTAAAACTGCTTATCCATCCTAGGTGAGCATTAAAGTCTATGAGTGTGAATGATAAGTTTTCTGACATACCTCTCTTTGGCTTCAGAAAACTGGTCTATTTACTGCTATGGGTACCTTAGCACTTCTCCTTTAACTCTTACCCGTTATCTTCGAAACTGATCAAAAGCATTTCCAGAAATATGGCCCTCAGAAGGTCCACTTGAATTAGATTGTTATAATTTTGAGCACCAAAGGTGCAGGCTAAATTCCTAATCTGAATTTAATGCCAACTGATGCTCATGTAATGGGGTCATGCCCTGCCAGGGAGATGTAGCAGACTGTGCTCTGGGAGAGGGAGGCAAGAATGATTGTTATATTTAAACAAAATAATTGATTTAGGACCTAAAATTAGAAGGCCTGGAACAGTTTCCAGAGTGTCACGATGAAGAAGCACCAGAAAACTTTTTTTAAAAACTCTTGCCTTCTGTCTTAGTATTGATTCTAAGTATCCATTCCAAAGCAGAGTAAGAGGTTGTGACTTGCTCAGGGTCAACCTTGAGGAAGTGTCTAGGGCCATATTTGAATCAAGGACCTCCTATCTCTAGCCACCAAACACAGCCCTGTATGGTGATTTTTTTTTTTGCTTTATTTAGAGGGAATACCACTACTCCCTCATCCCAACCCCTGTCCCTATTTTTTTTTTGAAATTTTTATTTAATTAAATGATTTAGAATATTTTTCCATGGTTACAAGACTCATGTTCTTTCCCTCCCCTCATCCCAACTCCTCCCATATCTGATGTGCAATTCCACTGGGTTTAACATGTGTCATTGATCAAGACCCATTTCCATATTATTAATATTTTCACTAGGGTGATCTTTTAGAGCCCACTTTCCCAGTTATAGCCCCATCAACCCATGTGATCAAGCAGTTGTTTTTCTTCTGTGTTTCTTTTCCCACAGTTCTTCCTCTAGATCTGGATACCATCCATTATGTCCCTCCAAATAGCTCTGGATCACTGCATTGCTACTAGTAATTGCTAATCCATTGCGTTTGACTGTGCCACAGTGTATCCATCTCTGTGTACAATGTTTTCCTGGTTCTGCTCCTTTCGCTCTGCATCAATTCCTGGAGGTCTCCATGGAATTCCTCCACTTTATTATTCCTTTGAGCACAATAGTATTCCATCACCAACAGATTCCACAATTTGTTCAGCCATTCCCCAATTGAAGGGCACCCCCTCATTTTCCAATTTTTTGCCACCACAAAGAGTGCAGCTATGAATATTCTTGTACAAGTCTTTTTCCTTATTATCTGTTTGGGGTACAAACCCAGCAGTGCTATGGCTGGATCAAAGAGCAGACAGTCCTTTATCACCCTTTGGGCATAGCTCCAAATTGCCCTCCAGAATGCTTGGATTAATTCACAACTCCACCAACAATGAATTAGTGTCCCCACTTTGCCACATCCCCTCCAGCATTCATTACTTTCCTTTGCTGGCATGTTAGCCAATCTGCTAGGTGTGAAGTAATACCTCAGACCAACCCCTGTCCCTATTAAGATTCTTAAGTTTCCATTTTTGTCTTATTTGATTGCTTTGGTTTTTGTTTATTTATATTTTTTTCAATGGCAGCAATTCAAGGGGATAGATAAAGGACTGAGCCACTGGTATAGGGAAATTCTAGATGGAGAAATGTCCTCTTCAAAAGCAGGCTACTTAACATTTAATATTAGAGATGCCTAATGAATGTTTGTGAAGCAAGATTTGAGTTCAGATCTTCCTGACTTTGAAGCCAATTCTGTATTCCCTACACCAGGTGGCCTTTCAACTCAAATGGGCTTTAAATTGCTGCCTCTGGGGGCAGCTAGAGTTCCTGGTTTCAAATTTGGCCTCAGATACTCAGATACACAGAGCTGTGTGACCCTGGGAAAGTCACTTAACTCCAATTGCCTAGTCCTTGCTACTCTTCTTTGGAATTGTAACTAAGACAGAAGCTAAGCATTTAAAATAAATTTGAAGCCCATTGAAAGGCAGATGGGATGTGGGTCTGACAAAGAAGTTCGGGGGAAATTAGTAGGGAAGGAGATAAGTAATGTGAAGACGTGCTGAAAGCATTTACGGATAGACAGTCTTCCAGCATTGTCTTCCAGCAAAAGGCATGAGCAAAATGACTACTAGCTTATGATATGCAGTTTGAGGGACCAGACAGGGAGAACATTCGAAGTTCACTCAGGAAAGAGCTCAGAGACCAATGAGTAGAAATATTTGCTCCAGGCAGGCAGCAAGTCTTGAACTCTCCAATAAAACAGACTCATATCGTCTGGGTATAGTCCTGCTAGAGTGCCTAGAATCAACTGGCTTTGTACTCCAGAAGTCAAGTCAATAAGCATTTATTAAGCTCCAATGCACCGGGCACCCCATGTGCTATGTGTCTGAAATATAAGAAAAAGGAAACAACCAACCCCTGCCCTCAAAGAGCTTACTATCTATATGGAGAGATAACATGCAAGTAGCTTTGTAGAAGGAAAAATACACAGGATAAATGGGAGCTCATCTTAGGGGGAAGGCGTGGGATCACAGTGGATCAGTAAAGTCTCTTGCAGAAGGGAGTATTTTAGCTGAGACCTCAAGGAGATAAAGGAAGGAGAGAGAGAATTCCAAGCATGGAGGACAACCAGTGAAAATCCAAGGAGTAAGCTGAAGAGCCTTGTTTAATAAACAGTAAGGGGACCAGTGTCACTGAATCATAGTAGAGGATGTGGCAGGAAGGAAGGACTGCCTGGGTCCTAAACCCTTTTCAGAACTTCTTAGCTACGTGAACTGTGTTAAGTGACTTCACATCTGTGGGCCTCAGTGTCATCTTTTGTAAAATGAGATTGGACTTGACCTTTCCGATCCCTACTAGCTCTAAATCTGGGAATCTGATTCTACCTTGCCCAGACTGTGATGCTCTTGGGCAGGAAACGTTCGAGCCAGGAAGCTTCTGTAGCACCTGTCCTGGTGTCCAGGTCCTGAACACCCGGCTTCCTCTTAAACTGCTCTAAAGTCATTTCCTTTTCCACTTTCTTCCGTCTGCTGTACCAGCAATAACAGAGGAAATAACGTTGCCTGTTTCACGATGTTAGAAAGAATCTAATCCAATAGCACGACTCTCAGGATTCACTGTCTGTCAGAGAGAGCATCCTCTTTGGAGCACAATTCTGCTTTTGATCTTTGAATGTAATTAATTACCCTCCAGAAAGCTGTTTGGGCTTAACATCTCAACCAATTCCACAAAGATTTCATTGGATCCCTAAATTATTTAAGCTAATGGAATCCTATCTAGTCCCGACAGAAATCAGCGGCATTCACAAGCCTGCTTCTTGATGGGATGAGGACCCTTGGGTGGATCTGGTGGCCGCCCCCTTCTGCTTTGTTTGAGTCACAGGTTAGAGGAGGAGGCCTCTCAGTAGCCTGTCAGACAATGCACATTTCCCCTGTGTGCTGTCACTGCGGTGGAATAAACCACAAGCCACATAAATTGTGTGCTGGGTTTTGTTTTGTTTCCCTTTCTTGTGGCTGTGTGAGGTTGTGATTTTCGTAACCTAGCAAATTCTTTTTTTATTCTAATTTCCCCCAAACCATTTATCTACCAAATATCCAATTTCTCCTCCTATTCCACCACCGTGACCCCTTCAACTTTTTCAGATGCTACCTGAGATCCTTCTTCTTCCCCTCTGCTTTCATTCATCTGTGTTATAAACTGACTGTGGACAGGTACTGCGGCCTTTCATCTTTGCATCCAGCCTGTCAAGCAGAGTCTATTAAATACTGTAGACATTTAACTGTTTGTTCAATTGACTTGGCAGCAGTAGGTCAGAACTAGAGAATTTCCGACCCCAGTCCAGCTCTTCAGTGAAGAAGCAATGACTCTGGGGAAGGACTTCCAAGTATCCTGCCCCAGTGGAGGTAGTAATTAATGACAGGATACTTAGAAATGGGTTTCACCATTAGAGGCCCCTAGTGTTAGGGAACTGGCTAATAACATTCTTCAGCAGAGGGAGGAGCAAGTGCCAAAGGCAATTAAGAATTAAAAGAAATCTCTGGTGAGTCCAGCCATTTGTGGTCTTTGTGGTTGGGAGGTCCTGGGTCCCTCTACCACGTGAGTATCTGTATCTCTCTAAGCCAGTGGTTCTCAACCTTTCTAATGCCGTGACCCCACAATACAGTTCCTCGTGTTGCAGTGACCCCAAACCAAAAATTATTTTGGTGACTACTTCAAAACTGTAATTTTGCTACAGTTATCATTCGGAATGTAAATACCTGATATGCATTATGTATTCTCATTGCTACAAATCAAACATAATTTAAACAGAGTGATTAATTACAAAAACAACATTTAATTATATGTTGAGAAATATTAATCCAGCAGGAGACAGCCTGAATGCTGTGGTGGAAGGTAAGTCCTGCCTGGGGAGGGGGTCCGCAGATGCTGCCTTCTTCTTCCTGTTGTCTCCCTCCAGCTCAAGCTGAGGCTTCACTTTGCTGGGGTTACTTGGCTCTGTTATCCACTCCAGGACTTGTTCTTAACCCCTCTGGAGCCAGCACCTGGGTTCTCTCTCTGGGTCTCTGTTTGAGTCCAGTCTCCAGGCAATAGGGTAAATCCATCACCCCTCATGGGGGAGGGCTGCTGATAGGTAACTAATATTCGTACAATGTGTGGGCAGCAGGGTCCCCGTTCTTTCCTAGATCTTGCTGTATAGTAGCTGGATTTCTCAGAGGCTTAAGCCATCGCAAATATTTATTTTTCCAATGGCTTTAGGCGACCCCTGTGTTTTGGTCATTTGACCCTTGCTGGGGTCGCAATCCACAGGTTGAGAACCGCTGCTCTAAGCCTTCTGTTCAATTCCGGAGTTCTGTTTTGTGCTTTTGTTCCATGGGAGATGTAGCTGCAAGAGAGAGACACATCTGCCTGGAGCTGGACAAGCAAGCAGTATAGATCCACCATCATTACTATCATGCACGGGAAATTGGTCAGTGATGAGTCGCCTGAAACTCAGCAGCTTGGTACATTTCCAAAGCTTTCAACTGATATCTTCCTTTTGGCCCTGAGGGCATGTTCTAGACTGAACTCTTGACCACTGATATACATCTTTCATCTCTTCTGAATTCCACATACCAAATGCAATATCTATCAAATTGGTTTTCTCCTTCCAATCCTCACCCCAGGTCAAGCTCATCATTCCCTGCTCAAAAAACTTCAGTGGCTGCCTAGGACCCAATACAAACTCCAGTTTGTGGGTTAAATCCCTTCACAAGCTAGTGCCAACCAAATAGAATCCAGCTCATGATTCCCAGCCATTTAGAGGAGGATCTAGGAAGATTCTTCTGTGATAGGAGATCTCAGAAACCATCTCAAAGAAATGCTGATTAATGACATGATCACAAAATCCAGCACCCACAATGATAGTATCTAAGAAAAATGGAAAGATACAGATGCATGTAGATTACCAAACTTTGAACGAAAAAAACTAAAGTGGTCCAGTACCCTGTGTCATGGGCACAGAATGCCTTGATTGGTAGGCAGCCAGTTTGGGACTTGTGTAATGGCTACTATCAGATTCCTGTGCCTGAAGAAGACTTTCTTTAGTAAAAGATTGCTTTCATTTGTTGAAGGACTTATAACTTGTCCAACCAATGGAAAGCTAACCCATACAAAGTTATTAAGATGCTGGGGAACTTGTCTGTTTACAAAATAGCCCTAGAGAATGGAAGGAGTCCCATCAGGACTATTCACCATAGCCTTTTGCCCAAAGGAGGGTCGGCTGGACATTCTGATGACCAGATAAACAGAACTGATGGACATTCATCTAAACAAAGGCTGAAAACAAGTGACTATCTGCCAGCTGTATAAAGAATTTCAGACCCAGATATGAGTGCTGAAAGTGATGTGTCCAAATTTTAAAACTGTATGTATTACTACAGGATCTGAGAATTGAAACCAGAGGCAATTCCTTTCCAGCCCAAAGTTGCTACAGAGAATCTATGGTATTGATTTAATCCCCAGAGCACTGATGGTTCATTGATTTGCATATGCACTAATGCTTATATTTAAGTAGTATTTTAAATAATGCATTTATATGGAATATTCGGGGAGGACTAGCACTGCTGGTAGAGGGCTTGACAAGCCCTTTTCAGGACTGCCCACTCTGGTGTCCACCTGTCACCCAATTCTTACCAGTGACCCCAAGAAACTATAGCATGCTCAGCAGCCTAACACCAGTAAAATCAGTTTGGCAGATGGACTGTACCAGGTTGAGGGTAACTGACAGATCCATGAGTAAATTAGGGGGTTATTCTACCACAGGGACACGAAGACTTCCACTGATGGAATGAGTGGACAAGAACAATTTGCTCCAAAGGTCATGAAGGCAACTGAAGCAAGGGCTGTAGACTGCTTACAACTTGGTCAGACATGGAAGATGCTAAAGTCATCTACTGCTTCCCTGGCCATCACCAGTTGTCTTGACTCTTGTCTTGCCACTGGTCTTGGATGACTTTGAAAGAGAGAGTGAGATTGACTATTTTGTGCAACTCTGCCTCACTTAAATTTAATTCACACACAAGTCAAGACCTCATTGTGATAAAAATGAAGAACAACACCTCTTCCAAAAGGAAAGAACAACATTTTAAACATAGGCCTATTGGTTGTATTTTTTGTAGCTTTGCTTTGTTAGTTCAGCATGCTTATTTGCTTTTGATGGGTTGCTGTGTATTATGGATATATATGTTCTTGAACTATCCATGTATTATGAACCTCTATGTAGTTTTTGGTATGCTGTCACTGTAATAGCTTCCCAGGTATAATCATGACTATTGTAAGAATTGTTAATGTATATTTATTTTATTTCCATTTCAGTAGCATCAAAGGTTAATCACCTGGGACATGAGGAAAGAAAATCATCTTTGTTTTATAATACTGATGTTTTCATTTATATTATGTAGTTGCAGGTTTTGAACTTGCCCCAGCTGGCCTTTGCAAGGGGCTGAAGTGTTTTAGCCCAGAGAAGGAATGCTCTTGGCTCAAAGGGATAATTGTACTGGACTCTCTTCATCAGTAGAGATTGATTACTCATCTTTCCATGTACATATCAGGGGCAAGTAAAGTTGAGGAGAAACATCTTGGGTTCTTTTGGTATTCAGCTTTGTAAAAGAAGAGGGATAGGACAGATAGGTGGCTCAGTGGGTCCAGAGACAGGCCTGGAGATGAGAGATCCTGGGTTCAAATCTAACCTCAGATATTTTCCAGTTGTATGACCCTGGACAATTCACTTAACCCCTATAGTCCTTACCATACTTTTGATTGGAATCAATACATAATATTGATTCAGGGAGTGAAAGTAAAGTTGTTTTTTTTTTAGAAAGAAAGAAAAATTATCCCAATCTCTCCTCATGTCCCTGAAGAGAAAGACTTTGGAAAAAAAGTCAACATAAGAGGAGCTGGCAATCTCTATCATGTCCCTATCCTCAGTTTGACTATAGGGAAATTCCCCTTGGGTAAGATTAAAGACTCTCACTTTGAGTTATTTTTCTCCCCATAAGAGATCTTCAATCTATTCTCACACATTTACTTTCTCTGATTTCTGGTTTGCTTTTGCCTTGGATAAATGGGTTTCTTTGTTATTTTCAATGTGTGATCATTGTGGAACCAACATTTGATGAGAAAAGAATCAGTCCTTGGATACAGACCTTCTGGGTCTCATTCCCTGGTAAGATAAAGTTGAGGTATATACCTAAAAATTACATCCCCTAGACTAATAATATTTAAGATCCCAGCCCAGTACTCCCTCTCTTTGAGAAGAAGAGAATGACCAGTCTTTGACCCCAATTTCTTGCTTCCCCTTCTGGCAGAAATCAGTGTCCCTTGGAGAACGATGGAAGAAGGAAATGCTAGAGATGTCCAATTTTGCCTCCTAGTGAGCCATATCGAAGTAGACTCATAAGGACATATATAATTGCAAAGATGAGATTAACTCTCCCCTGCCCATTTTTAGATTTAATCACTAGAAGTCCTACTTACTCTTGAGTGGGAGAGGTCTGTGACCCATGTATGCAATACTATGTGACAAATGAGAATCAAATGACTGCCCTCTGGGCACTCCTAAACAAAACTTTAGCTATAATTGGTACACGTAAAATGGAAGGAAGTCACAGGAAGTGACAAAAAGGAATGGTCTTTAAAAATGTCAAGAACTTCCTGTGAAGAAGATCTTAAAGGAGCTCCAGCTTGACTCCTTGGACTGCTCTTGGACTTTTCCCTTAGAACTACCCTGTGGGTGAGTGACAAAGACTAATTCCTTTCCTGGATTTTCTGAAGGGACTAGCCTCAGGAGAGGCCTACCCTATCGAGAGAGGCTCCCTCTGTCCCCAGGTCCTCGGCTCAAGGCTGAGGCCCCTCCGGCTAAGGACTAATTAGCTCTGCTTGGGTTGAGCCAGGGATCAGAGGAAAATACTTAGTATATAGGTTAGATATCTTACCGTATCCTTTCTCTGATTTTCTTACTTTCGCTCTTTCTATATTTTATAAACAAATTGATAAAAAAAAAGACATTTTGGAATTGATTAAAATTCCTGGCAATCCTACTCTTAAGTAATCTGGTCCAACCCTTTATATTAACCCCTTACATTCTGGCCCTTATATAATCTTCATGGGCACAAACAATACGCCCATCTATATACCTATCCGACATTATTATTAAGTACAATTCTTTTGACTAGATTTTGTATGGTTGTGATAAGACCAGTCTTTACCAATTCCTCCTCTCCCAACCCCTTGTCCCCCATCAAGATAGGTTAGGCTAGCCTTTCCCTAAAAGTCAACAGAGTCAGGATTCACTTGGCTTGAGTGTCAGGCTAGATTCACACTGTGTTCCTCTTGATGCAGCTTCCAGCTGGGTTGGCATGATCACATATAGGGGCATAAAAAGTTCTTGGAGTCCTTTGAACCAGGTGGGTGTCCCAAGAACAAGAGAATCACCATCTCTTTTCCTATTGAACAGATGAGTTTCCATATGGAGATGGAGGGAGCCACTTCTATAAAAGGCAAGTATTAGCTTTTATGTTATATTTCTCTCTGGATCCACATGGAGGCAGGGGGAAGCTCTCTGGGTTTTCTCCTAGCTTTACTTTCCCTTTGCTTCAAGTTAAATATTTAATAAATGTTATTAAATATAATACTTGGAGTATTCGATACTAAATTTAATCTTTACATGCTATATTATATTTATTATGTTACATTATAACATACTTTTGCTCTATTAGGGCTACAATGTTCCTCCTACTTTTGGTAACTATTTATTTATTATAAACTATTGGCACTAACAATGACCCTGAATTATTTCATTGTGTTCTCATCCTCAGCCTAAAATACCCGGATTCTCTTGAGTTAGGCCTGGTCTAGCATGAGAGCCAAATTGAGAAAAGTAGGAAGCATCTTTGTTTGAGCTTAGTGGTCTGATGGCTGTGCTCATTTTGGGGGGGAAAAAAGAGGAGAGGAGAGGGGAAAAAGAAAGAGCCCAAGAGCAGCCTCTCTTTATTCAGGCTCCAGGCAGTTCCCATGAAGTTGTCTTGCTGTATCTAAGCTTCAGGGTTGCCAGGCTTGCTCAAATTCCTGAGGACATAATGCTTCTGCGTCGCAAGACCTGACAAGGTTCTGAGATGTTACGGAGGCAGCAGCCTCCCTGTTAGACTGTGCAAGAGAGCCTGGTACAGTTCCGACAAGAAAGGGCTGATGCTGTTCTGCTTCTCTGAAAATGAAAAGCCCTGGCAGCCTGGACTAAAACGTGGGTGATGGAAGAAGGGGAGGCCCATGATTTATCAGTGTAATCATTCATCTCCTGCTTCATCCAGGACCTGCTCTGTGTGCTTGATTAAATATCTAAGCTAGGAGAACAGACATAATAAGATAACACCAGGGGCTACCCTTTCTCTGGCTTCCTTCCCTTCTCACAACCTCAGAAGATTTCCAGGATTTTTTTAAAGGAAATTAAAGGTAGGAGAAGTCTTTGGCACCCTATTAAGGAGGCAGAGGTGAAGGGGGAAGAGGGAGGTACAGGAAGAAGAGAAGGAGATGAGTTTTCTTTGCCTACTGCTCTGCTGGTTTCTTTTTTCTTTTGTGCTATGCGTGGATCAGTGGCTAAAGGAAACAATCCTAACAACAGCAAGAAACATGCTTTCAGTTCCTGGGCACAAGACCATGACGAGAAAATTAATTAAGCTTCTGCTTTCAATGAAATATATCATGGCGTATTCCTCAGGATTGGGGCATGATGACACACACACACACACACACACACACACACACACACAGAATCTCACTCATGGCAATGTACTTCCTGCAAGAAAACTTCAGCCTTCCTCTGGAAAAATAAGCATTTCCTTAGAGATTCATCTGGGGTATACTGAGGTAAAGGGCTAGGAGGGGGGAAATAGCAGAAGCCAAAATAACACAGCAACGGAGTGTAGTAGGAAGATGATACAATTATGGCACTTGGAATGGTGACAGACACAGAAATTCATTTCATCACTTCATAAGAGAGCACCTCCAGAACAGCATTTGGCATCAATAACAACAATGAGCATTTACTAAGCAGCTAATGAGAGTTCTGGATTTGGTATTAGAGGGCCTGGTTTCAAATTGGTTCTGCCACCTCTGTGACCTTAACCTGATTAGGCCTCAGTTTCTTCATCTGTAAAAATGAGGAAATTGGACTAGATGGTCTCCTAGTTTTAAATCTAAGATTGTATTATCCTAATTGTCAGATAGCACAATAAGTGCAGGGGATGCTGAGGCAGAAGCAAAACGGCTAACATTCTCCTGAAGGGAAACATGCATACAAATAAATCAATAAACAAAATATACAAAATAAGCCTTTTTTTTTGAGGAGGAATTAACAACTGGGAGAAATAGGCAGGGCTTTTTGTAGGAAGGTTGATCTAAGCCCTGCGGGTGCTCTGGTTACTAAAAGATTTGAAATTAGAGGGCCTGAGATCAAATCTTGGTTCTGTTCTGGTAATTGGGAGTCACCAAAGATTTTTAAAACTTAATTTATATTGATATCTTTTCTTTTTATATCACCTACATTTCCCATTTTATCCATCCTAAAGATCTGTCCCTTATTTTTAAAAAGGTATAAAAAGGGAGTAGAATGGGGTTCTGCTAAACGAACCAACATATGAGAGAAATTTTTGACATTAAATACAATATTCTGTACCTTCAGTCCTCTAGCTCTTCAAAAAAGGAGAGGAAGTTGCCTTCTTGTATTTCTTGGAAGCCAAGTTTAGCCATTATAATATGTAGCATTCATTTTGGTTTGTTGGTTATCATTAATCTATTTAAATTTTTAAAGCCTTTTATCTTCTGTCTTAATATAATTTCTGAGAAAGAAGAGCAAGGGCCAGGCAATTAGAGTTAAGTGACTTGCCCAGGGTCACACAACTAAAAAGTGTCTGAGACCAGGTTTGAACCCAGGTCTTCCTGACTCCAGGACTGGAATTCTACCTACTTGTGCTCCCGAGCTACCCCTTCCTGATGCTTCTTGAGCCAGGAAGTAATATGGTCATTCTTCTGCTTTAGAAATATCAGTTTGGCAGCTGGGTGAAGATTGGATAATAGTCAGCAAGGAGACCAATTTAGAAGCTATGGCTGCAGTCCCTGTGAGAGGTAATGAAGATCTATATTAGCATGATAGCTGTGAGTGGAGGGAAGGGAACCGATGGGAGACATGTCATGGAGAGACAGAATTGACAAGACTTGCCAGCTGAGGGAAAGGGAAGAATTGAGAATGGCTGTGAAACTGGATGACTGATTAGTTGGTTGCACCCTCAACAGGCATAGAATGGTGGGAGTAGAAATGGGAATAATGGGAAAGATAATGAATTCTGAGTTTGAGATACCTATGGCACATTGGGGTGGAGATGTCCAACATGCAGCAGGAGATTGGAAAGAGGGAACTAAGGAGAGAGATAAGGGCTAGATACGTAGATTTTTTTAAAACTAGGTCTGCACCATAGGGTAGCAGAATTGGCGATGGAAGTACAAAGGTGGTCATGATGAATGATAGAGAAGCCTTCAGAGGCAGGTTTGAAGACAAGAGATTGTTGCCTATGATTGTCCCTGCTAGAGACTCCAAATGGCCAGGGCTTCTGATAGTTTCAGTCTTTGCCAGGATGAAAAGACAATATCCAGAATTCAGTTAGACTCTGGATGCCTTCCCCCTCTGTATTCAGAGGGCCGTTCTTCCTCAAAGCCCAGTTATATAGAAAGAGCAGAAAATCTTGACCTAGGACCAAAAAAACAAAATAAAACAACCTCCTGTCTTAATATCTCAGAGTCTTATATACTGAGGTTTTAATCTTGTTAGCAGGAGATTCTTAGACCCAGACAATAACTTCTCTAGAGTAGCAGAATACATCTAATTATTAATGGATTTCAACTTATTAATTAATGGGTTTTTAAAAACTCTTCTTAGTTCTTAGGTCTTGACCATATAGTGAGTATTCCATAATCTTCTCAAGTTTCCTTCTCTAAGAGCTAAACCATAAACCAAGTAGTGGTTATTTGACTAAAAAATAGTAAACAGCTCTGGATTTGGGGTTCTTCAGCTTTCAAATTCCAAGTTTCTTCTTTTGTCCCATGTAGATGAGCATGAAGGGGAACAGAGGCAAACTAAGTCCAAGAGCAAAGTCATTGTCTCTGCTATAATTTCTAGCCTTTTCACATCTGAATGTGGCCAGCACAGACCTAAAGGGCTCTTCTCATATTCTTGTCTAAGCAAAGGCTCAGAAGCAGGAATTCCAGTGCATGGTAGGGTGGAAGGGGCAAGTGAGTTGACTAGCATTTCTATTTAAGTGACTGGTAGGAGATATGATTAAAAGTAAATATTTTAAGATTCCACACGGTTACTCCAGGTCAGTATTTCTGAGAATTTTGATTAGAAAATATAATTATGTGACCTTTTGATGACCATGAAAAGAGTTTTCATGTTCTTCTAGGGAACCTATAATTCTTAAGTTGTCTATATACATGTTTTCTTTAAGATTTTTCTTGAATAGAGATCCTATTTTCCTTTAATATTACTGTTTTTTGCTTCTCTTCTTCCAGATCATCCTTCATTCTATATACTTATATTCACAATTGGCTGATCTAGACTTGCTACAGTAGATTCTGCTGCATAGGCAATAAATTCTGCTTTCATGATTCTTAATTCTCTCTTGGATCTTGAGGAACATCATGGTTGTTGTTTCTTGTCCTGAGAATTCATAGTCTTCTGTCTTATTAGCTATTAATCAATTTTCCTTCATTTTTCAATATTTATTCAGAAATATTTGGACTTAGATGTCCAAAAGGCCATTTTCCTTCTATTCTTAATATATTTTTTGTTAGCTTATCTACTCATGTTTAAGATTTTTAATTGAGTTTTCTTCCTTCCATGATCTTTGGTACTTTCACCCATTTTTCTTTATAGTCCCCTATCACTCACTTTCTGACTCCTTCCCCTTTGGGGCTGGTTCTCCCTAAAAACTTTCTCAGCTTCTTCTTCAAAATTCTATCATCTCCTTTCCATACTAGTGAAATTACCTTTTAATTGACTTTAGTTTCTGTCCAACTGACTTCTGGGGACATAGAATTGGCCTCAGGTGGATGCCAGTATCCTTTGCTTCAGGACTGATGGATACCAGTATCCTTTACTTCAGGAATCCTACCATGCCCCAAACACATATGCCCATTTCTACTACCCTAATTCCTCTGTTCCATAGTTATTTGGCTAAATACAGGTGCTACAACTTATGCAAGCTTTCCCTTTCCTGTACTTCAACTTCTGCTGCATAAATATTGCTTGAAAAATAACTCATGTATGTCTATCTCCAGAGAAAGAACTGATAAATAGAAATAATAAAGATATAGTTTTATATATACATATATACATGTGTCTTTTTTTTTTAAACAATGTCTTCTCTAGTAGGAGGAAGGGAAGGAAGGAATTAACTGGAAATTTTAATATAACAAAAAAATTAATTCATTTTTTGAAAGGAATAAAAAAAGAAAGGGAGGAGGTAGAATATGGTTGTTGCCACAGAATAGTGGGGTGGCAGCAGGAGTTAGGGTGAGAGGTGATATAGCATTGTGAGCCAATAGAAGCTACAACAGGTATATGGGTATTGCTAAGCATCCAGAGCACAGTTTCCTATGTCCCGTTGCACATCCTTGCCAGAATGTGGGGACTGTTGGGAAAGGAGGCACTAAAAGAGCCTAAGAAATAGGCATTAGAGACCAGTTCTTTCCACTATTAATTTATCAGATTGTAGGGTTCTTCTTGTTGTCTTAATCTGTGGAGACAAATGAAATTAGTTTATCTCTTGCACAGAATTCTTGTTTCAGAGAAGTCTGAGAAGTCACAAGAACACAACAAAATCTTTTCTTTCTTTCTTTAAAAATATTTTTCCCATGTTTACATGATTCATTTTCTTTCCCTCTCCTTCCCCCCCCCCCCACAGCCCATAAGCAATTCCACTGGGTTGTACAAATGTTATCACTTGATACTTATTTCCATCTTATTCATTTTTGCTATAGAGTGGTCTTTTAAAGCCTAAACCTAAATCACACACCCATATATACACAGTTCTTTCTTATTGTGAATAGCAGTCTTCTACATAAGTCCTTCAGGAGTGTCCTCACTTGTTGCATTGCTGCTAGAAGCAGAGTCCATTCCACTGGATTACAACAAAACCTTTAGTACTCTCTCATTGGCCATTTCACCATTTATGTCCTGTTGTTAGGACAGGATTTTAAAACCAAAATCCAACCCCATCATTTTACAAATTTGCTCTCAAGAGCACAGGAATAAAGTAAATGACTGGGAAGAGACTTGAACCCAGTCCCTCTAACTCCAAATACAAAACTTATTCACTGTAGCAATACTACCTACTGAGAAAAGCTTACTTAGGACTCCAAAATTCCACTGACATCAACATAAACACATAAATGTATCTCAAATGACCACAACACAAATTAAGATCACAAATGTGCCTCTGTGTGTGTGCATGTGTGTGTGTGTCTACACTGAATGGAGCAGAACACGTCTTTCATTTAATTGTATTTTCACCTGGAAAAGATAATAGTCTTAGAGGCAAATAACCTGAATGTCTGTGAATTCTGCAAGCTAAGAAGGTGACTTTCTCGTCTGATGTGACTGTATTTGGGATGCAGCCAAAACTGTAGCTTAAAACGTATTTGTTTTGGAATGAGCCCTTAGTGACTCCCTATTTCTTTATTCCAGTCTATTTTCTGAATCAGGGGTTCTTTTTAAGGAAAGTTTGTTTTTTAAGTTACAATCTATTCACTTAAACTGTTAATGAAAATGTCCTCCTTTGATTTGTATTTACAGAAATCACAATTTATCCATCTCAGGGTCCCCTTAAAAAATAAACAGCAATTTCTCTCTCCAATTAAATACAACTGGGCTAGACTTCTCCATATTCTGTGGTTTCTATTAATTAGGGGGAGATTTCCCCTCGTGTCAGCTCCAAGGAAAAGTGAGGCTGAGACAATAAAGTGGGGGTGGGGAGGAAGTGGAAGAACAAGGGCCAGTTAATGGGTCAATTTATTGGACAGCCTTTGCAGAAATGCTTTTTTGAAAAACAACCAGCACCAGCGCCTCTGGGATTCAGAGCCTTCTGTCTGTTTCCAAAGGCAGCAAATGTGGCTGAGAAACACACAGCTAAAAGAAGGGGATCCTGCAGGCAGACCCTTCGCCGAGGATCGGCAGCCCTGGAGTTAAAGTCACCGACGTAATTACAGCCAAAGGAGGCGTGTTGGAGCAGGCCAGTCTATCTGTGCTTTCTCCAAGGAATCAGCTCTGGTTATCGCACACCCCCAGCAGGCTTGTTGTCTATTCCCAAGCAGCAGCAGACCTGCTTCATTAGGACTTTACACTCCGCTGCTGCAAGCCTCCTCCCTCCCTTCACTCCTCTCGCACCTTCCCACCCCATTTCCCTCAGGGGGTTCTTTCTCTTCCCTGCTCCCCCTCTTTCCTTAGCCCTCCCACGCCTCACACCCCACCCTCATCGTACTGGGACAACAATTCATTCCAGAAGAAAAATCAACAGAGCCTGGTCTGGGTCATAAAAGGGAGAGCCTGGAAAACGGGACAAATACTCTCCTCCCCAGAAGCCCCAAAGCCTGGCATGCTTGATAGAAAATAACTGCCTCCCACGGAGAGGCCAGTGAGCTCCCCATCCAGAATGGGAGGCTCTCCGGCTGATCTTGGGTAATAAGCGGCATCTTCACCTCCCCTCCATTTGCAGAGCTTTTCTTTTTTAAGCTCAGACAGGGCGGCCATTTAAATAGGGCTGGGAGGCTGGCGAGCCATTCTTGTGCCCTTTCCCTCAATAAATACCTTCAAAACTTATTCATAGCCCTCCAGTTGTGTGGAGGGAATGCGGGGCTATGAACTGCACAGCTGTAGCAGATTCTTCTCCGCTGTTTTCTCAAGCTAAGGCATGTTTTAAACAAAGACGGGTTATTCTGGGTGGAGAGGAACGAAGCTTGGGACCGGCAGGAATGGCACAAGTCCTAGAAAGGATACGGGACCACGCGAAAGAGGCAGGATCCGGCAGGCAACTTTTGGTGGTTCCGTCCAGTGCTGGGGTTCCGTGGCCGCAGCTGGAACTCGCCACTGAGATCCTGCCGGGCTTCCCCTCTTGGTACAGAGAGCCACGAGGCACCTTAAGATCACTCTGGGAACGATTTTCAACCTTCGACAGACACATAGAGAAATCCCCAGTTGGGAAACATCATCCTGAACAAGCGTGGCCGTTAAAATGCCCCCAATCCTCGCCCTGAACATGTCCATGGCAAAAATAGCCAGGCGAAGATGGGCTGTGCCAGGTACCTGAGGGAGAAAAGAACCGTTCTGTAGACACACAGGGGTGTGAAAGGGGAAAAGTTAAAACCATCTCATCCTACGAGGTGAAGCAGGAAATCTTGGGGCCAATAAGGAAGCTGGGATCGGAAGAGAGGAGCTGTCCAAGGCCAATAGTCTTGCCTAACATCCCATTCTCTATGGCGGTCATCTTCCCTGGAGGGATGGCAAGAATGTAGCCTTGGTTAAAGAACGGGGCTCCAGGTCTTGGCCTCCTCTCTCTACCCCTTCCTTCCTCAGACTCTTCATTCTGTCCTTTGTCTCCAGCTCGTGTCAATTTTAGAAATGAATATCCAATACTCCAAGTATTATATTTATAAGTTTTATTAATAATAAAACTTGAAGCAAAGACTAGGGAAACAGAGAGAGCTCACCAGCCTCACACGTGAAAAAGAGAATGAGGGAGGCTTGCCCACAGCTTAAAAACCATAACGTAAAGGGGAAAAGATTCTTGGGGCAAGAGAAGCATTCTGGGAGATGAAGTCCAAAGGATACAAAAATTCCACTTAGACATTGTTATTAAATTCTAAAGAGAAACAGAGGCCACCAAATCATAGGTAAGAATCTCTTTAACCTTTGAAATCCTTTGAAAACCACATACTGAAATTATCTGTGCTAAAAATTAACTTTTATGTAAAAATGTAAAATGTTTTTATCAAAACATTCTATTTTTATTAATTTTGTTAAATATTTTTAATTATATATATATGTTATGTTATATATATATATGTTATATATATATATATATATATATATATATATATATATATATATATATATATTTGGTTCTGGCTTCCCAAGTATTTGACACCTCTGGGATAAGAGACTTTAAGGTTGGATATGAAAGAAAAGGAGAAGAAACGAGAAAACTGAGGGAGAAAAAAAGAAGAATTTAGGCATGAATGCACAAGAAACTCAGCGACCAATTTAAATTTCCAAAGATCTAGGTAGACCCTTGGTGCAGATGCTTACATGAAAGGTCTGATAAGAAAACACTTCTCCCACAAACATTTCAACAAGATTTTTTTTAATACTTCAAAAGGAAAAAAAAAAACAGAGCAATAAATTCCTCCATTTAGGCAAGGGAAGGATAATAAATTTGACAGAAGCCTACAGGTGCTCTAAGTAGAGGCACAGCAGGGAAGGAAGAAGCTAGAATGGAAATCTGAGACCTGAAGCCTCCGGATCTCTGTTTCTGGTCTGTCATAATCCCCTGCTCAGATTTAACCAATTTATCTTCCTAGGAGGCTTTTGGGGATGAACTAAACTAGAGTAATAGAGGTTTGAGCCAGGCCCCAAACACAACACAAGGAAAAAGACTCAGTAAGAGCCTTCCGAGAGGCCTAAAGTCAGTATCTGAGTTAAGGCAATGGAACCACAGCAAGAAAGAAAGGTGGTGCAGTACACAACCTAGGCACAAGATGCCAATCAAGAGACTAGAGCTCAAAACCACTGGAGCTTGGCAATCCTCATCAAAGTAACAGTAGGAAATATGGCCACTGCAATGTCAAGAAGCCTGTGCTGAAGTGATGGCAGGAAACAGGGATAGCACTTGCCAGATCTATTAGAAGCCAAGAGCAATGTGAAAATAGAAAGATTCTTCCATTCACCTCCAGAAATCCAAAACCTAGTTATAGCAGACAAAATCCAGAACTTCTAAGTCAAAGAAAAAATACTCTAAGCAACCAGAAAGAATTTAAGTTCCAAGAAAACAACTTATAAGGCTTTGCAACAACTTCTACAAAGAGAGAAATGTTTTCAGTATGAAATTCTAAAAAGCAAAAGCAAAAAGCTTGAAACAAATAATTATTTTAAATTATTGAAAAATAGTTACTGAAAAACTAAATAAATTGAATTTTTAATAAAATAGAGGACTTTGAAACATTTCAAAGGGAAAGATCAGAACTGATTAGTACCTTTGAAATGAAAAGACAGCAGTCAAGAGAAGCTAAAAATGTGTATGGATTTGAATAATTAAACAAGGGTAATTCAACCCTCCTGGTGACAAGCTTATCCATCAGGAGTATGATGATGGTAGAGTCAAAGCGGGCAGAGCAGCTGGTGACAAATGAAGAGATGGGTTGTGATTTTGAACCCTGTAAGTACTTTACAAATATTACTTCATTTGATCCTCCCATCGGCTCTGGGTGGCAGGTGCTAGTATCCCAATTTTACAGTTGAGGAAACTGAAATAAGTAGTTTATGGGTGATTTGTCCAGGTTTTACATAGCTAGCAAGACTCTGGGGTCATTTTTGAACTTAGGTCTTCCTAACTTAAGGCACGTCCTTCTATTCACTAACCACCTAGCTAGGTTTAAAAGGGAAGCTAAAGATGGAAAAGGAATTTTTAAAAACATGAACTTTGAAGGGAGAAAAAGAAAGGGAAAAATAAAAAGAAAGAAAGTAAACATAAGAATCAGAGAAGGTGATCTGGGCTTGGTGAAGAGAAGAAGCAAAGGAATAGGAATAGGCCATTTCAATTTATAGAAATGAGTGCTGAACACATTCTTTCTCTTTATCTGTTTCATTATTGTTTACCCAGAGAGGAGCAGAGAGTAAGAAGAGAGAAAAAATCAAATGGGCATATGCTTTGGAAAATATAATTAATAACTATAATCAGGAACATAAATCAGATGAACCCACTGATAAAATGGAGGAGAGAATGCAGAATGGATTAGAAAGCAAAATCTAACAATATACTTACAACATAAATATTTACTTATAGTTAAAATAAGAGTTTGAGAGTCTGAAGCTGAACTTTTTTTCAGACAAATTCAAAACAGCATAAGTAGCATCATGCCAGTCAAAGCTACAGTGAAAATAGTCATTAATAAATACATATATAATACATAATAAAATTATATAAATACTTAATATGTATACATAGATAGAGAGATAGATAGATAAATAAATAGACATTTGATGGTATAGTATCTAAATGCTTAAAAGAAAAGTTAATCAATTTGTAGGGAGAAATAGGTAATAAAATTATAATAACCAGGGAGTCACAATATGCCCTTTCCTGACCTGGACAAATTTAACAAAAAGATCAACAAGAAGTCAACAGCCTAAATAGAATCTTAGAAAAGTTTGCTATAATAGATTTCAGGTAATTACAGAAACCTAAGAAAAAGGAATGTATTTTTTTCTCAGCTATACATGGTACCTCTACAAAAATTGACTGTCCTAAGGTATAAAAAAAATCTCTTGAGCAAACTCATTAAAAGAGTAATAATATTAAACGTAACCTTTACTGACCACAGTGCAATAAAATTAAAATCAATAAAAGGTATTTGAAGAATTTTCTAAAGTCATACAAAGATCCCTCAAATCTAAGACAAAGATGCAAATGGTTCCAAACTGCCAAGCATCTAGATGTGATTCCCCTAAATTCTATTGGGGTAGAAAGAATTTTACTATTCCAATACAATTTTCCAGACACACCCATAGATTAACCATCAATTGTTTTCTTGTTCACCCCATGTTTTTAAAGCCATACCCATAGTTCCTTTGGAGAAAGACTATCACCCTTTATCCATTCATCATGGTGATGGGCATCATGCCTCTTCCCATCATCCCTAGATTATCTATGTGTGTGGAAAGCTCTATCTTTTCAGACAACTTCAGGACTGGACCAAGCTCCATGTCAGACTTCATCAACTATCTGGAGGGGGCAGGGAGTGACCCATAGCTCAAACTTCATGCCTTCAAGTGAATTTCCATCCATAAGTTAGAATCTAATTGTACCAAAGCAGATTGGCCATGAGCAGTAGTAAGGAGTCCTGGGAAATAAAAATAAATTAAAAAGGTCAAACTTTCTCTCACGGTTATCCTTTGGGGGAGCTAATTGTAGGTGGAACTTACCTTGTGAGGTCAACAATGCAAAACTCACCATTTCATCTACCAGAAAAGGGAAAGTTAGTCTCTATATAGAAGCTCTAATTAATCCAGCTGAGTTTACAAGAGGAAATCCTCAATAAGGTCTCCTCCTCAGTGGAACACTGGAAAGATGAAATTCTGAACTGTAGCTATTAGCAACACTGTCATTAGCCACTTTTATTCATTAGAAATGAATCAGTTCATTTCAATCAAGTGGTGATTCATTTACTGTTTACTTCTTTCCTTGTAATTGCCAAAGTTGGTGAAACCACTGCAACCCTGACTACCCTCTAATTCCCTGCTAGAGGAAGTGGCCAACTAGGAAGAAGCATTCTTGGGGCCAGTGAGGGGAGGGACATTCAAGGAAGACTCTCTTACTGCTTGCTTCCATTCCTGTAGTCTGTCCTGTTCCTATTCTTCATTGTGGTGACCCTGATCTTGGCAACGTTTAACAAATTCTCCAAAGAAATTTCTGGGACAAAAATCGCGTGTTTCTACCCACAGCTTATTAGTTCTCGCCTCCCTTCCCGATGTCCGTTTCACCTGTGGTATTAGCAGATCTCTTAAGGAATTCTTTTGAGCTTTCAAGGAACACTTTTTGAAGATGAAAAGCTTATTGGTCTCTCCCTCTAATTCCCTGATACAAAAGGACAATCCATCTTTGCTCTGTATTGTAAAGCCGCCCTACCCAAACTGTCAATAAGAGCCAAGGAATACGTTCACTGTCCCTGTCAGGATCCTCAAGCATCCATCCTGGCAATTTCACAAGACAAACGAGATCCTTCTCCCAACCCCAGTGAAAGAACTCCCATTTATTTCAAACTAAACTCTTGCCAGGAGAAGCCAGAATCTGAGCTCTAATATTTCTTTTCTTCCACAATATCCTTCCCTCACTAAAAACGAATTTAACCATGAGGCCATCTCAATAGCATTCTTTCCCATTACAATAAATATTCTAAACAAGACCTAACCTAGGTTCTGGGATTAAAATGCAATGATTTCTTAATGGACCATAAAATGTAATAAAATTAACTTTATAGATAAACAGAAACTACGAAGTATAGAAGGGAACACAATTTCTAAAAATAAATATATATACATATATATATACATATATATATGTATATATATATTATCTCAATTAAATGCTGCTTTGCAGTCCAGGTAGGTGACTCGGTGAATAGAGAAAGCCAGGCCTGGATATGGGAAGTCCTGGGTTCAAATTTGACCTCAGATATTTCCTGATTTGTGACCCTGGGCTTAACCCTAATTGCCCAAGCCCTTACAGTTCTTTTGCATTGAAAGTGATGCTTAGCATCAGTTCTAAGCAAAAAAAATAAGATTGATTTTTTTTTTAATGATACTCTGCCTCCAATGTCACCACAGCAACTGACCTTGTTAGCTGAGGAAGGCATTTCCTGGAGGACCATAGAAGTACTAGTAAGACTTCTGACATAACATTTCCTTGGGGCTGGGGTTTTTATGCATCAGGCAGCAAGGAAACCAAACTACCTCCTTACATCTTTAAAGGACACCCAACTACCTTATATTTGTTTTCTTTATATTGTTTTGTATTCTCTTTATATTTATTCTACATACATTTATATAAGTACTGGAGAGTAGAGATTGTTTTATTCTTTACATTTATCTTCTCAACACCTAGCACAGTACCTAGTGCATAATAAATGCTCAATAAATGTTTGTTGATTGAGTGACAGTATCAAACCATGGTTTAATTTATCAACTCTAATAATATTTCTCTCCAAAGTTCCCAGAACTATAAAAATGGAGATTTGAACCCCAGACTTCAATCCCCAGAAGTCCTTGGTACTTCCCAGAATTCCCTACAATCTCACCTGAGTCTCCACCTGGACGAGATCACAATTTATTATTTAAAGGGCTCTCTGCCTCTCTTCCTCTACTCAGAGATTGCAACATGCTAGTAGGCTGTGAATGGGCTAACCGTGCCTTAGGCATGTGGCTTATTGTTTTGTATCCTGGATTTCTAATAATCATTAATAAACCTCATAAAAATATAATATGATTACAAGAGACTAATGTAACTGTTACAGAACACTCAAGCTTTGTTATTTGAAAAAAGAGGTGAGAAATCGGTCATTTTCCCCTCCTCCTTGGTCAAAATCCTGCTAATTCAATTGCATCTAAGTATTAGTCATTTTTAATCCGAGTTTGAGTGGTCATTGTACATTCTTGGTCTTAATCAGGGTGGAAGGTGGCATACTTACTAAAAGAGAAGCTTGAAAAAGAAAGAAAACCAGGCATCCAATTGAGCCTTCTGGTAGTCTCTATGATGAAGATGGGAAATTCTTTAACCACTGCTATGCTTTGCCATATCTGAACACTGAGTCTCTCCAGAGTTAGTGGTAAACACTTTCACTTGCCCAAGTTTTAAACATCCTTCTGCTTAGTTTGCCAGAAGAGGGATGGAGAACTGCTCTACTCCTTTCTCTTTTCAAGTTCAATAATTACATAGGGATCAATTTCTCGTAAGTTTTCCCTAAGTATAAAAATCTTTCCCAGAATGAAATATAGCCATAGACACATGGATGAAACCAAGGATAGACCTCTGAAGTGAGAAATATCAACTTTTAGGCTATTAGAGAATTAAAAGACTAATTATTACAATAGCTTATATTTATATAACACTCAGTGATTCAGTTCAATTCAACACATTTTAATACATTTAATTTTTTCTTTCCCAATTACATGCAAGATTTTTCAACACATACAAAACTTCAAGATCCCAATTGTCTCCTTCCTTCCCTTTTCCTCCCCAAGATGGCAAGCACCTTGATCTAATCTACATATGTATGATCATGCAAAATGTATTTCCTCATTGGTCAAGAATTCTACACATTTATTAACCATAATTTAATTCAAATCCCTCATTTACAAATATGAAAACTTGGACCTTGAGATATAAAGTAACTTCCCTAAGATAAAAAGGTAGTAGACCCAGGGCAGAAATTTAAATCTTCTGACCCCAAATCTCGTGGTTTTCCCAAATACCACATTTCTTCTAGCTTGAACTATATATAGAGCATTATTGCATTCACATAAACAAAAGCAGAACTATAATGTGTCTAGTTCTTATGTCAGAGGATCATACTTTACTTTAAAGGCTAAGATTCATTTGCCTTCTGTTTGTTGTCACTCATTCATTACTTTATGTTACCCAGCATGTTGTCACTGGCTCCTTCTGTAGCACATGATTTGAAAGGTTCAAAGAATGAAGAGATCCATTTACAAGTCAAAGAAAACAAGTAGGGTTCACTCTAGAACTGGTAGAACAGAACATCTATCTTTGAACAACTCTTTCCTGGAGGCTTTTAATTCCAGTCCAGCCCAGCAGATGGAATTGTCTCTAAAGTCTCTAACGTCACTTCTCAGACCTAGGAAAGATGCATATGGCCATTGTTGACAGCTTCTGTTTGCCTTCACTTTTTCTATAGTTCTCTAGAGA
This sequence comes from Monodelphis domestica, assembly GCF_027887165.1. Classification (NCBI taxonomy): domain Eukaryota; kingdom Metazoa; phylum Chordata; class Mammalia; order Didelphimorphia; family Didelphidae; genus Monodelphis; species Monodelphis domestica. The sequence continues at coordinate 281,698,140 of NC_077233.1, read as the reverse complement.
GATACCATCTCTAGATGGCAAGTCCTGAATATTGCAGTTAGGCTCTACTCTCCTAACTTCATGTGTGTTATTCAGAGCCCCCTTATTTCATTTTATTTCATTTTTAAACCCTTGTCTTGTCTTAGAATCGAACCTAAGTAATGGTTCCATCTCCAAGCTTGAATCTGTCCACAGAGCTGAGTACCTACCCTTAGACCCCCTTATTTAAATTGACACTTACTCTTCTTCTGTTGAATTTCATAGCAGTGGCCCCCTAAAATGGACCTGGCTCTGAATTTCTCCCCTCTCCTGCACTTCTGCCAACCTCTGGCATCATAGAAGCACACTAAGTGGTTAGGAATGCCACTCATCCCATTTCCAAAATGGTCTCTGGCCTTTTCATCAGGTTAAGTCAGCATCTGTTTCAAAGCATATCTTTTCTCTCCTAGAATCTAGGAGTTATTGATCCCTGGGAGGCAAGTGCTATTATCATCCCCTTTTACAGAAAAAACAAAACCAGGCAGACAGATTAAGTACTTGCCTGTAGTCATACAGCTAGAATCTCAGGCTGGATTTCAACTCGTCTTCTTGACTCTAGGACCCATACTCTATCCCCCGAGTCACCTAGCCCCCTCTTCAGTTTGGTAAAAAGATGGAGGAGTGACAGTAGAAGTAGAAGAGAGGCCAAGCACTCCCCTGATGATTTTACACATCAAAGAAAGAAAAATTTGTTGTCCTCACTGCATGTAGTAAATGAGGGACCCATGAGGCCAATTCAGATAACCCCTTGATTTTTTACAGATCAAAAATGCTAAGTTCCAAAGAATTTAAATAACTTTCTGAAAATCACAAAGATAGAAAGTGATAAAGCCAGGATTTGAATTCACATCCTCTAATTTCAAATTCTTCACTGCTTGTACTCTACCATCTTCCCACTAATAAAAGATGAGTGAACTAATTTATAAAGAACTACACATTATAATCAACAGAAATGATCAGGGAAGAATTCTTGGAGGACGTGGCATTTGAATTGGGCTTTAAAAATGGGGAGCAACTGTACAAGGAAGAGTCACAAGACATGAGACAATCTCTCCTTTGCTCTTCACTTTGTGAAGGAGTTGTACAACTACAAATACCATGTACAAGTTATACAAGTACAAGTTCATCTATTCTGTACCCATGAATTTTACTGCTGAGAAAATTTGGGCTCAGAGAGATTGAGTGATTTGTCCAAGATCAGGTAGAGCCTTCACAATCCCAGACCTTTATATTGAAAATCCACTGCTTTGAGTTTTCCTTTTCTTGGCACTGCTTCCCTACCAGCCCTAGAATTTTGGACCCAATGAACCAATTTCCCAGCAACTGCCAAACTTTATAAGAGTTTCAGAAACAACAACCTCCCCAAAAGGGCTAAATCTGAAACATTCATTCATTCCTTCATTCATTCAACACTTATTTTATGCCTATTTCTATGCAAGGCGTTTTGCTAGACTCAGAGGAGAGAAACAAAGTCTGGATAAGGCATAAAGAGAGACTGATATAGCATTAGCCTAATAGTGATGAAGAATTCATAATCCGGTTCCGTATGAACAAGATTTGGAAAATCTAGCTAAGCTCTGTCTTGCAAGAACAAGATCCACTCCTCTGGCATTCTTTTCCCAGTCTTGTGTGCTAAAAGATGCCCTAGATACTTCAGAGAGCAGTGTATCAGCTTCCCTTCAGCAGAATCCCATCACAGAAGCCTTTCAATTGTCTCTCTCACCAGGCTGCTGAGAATGCAGACGTCAGTCAATGGTACACAACAAAGCTTCAAGCCTCCAACTGAAGAGGCTAAAAAAAGAGTCATCTGCCCACTAAAAAAAGGAATGCTTCAATGTGGATCAGACAGAAATAACAATAATTAAAGCTAAAGCGGCAACTATTAAGAAGGAAAATGGTGGTCTGCTTTTTAATCATCCTTCCCAATGGCTTAAACAGGTAAACGGCAGATTCAAGAAAGCCCAAGGATTTGAAAATTCCAAAGGGAAATCTTTTCTTGTTTAGGACATAATGAATGCAGTCTTCAGAGACCACAGAGTCTGGCTTGTTGAGCTCTCTGAACTGTCAGCTGAATAATTATCTGCAAAATGTGTGTGGAGGTGAACTCCCTCGGATTTCAGCTCTTTTCCTGTTTTGAAACACAAGGTTAGTAACCTTTGGAACAAAACAGAGCAAAGTCAAGGACCAAGCCTCCTTTCTTTGTCTTTTATTGATATTGGAAGGTGGGGCGTTGTCTTAAAAAAATAAGATGCATTTCCATCTGAAGGTCCTTCTCCGGTGCCCTTGGAAAACATCTAGCTGTTTGCAGAATGAAAAATCCCTTGGTCATGGTGGCAAGGGAGAAATGCTATCTAATCAAGTAAGCAGCCTTGGATTCTGGGTTAAAGAAGGGCATATGGCAGACATGTTGGAAGTGGGGGAGGGAGGCCAGACAAAAGCAGAATTACTGCTTTATCTGTCAGTATATTCTCTAGACTTTCTCTTCTCATCTGTCTCTATGCCCTGCAGAGCCTGATACTAAGAACCTTTCAGCCAGTTGGTACTAGTGCTTTGGGATTTGTGGGCTTTCCCTCCATCCCCAAGCTAAGCCTTCTTTTATGTGTTGTCTCTATTAACATATGAGCTTGTAAAAAGGGAAACTCTCAATTTTTTAAATTGTAACCTAAGAGTGGTGCTTAGTACTTAGTAAGACCTTTCTTTCACTCATTCATTCCTTCTTTTAGTCTTTTATTCAGCTACTGAGTCCAAAACAACTGTTCCTTCTCCCTTTCCACTAAGGGGGCCATCTGCTCTGGACCCATACATTTAGTAAGACAGAATTTAATCCTGGGGGATCCTTACCACTAATGAAGAGAGTTAGACTCACTTTCCTCAGACTTTTCAGCTCATTAAACCTCTGCCCCAACACTCTAAGTACAATTATCTTTAGCCTAAGTTTGGGCTCATTTCTAGGTCTTCCCCAATTTGGGGAGTACAATATACTCAATATGCAATATGTAGCAGATAAGGGACAGGTATGGGACAGGTATTTATCTACTACACTCCTACAATAAGGCCAAAGCAGAAACTGACTGAACAGCTTGAAACAAACAAGATTCAGTAATAATTCATGACTATTATTATGATGTAAAAGAACCTAAAGCAGTTTGTAAATTTCACCTTGACTCTGAGCCTGCCCAAACATCATCCATGTCTTCTGCAGGTGATTATTTTCTTTTTATCACCAGTTATCTCTACACCTGGACATGTCCATCTCCAGAAAAGGGTCCATCATCTTCTCAGAAGCACAAAGTGGAAAGAGGTTGTCAGCTTTTGAGCTTGTGCTTCCTGAGGGAGTGGTCAACCCAACGGAATGTAGGGAAAGTGTATTGATTCTCCTACCTCATACAGATGAGTAGTTTGAAGGGAGATTCTAGTGACCAGAAAGTGTCTTTTTGGTTTCAGAAATCCAATGCCTTTTTCCATCTCCATCTTTTTGGTTCCATAAGCACGTCCAGTGATGGGAAGTCCAGGAATGGGGTGTACTACCTTCCATAAAAGAGGCAAAGGAAGAAAGTAAGCTGAAAGATATCTTTTCTTTTAATTGATGAAGCAACCTGCACTCTTGCTGCTGTCAGGAGAGGGAAGGATGGTTGGAGAAGGGCAAAATTAAAGTACCAATAACAAAGGGCCAAATCCTTTTGTCACCGCCAAGGCTATAAGAAGCCAGGAGCTGCCTCAAAAGATACCTCGTTCTACTTATATGGGGAAAAATACTCTAAATCACTCTTGATTAGAGAAATGCAAATTAAAATAACTCTGAGGCACTACTTCATGCCTATCACATTAGCTAACATGACAGAAAGGGATAATGACAAATGCCAAAGGGCATGCGGAAGAGTTGGGACATTAATGTGCTATTGATGGAGTTGTGAACTAGTTTTGCCATTCTGAAGAACAATTTGGAACTATACCCAAAGGGTTATAAAACCTTTAGCCCAGAAATCCCCCTCATAGGTGTTTGTTCCAAAGAGATCAAAGAAAAAGAAAAGGACCTACATTTACAGAAATATGTATAGCATCCTTTGGCAAAGAATTGGGAACTGAGGAGATGCCCATGAATTGAGGGGTGACAGAATCCGCTGTGGTATGTGACTGCGACGAAATACTAAATTCTATAAGAAATGATGAGCAGGATGGTTTCAGAAACACCCCAGAAGGCTTATATGAACGGATGAAAAGTGGCATGAGTCAGCTCAGGAGAACATTGTACACAGAAATTAGCATATTGTATGATGATCGACTGTGAATGACTTAACTATTCTTAGCAATACAATGACACCAGATAATTTGGAAAGGTTTGGGATGAAAAAACTATTCATCTCCAGAGAAAGAACTAATGGAGCCTGAATGCACATAGAAACATCCCTTTAAAGTGTTTCTTGATTTTTCTTGTGCTTTATTTTTTATAATGGCTAATATGGAAATGTGTTTTTCATGATTTCATATACATAATTGATATATTTCTTGATTTCTCAATGGGTGGGGGAGAGGTGGGAAGGAAGCCAAGAATTTGGAATTCAAAATTTAAATAACATTTTAAAGGAAAAAAACAGATACCATGTTCAAATCCTGTTAAATATTAATATAATTTCAATAAGGTTGATGGAATAAGATGTGTGTGGAAATCTTAGTGACAGCTAAGTTTTCCCCCATGATCTCACCCCCACCTTCCACCCTGGGGGCATAGTTCTATGCCTTCTTCCCTGTGAGTCTTTTGTCAGGAGAGAGAGAAATGGGCTCAGTCCAATTGTTGGACTAGGTCAGGCAGTGGCAGGTGGGTGTGAGGATGAAGCAATCCTTGACAAATGACACTTTGGGAAATAAAGAAGAATTTGCATTGAGGAAGGCTAAAATCAAAATGTTGTTGGCAGATTCATGGTTCTCTGAAGCTGGGGAACGCAGACAGATGAAGATGAAAAGTCATTGAATTTTTGAAGTAAAAAAAGATATGTTTTAATAGCCAGATTCTCCCTTAAAACCATCCATCTTTCCAGATATATCTCCCAGGTAAATAGGACAGAAAACATTACCAATGTTTTGGAGCCAGACAGTGCTTCATCGGGCTGGCCTTCTGGAAAGAGATAAATGTGATGGGAGAAGTGACACCTTTCTGTAACTTCAAGAATAAGATGGGAACCCTGAAATACTATTCAAGCCCTCAATAGTCCTTGACCTCATTGATCATGTCAGCCTTCACCAGGAGGGGATGGGAAAGGCTTCCTGTTGTCAGGGAGATGCTAGTTGAGGCTGAAAGGAAGTCGGGGAGGTCAGAGAGGGAGAAGAGGAGGGAGAGTGTGCCAAGCAAAGGGGATGGCATGAGAAAATGTGCCAGGAGCCAAGATAGGGAGAATCATGTTCATGGAGCTGCCGGGGGCCCATGGTCGTGAATCAAAGATTATCTGCCCTAACACCCGCCACATAAGATGCAAGAAGAAAAGTAGGGTGGGCTTGGCTGTGGAGGACTTCTGAATACCAACGTGTTTTGCCTTTACAAGCCACTGGAGTTTATTGAGTAATCAGAGGTGAACTGTGAGAAAATTACATGAGTGACTCAATAGAGAATGGATTAAACATGGCGCATAATGACAAAATTGATGTTTAGAACAGAAGACTTTGGTCCATGTACTCTTTTCTTTAAATGTTTCGAGTTTGATGGCTGATATTTTAGCTTGGGATAAAAAACAAACTATTTAAGAATGATCCATCCAAGCAGGAACTTGATATTTATACCCTGGGGTCTAGCAGAGTGCCTGACATAGCATAATAGCATAGAAGGAACCCAGGACTCAGAGTAGGGGAACCTGAGTTCAAGTTCTGGCTCTGTCGCTTTGTGATTTGGGACAAGTCATTTCTGGTCTCCGAAGGTTCTGTTTTCTCCTCTCTAAGATGAAGAGGCTGTGCACAATGATTTCTGAGGTCCTTTTCTATTTCTAGGTCCTCTGATCTATAAAATAAGTGCCTACAATACCTGCCTCACTGGGAAATCTTTGAGAATGAAAAATAAAATGCATGAAAATTGTTTTGTAAGCTCTACAGTGCTAATCGAATGTCAGTTATTATTATTATTATTATGGTTGTTGAATAAATGCATGAATCACCCTTTAGCTCCATGCATCTAATAATCATATTTTGAACCTAACATATTCAGCCTCTGTCACCTACAGATTGCAAAGTGCCCTCAAGCAAAGACAATACGCGTCATTATCCCACCTCTACTGAGCCAAGTGATTAGCTCAAGGCCAGGCAGGGAGGTGATGGACTACAAGTGCAGAATGAGAGAGACTTTCAGACATAGCCCTTCTGTGGGTCACTATTTATTATCAGGGAGGACCTTTTGGCAGAGGACAGTCATGGAGGAGAAGTGGCAGTGAAATTCCCATACGTAAGAAGGAAAGGATGGGGATGAAATATTTTTAAAATACACAGAACGAGTAGAAGGAACTCTTGAAGAGGCTCCAGGCAAGAAGAGCAATCAGGAAATGGTGGTTCCAAATTTAACATAAACCCGAAAAGACAAGCTTATGTGATAACCATCTTTTTTCTTTCTTCTTAGTATAAGGAAATGCTCCTGTTTATTGATATTAAAGTCTATAATAACACAAAATGTTTTCATCCATCCAAGGAGGAAGACCTCATGTTGACATGGATGGGGAGCGAAATCTGGTGTCAAGATGACCATGATCAGAGCAGATCACAAACTCTAGCTGCACGACCATTTGCCCAGCATTTAACACTCAAATTCTTGGTTTGCTCATCACTAAAATTAATTAATAAATTAAATTGTGTTTGTTTTGAGGTGCAGATAAGGTGATATATATAATTGTGTTTGTTCAGTCATTTCAGCTGTGTTCTACTCTTTGTGACCCCATAGGAGCTTTTTTGGGACAAAGATACATTTTCTTCTCCAGCTCATTTTACAGACAAGGAAACTAAGGCAAAGAGCGTCAAGTGACTTGCTCAGGGTCACACAGCTAGGAAGTCTCAGAGGCCAGATCTCTACTTAGGAAGGGGACTTCTCCCGATTCCAAGCCCAGCGTGCCACCTTGCTATCTCACTAGATGAATGTTAACTGATTATTTTCATTGTCCTTCTCAGCTATGATTCTGCTTATCCCTGGAAGGTGCATTGATGCCTTCTATAGCTGGTATCAGAGACCTATATGGAGAGTGTACAGTCTTTTCCCAGTCTATTTCTTCATCACTTTCACAGTCTCATTGGATCATCCGTTTAAGAGTGGGGAGGGACCGCTAGAAGGGGCGTCTGTCCAGTGTAATCGTTTTAAAAACAAGGAAACTGGAGACCAGAAAAGTTGTATGGTTAACCCAAAGTCGTATTCAGTAACAATTAACAGAGCTGAGCTAAGGGGAAGGATATTAAAATAGTGAAGAAAGGTAAGAGATAAGGGATGGCGATGGAAGAGGAAAGCCAGTGGCAGCTACCTCTGTGCTGGGGAGCCAAAGGCAAGTTAGCACCGTCTGAGTTTTAAGTCATTTATCTGTAAATTTTGGCTAATGCTTACAGTACCTGCCTCAGTGTTATTCTGAGTAAAGCCTTTATTTTGGAAACCTTGAAGTGTTATAGAAATATAAGTGATTATTTCACAGTTTGGCTTGGACCTGGCCTCGTCCCAAAGAACTTGGGAAAGTCCTATCAAAGGGGGAAAAAATCGCTCCCTTTGGACAGTACAATGTGTCGGGACGACGCTGTAGAACACAGTTTTTGAGCCCCAGATTCCATAACCAAATCAGAGGTTTCAGCTAAAAAACTGCAAGGGGATGATTCCCACAGACTCCTTTGGGGAGGTCTAGCATTGAATAGAACCATTTGCTCAGTGCTCCCTCCTGCCCAGTTCCATTACAGGAACCCGTCACTTTCCCCCAATTCCCCCTTGCCAGTTCTCGCTCCATTGTCAGAGCCAGATCTCTCCTGCTCCCTTTCAAGCCCTTCCAGAGGGCACACCTTTTCCTTGAAGTCTTCTCATTGAAGTCCTTCCCATTGCAAGCTTCCCCTCCCACCCCAAGAAGCACAGCATCCAAGTATCCTTCCAGCAGGGATGAAGCCACCTACTTGGCTCCTGACTTGGTGTTTGTTTGTTTGAGTGAGCTGCCTGTCTAATTCGGGCCAGAGGCCCACAGGGCAAGGGCTGCGCCCTCTTTTCTGCTTTGTGTAGAGCCAAGTCCACCTTTGGCACTCTGCTAAGAACAACAATAACAATAATAATCACAGTGTGTCAGGAGGGGGTGTGGAAGGGTGTGGTTGGGACCAAAATTAGAGACTCAAAATAAGAGCCAAAAGATGGCAGAAAAGTTAGAGGAGTCCCAGGAGTGTGTCTGCGCCACTTGAAAGTGCCAGGCATATTTTGGGGGAAGAGCAATCAGATGGAGCATTCTGCCTCTAACCTAAATATGGAGATGTTTAGATTAGACAGCAGTAAAGCATCTTAACAGCAAAGGCAAACTGTCAAAGGAAGGAACTGCTGGCTGGGCTAATTATGGCTAACTCATTAGAGCTGTTCAAAAATAAGCTGGAAGGGTTCCAAGAGTATTTAAGAATAGTGGAAAGTCCTCTGTGATTGGGAAAACTATATTCGTTCATTTATGAAGCCTCTCCTGATCCCCATCTGCCTGGATCTGGGACTTCTCTGCCATTTCTGACCTTGTCTCCTTTTCCATCCTTTAATCCTCTTATAATGGTAGATACAGCTTGGACCAGCTGGGCTCAAAGTAAAAAAGAAATGAGTTCAAATCTTGCTTCTGGCAATTAAATGGTTGGGTGACCATCCTGGGCAAATTACTTAAAATCCTTCAGGGAGCCCCAGGTAACAGTAAACCTACAATTTTGCTGGAGTTGCATTAGTACAGGCAGGTTTCTTCTTCAGGAAGGAAGGAAGGAAGGAAGGAAGGAAGGAAGGAAGGAAGGAAGGAAGGAAGGAAGGAAGGAAGGAAGGAAGGAAGGAAGGAAGGAAGGAAGGAAGGAAGGAAGGAAGGAAGGAAGGAAGGAAGGAAGGAAGGAAGGAAGGAAGGAAGGAAGGAAGGAAGGAAGGAAGGAAGGAAGGAAGGAAGGAAGGAAGGAAGGAAGGAAGGAAGGAAGGAAAGGAGGGGGAGAAAAGGAGGGGGAGAAAAAGAGAAAGAAAGAGGAGGGAGGGAGAAAGAGAGAGAAAGAAGAGGGAGGAAGAAAGAGTGAGAGAGAGGAGGGAAGAAAAGATGGAAGAGGCAGATAGAAAGGAAAGAAGGGAGGGGAGAAAGAAAGGAAAGAAGAAAAGAAAGAGAGAGAACAAAAACTTCCATAGAGTACTTCAGGATTTACAAAGTGATTTCTTCACAAGAGGTCTCTAAGATAGCAAGTAAAAATATCACTATTCCCATTTTCAAGGTGAAGGGACTGAGATTGAAAGAGTTCTACAGTTATTGAGTATGGAAATCTAAATCCAAACCCAAGTCACCTGATTCCAAGAGCAATGCTCTCTTTCATACAATGTTGCCTCTCATCACACTATTTTCATAGGCTTAGAGGTCTGCATTTAGAATCATGGAATCATAGGATGTCAGAGATAGGAGGGACCCTGGAGATAATTTAGTCTCGCGACCTTACAGATAAGTAAACCAAGATTCAGAGAGTTTAAATGACTTGCTCAAGGCCACACAGGAAGCAAAGATTTGGCTTGAAATCTCAACCAACTCGGAGTCTAAAGATTTGGCTGGGACAGCTTCAGCCTAAAAACACCTGACTGTAGTTAAAATAGTTTACTTTCTAGCCTAGGGCAGAATCCCCAATTCCAGGTGGGTCTCTGCTATTTTAGGTGCTTATAAAAATCATTAACAAAAAATCATCTCCATAGGATCCTTTCACTTATAGCTCTGAAGCTCAGAGCATCTCTGAGTATCATGAACGGGGATTTAGACTTTGAATTTAAAACGTTGAATTCTGCTTGTTTCCAGCCAGTCAGTCATTGTTGTCCTTCATCTGCCTTTACCTGCATGAAATTACCATACAGCCATGCACCACGAAGCAGTGATGACCAATCATAAATATGTTACATGAAACAATCAGGAAAAGGCGATTTAAAGAAATGGTGAGGAGGGGAAATCGCATACATACAAGAGTCAGCTATAACCTGGCACTGGCAGTCTGGGAAAGAGTGAAACCTTTTTACAGCTTTTTTATCATCTCTTCACCCATCCCAGGTCTTCATTCCACAGAGCAAAGCCTTGGCAACTGAATCCGGACGACTGGGCTTAGTCTCTAGTCTTGGAACTCATGCCTCAAAATGCCAGCATGGACTCAATACCCGCAATGTTGTCACTACTGCTCCCATTGCAACACACTCTCCTCTTAGTTGCAACTTACTTTTTTTAATTTCTGCTACAGAAAGTTCAAGACTCCTTCCTGAGCAAAAATAAATCATACCCCAACCCCAGAGCACAATCAGGGTAGGGCAGACTGTCACTATCTCTCTGGGAATACAATTCCAAGAATTCAGTTGGGTCTCAAACCTCTATTCAAATATATACAAATACCTACTTCATTTATGTATAAAGAAGAAATAAAATCACATCTTTTTAAAATAGATTTTTATCTATATACTTCATTTTTAGCATTATTTTCTCCATATCCCTCCCTCTCTTTCGTCTCAGAGAGCTATAGAGCCAAAAAAAAAATTGAAAAGCAAGAAAAGGGGGAAAAGTCAGAAAAACTAATAAACATATTGAAAAAGTTTAACATTATATGCACACATTCTAGGAATGGCCATACGGACTCTGACCTCTGCAAGGGAAGCTTAGTCATTACAGCTTCATAGCATTCTGTTTTGATTGTTTTGTTGAGAACTTTTTTTTCCTATTTACATCATTATAGATATTGTGGATATTAGTTTCCTGATTCTGCTTACTTGACTTTAGATCAACTCATACAATTCTTTCCAGGCTTCCCTGGATTCAACATGTTCATCTTTCTTACTGTATAATAAATTATATCCCATTATATTGCTATGCCATAATTTGTTTTGTCATTTTCCAATTGATTCATGTCTATTTCCCCCCAGACCTTCGCTGCCACAAAACTAAAAAGTGATGCCTATTTCAATGTATATGAAGCCATGTTTGGTCACTTATGACTTGAGAATCTCTGAGTTAAAAGATTTTTTTATTCACTTTACTTGCATAATTCAAAATTCCTTCCCATAATAGTTGTACAGATTGGCAGCCCCATCAAGAATTCACTAGTTTTCCTTTCCACAAACTCCCCAACATCAACTCTTCTTATCTTTCTTATCTTTCCTTATATGTCTTCTGATTCCCCATTGGCAATCAATGATGCCTAAATCATATTTCCTCAAAAAGGAATTTCCAGACAAAAAATACATCAAAGGGTCCCTGAGGCTCTGAGGGTGTGGCAGGCTGAAAAAGACCTTAATGGAATTAATTGTCCAAGCTTTTGAAAATTTCTTTTTTCTTCCTCTTCTTTTTTCAATAGTTCTAAGCCAAATATTTAACTTACCAGCTCCCTTGGCACCAATAACCACCATTACCACCACTAAAGCCAGATGCACCCCGTAAATGTTGGAATAAAGAAGTAAAGCTCAGACAAACAAGCAGAGAAAACACAATTAGGAAAGCAAACAGAGAAGAGGAAGTGGTGAACATCCCACCAGAGGAGGGTCAAAGTCTGAGGAGCCCACCTGCTCCACATTTAAGTGGAGCCTATTGAAAATCATCCGTGTGGGTCCACTCAGTTCTTGTTAATAGCATCCATATGGAAACACAGACACAGAGAAACTCAGTAAATGGAAAAGTTTGAGCATAGCAAATCAAAAGAGCAATCAACCCCAAAGGCAGAGGGAAGTGGGAAGTTGGGCGTCTGTGTGTGTGTGTGTGTGTGGGTGTGTGTGCTCACACAGAGGGAAAAGACTCTTTCCATACACTTCTTAGACCATGATAAATTTCTGACTTTTCATGCATGTGAAAAATGGTGCTGGAGATGGACCACACTGCCAACAGACACTGCTATAGGGATCCAAAAACCAGGCTTCCAAGTACATTATCTTGTAATCTGCAACTTGACCATTAGCAGAACTTGCCACCAGGAGCTACAGAACCCAATCAAACACTGAAGGGAGCAGAAGGGAAAGGCCAACATTTAGATGGCTGGTTCTTTGCTGGGACATTCCAGATCACTGACAGAAAGAACAATCTCTCCATCCTCTCTATCCATCCCACTCTCCGTCTTTTGATGTCCTTTGAGTAGAAACAGAATAAAAGATTCAAGAGCTAGAAGGAAAGGGGAATAAGCATTTATAGAGAACCTATGCTAAATGCTTTACAAATATTATTTCATTTGATCCCCACAAAACAACCCGTCAAGGTAGGTGCTATTGTTATCCCTATTTTACAGTGGAGGAAACTGAGGCAAACAGAGTTTTAATGTCTTTCCTACATTTACACAGCTGGTAATTGTCTGAAGCTTGAAGAGACTTAGAAAGCCATTAAGTCCAGCCTCCTCATTTTATGGAAGAGACCAAGACCCAGGAAAAAGTGACTTGCTCAAGGTCACAGAAGTGGAAAAGGGGAAAGGCCAGAATTTTTATTGTAGTGGTCCTCTGACTCCAAATCCAGCCATCACTGGGCTGTGTTGAGCTGTATGTGCCAAGTTATCTCTACCTCAATGGGTTGAATCTGTTGCCTTGGTGTTCCCTCTCACCCCCAGCAGAGGTAAGCAGATTTATGACATGGTCTGGAGTCCCATTAGTTTCCTACTTTAGCATTCCAATCCCCTATGATTCAAACTAAGTTCAAACTAAGTTAAGATGTCAATGTTTAATTTTTCCATTTCCTATTTGCCCGTGTCCAGCTTACCCTGGTTCTTAGATCTTGCATTCCAGCTTCCTTTGCAATACTAACCTTTGCAACAGCAGACTTTCCTTTTGTCATCAGAGGCAGCCACAGCTGAGCTTCCTTTCAGCGTTGGCCCAACCACTTCATTAGTACGGGAGCTCCTTGACGCTGTCCTCTAGTCTTCCCTGGCAGCTTGTTGGACATCTTCTGGCCTGGTGGCACGTCTTTCATCATTTTACTACTTGGCGAAGATACTGGAATGGCTTGCCATTTCCTTCTCCAGGCCACCATGTTTTGTCAGAACTCTCCATGACGTCATGGCCATCTTGGCTCACCCTACATGGCAGAGCTTACTGGGCTACACAAGCCCCTCTGGCACAAAGGCAGCACTAGTGCATGCTTGTTTTCAAGGTGCCAGATTCCTCGAGACTGTATATTGAGGCTGCATAGTGTTACCTTATTTATTTAACTTACAAACAGATTATATCATGGGAATGTGGAACTGGACTAATCAAAAGAGATCACCGGGAGAATTATCGACAATGTCAGATAAGCAAAGGATACCCCTCTGATGGCAGAAAGTGAAGAATAATTTTAAAAGTCTTTTGAGAAAGGTAAAAGAAGAGAATGTAAAAGCCGTTTAGAAGCTTAAGATGAAAAAAAAAGAAAGATCTTGGCAAGTGACCCCATTATTTCCTTGCAAATAGAGGGAGAGGAAATGGAAGCAGTCAGATTTTATATTCTTGGGTTCAAAGATCACTGCCAACAGTGACTACAGCCATGAAATTAAAAGACTCTTGCTCCTTGAAAGGAAAGCTATGGCACATCCAGACAGCATACTAAAAAGCATAGACATCACTTTGCTGGCAAAGGTCCAATAGTCAAAGCTATGGTTTTTCCAGTAGCAAAGCATGGCTGTGAGACTTGGACTATGTAAAGATGAGAACCACAGAGTTGGTGCTTTAAAATTGTGGTGCTGGAAAAGACAAGATATTAAATCAGACAATAATTTCAGAAATCGATTCTGACTATTCACTGGAAGGTCAAATACGGACACTGAAGTTTAAATAATTTAGCCACATAAAGAGAAGAAAGGACTCATTGGAAAACAAGCTGATTTGGGGAAAGACTGAAGGCAAAAGGAAAAGAGGTTGATAAAGGATTAGATGGAGAGATAGTGTCATGGAAACAGAAGAATCCGTCAGTTACTTTCCCAAAGAAAACTCCAAATGAATACCAAAAATGTGACAGCCAAGATGTGGAATTTTTAGTTAAAAAAATATTAGCAGTCAAGAGTAAAAAAGTTCAAATACCAAGGAAGCATAGTCAGGTTCACACACCATTTAGCCAGTACAATTATAAAGGAGAGAAACTGAGGGGGAGAATATATTATTCCAAAAGACAAAACATAAATAAAAGATTTCAACCATTAATAACTTACTTTCTAAATCTGAGGGGCAGTCTTACATGAACTTAAACAAACTTCAAGAGAAAATGGACAATAGAAGAGCCTGGAGTGATAGAGTGGTCTATGGGGTCACAAAGAGACAAACATAACTGAATGATTTAACTGCAACAACAGTCCTTGAGATATACATGGGAGTCAGATCAAGAGAAGAAATTCAAGCAAAAAAAGACTACCCCTGATATTTAATTTTGTTTTCCTTTAATTTTAATTTAATTTTCTTGAAGCATTATAAAATATGCTCTAACTCATTTTAATTCTGTAAATCTTTGGGTTTCAAATTTATTATTGGTAAATGAGATATTGTTGAATTCTGTTTTCTAATCTATTCTATCTTTTGTTTTATGGGTGAATTCATCCCATCCACCTTAATAGTTAAGATTACTCTTTCCCTCCTGGACTATTTTTATAGAGAACGGGAAGGTAATGGTTAACCTTAGTTATTTGTAATTTAAATAATATATTTCTACTCCATTGTCCAATGTCCACTTGCCTAGACACCAATAACAGGTTCTTATATTTTCTTTCCTTTTAGTTCTTCCTTTCTGATTTATTCTTCAAAGTCAAAGTTTGGTTTGCTTGTGATTATTCCCTCTCTGACTGCTTCCTCTGAAATACTTGACTTTGCCTATTTCTCAATCTTTGTGTGCACATGTGTGTATGTTCAAACTTCTTTTGGCTGGTTTATATGAATGTAAGGTTTATATGATATCTACTCCCTCTAGTGCTTCTTGCATTTTTGTGTACTCTTCTTTCATGTATTCTAATTGTAAGGAATAGTAAGATCACCTCCTTCTTCCTATTTCTTTCCTAAATTATTTTTTCCTTCCCTTGTCTTTCTTCTCTTGAGACTATCAAAACACACAAAAATACTACTCCCTGTCTTGCAGACTTAGAAATTAAGTTGTTCTTGACTGAAAGCTTTTCTTTATGTTTTTGTCTTTTAGAATATTATATTTCAAGAATTTTTCTCCTTCATAATAGTACCTGCCGGATCTTGTGTGAACCTGACTCTGCTTCCTTTGTATTTAAACTCTTTTTTCTTGACTCCTAATAATTTTTTTTTCTTTGACCTGAAAGCTCCATATTTTGGCTATTACGGCTCTGGTATTCATTTGGAGTGTTCTTTCAGAAAGCAACTGGAACTTGGCTTTCTGGAACAATTGTTATTTTTGCAAGTAGGCTCAGTGAAGAGAGCAACAGGGTTGGAGTCAAGAAGAACTGAATTTAAATTCAGCCCCAAATACTTACTAGTTGTGTTTGACCTTTGGCAAACCACAGAGCCTCTGTTTATCTTAGTTTACTCATTTATAAAATGGGCATGATGATAATAGCACCTACTTCCCAGAGTTATGAGGATCAAATGAAATGATAATTTTAATATACCAAACATAGTAGGCACTATATAAATGTTACTTATTATTATTCCTTGAAATCAGATATCCAGGATTTTTTTGGTCATGTTTTATATAGCTTGATGATTCTTCAATTGCCCCTCCTTAACCTCTGTTCCAGGCTAATTATTTTTAATAGTAGATACCTAATATTTTCTTTTATTTTTCAATCTTTTAACTTTGTTCTAATATTTCTTATTGTCTCATACATTCTTTGAATTATGTTTGACCTTTTATAATTTTCATATATTTTATTCCTTGGAGAAGATATTCTACATTCTACTTGAAACTATTTATTCACCTGCAACTTTTTAGTCTTTATGGTCAACCTATTATTTTTCCCATAAGGCTCTACTTACAGAGAACTACTCTTTTCTGAGTTTTTCTCCTGGGAAATTCTTGACCTATACAATTTCCTAATTTTTTTGCCATCTTTTGTTTGCTCATATTTCCAGCTCAGTTCCTTATTTGAGACTTTGTGCTGAGGTCAGACTCTATTCTCTCCTATATTCTTGGATAAGATGTTCAGTTCTGCTTGGTCCTGACCTCTCTTTCCTGGGTTTCTGCCACTGCCTTCCACTTCCTTTGATACATCTATGCTCAGAGCACTGGCAGGCTTTGAGATCCCAGGTCAGAACTCTGCAGTTGGCTATCCCCGATTAGGGAACCACTACTGTGCTCTTCCATCCCTCTTGAGGTTTTCCTAGTCAGGATGCTGTGCAGTTGGGAGTCCATCCTTGTTTAGGTATTGCTGTGGTCTTTTGTTTCCCCTCTGGGGTTTTCTACATTGGGGTGCTGTCACTACTTTCCTCTTCTCATTAAGATGCTTCTATGGGTTCTGGCTTTGCTACGATAAGCAATTATAAGAAAGTTTAAGGTCAAGAATTTGCCATTTCAGATGCTATTTCTTTACATTAATTTATGCATTGACAAAAGTCCAATTCACTTATCTTATTTTAAATGTCAGTTCCTGTATCTGAAAATGGGGATGCTAGGTGAATTAGGGTTTTCAAAGTACTCTGGGAAAAATATACTCACTAGAATTATATTTAAAAAGAGATACTTTTTTCTTCTCACTTTTACCAATTAGCCTTCCTTGGCTGGCAATAAATCTTCCTCTAAGACCTAACAGAGCACTTTTGTTTGTACCTGTCTGATTATAGCTATTAATATTTAGTGTCTTTTTCCCTATAGGAGTGTAAACTCCTTGAGGGCACAAACCTTGCTTTATCTAATTGAGCATCTCTTCCCACCTCCCCTACTTACACACCGAGTACTATGTTGGCACACTGGGCACTAAATAAATGCTTGGGGAAGATGGATCTCACAAAAACGAGCCGGAATTTGTATGTTTATGTGTTTCCATTTACATTAAGTGAACTAATTGCTAACAAATGTAGCCAAGTAAACGCCTTTTAAGGGTTTGATTGTAAACAGCTCCTTAGTTATTTACTAATGAAGATTATTTAACATGCTTGAAAACTATTTGTTTGGTTTTTTATAAAAGTTTTAGTATTATAATCTTTTTTTCTTACTCTCAATTTATTTCCCAGAATTTTTTCCCCCAGTCTTCAAGTTACGTTCCATGCTCAGGGGACTGAGCCAAATGAGCTCTAAAATACCATAATCTGTGATCTATGATCTTGGCCTTGGTCTGAATTAATAAGATTTGCTAGATTTGTGTTTTGTACTTCTGCATACTTTATGCCCGGATCAGTGCTTATGTGCAGGAAGGTGTAAATTTAGAGTGGCCCTTCCTTCCTTCCTTCCTTTCTTTCTTTCTTTCTTTCTTTCTTTCTTTCTTTCTTTCTTTCTTTCTTTCTTTTTTTTTATTTTGCTCTAAGCACATGAAAAACTTTCTATCTTTTACTAGATTTAGTATAAGGCAAATAAGGTCTATCAAGTTTTCTTTGTTAAGAGAAACACTAAAAATCATAGTTTTATTCCATTCTCCTCCTGCCCATTGACATCTCTATTCCTTGTTAGCACACTCTCTTGCATGGAAAGAACACTATCCTAAAGTTCCTCTACGCCATGCTTTTTTATTACATTTATTTCTTCCTGTCCTTCCTTCCCAGATTAAAATAGTCGCTCTTGACTCATGTTTCTCATAGCACTTTGTCAAGTACTCTCCTTTGCACTCATTAAATCCTGCTTTAGATCTTAGATAATTTGTATACAACAATCAATCAAACAACAGGCATTTATTAAGTGATTACTGTGTAACAGGCTCTGTACTAAGCCCTGGGGATAGATACAAAGAAAAACAAAAAAAAAACCATAAATAGTCCTTGTTCTTAAGTACTAATAAAGTCAACATGTAAATAAATCTGTATGGACTAGATACATACAAAATACATTGAAAGTAACCTTGGAGGGTGTGAAGATTAAATTAACTCACCTCTGCCCATTTTTAGATATAATCACCAAAAGCGTTTACACCCACGGACACTTGAGTGGGGGAGGTCTGTGACCCCCGTGTGTGATAGTGGGTGACGAATCAGAACCACCTGAGCGAAGTTTAGCTGTAATTGGTACACGTAAAGTGGAGGAAAGTCACAGGAAGTGACAAAAAGGAATGATCTTTAAAAATGCCAAGAACTTCCTGTGAAGAGGCTTTCTCGTCTTTCCTCTTTTGAGGAGCTCTGACTGAGGATCTCAGATGGCTTCTACTTTCCTTAAAACTACCACATGGACTGTGTGGAAAAGGCTGACTCCTTTCCTGGATTTTCTGAGGGGACCAGCCTCAGGAGAGACCTACCCTATTGAGAGAGGCTTCCTGCATCTCCAGGTCCTGGGCTTAAGGCTGAGGCCCCTCTGGCAAAGGGCTAATTAGCCCTGCCTGGGTTGAGCAGGGTGCTGGAGAGGAATCATATGTAGGCTAGATGTCTTACCCTTTCCTCTCTCTGATTTTCTTACTTTCCCTCTTTCTATATTTTATAAATAAATTGCTAAAATAAATCTCTTTGGAATTTCACTAAATTCCTGGCGACCCTACTTCTAAATAACCCAGGGCAACCTTTTAATTTAACCCCTTCCATTCTGGCCCTTACAAGGGGAAAGCTCCAGCAGCTGAGGTCGATGGCGATAGAACTGGAAAAGCCTGTTGCCAGAGGGGTATTTGATTTGAGGATAAAAAGAATCTGGGGATTCTAAGACAAAGAAGTGAGGAGGAAAATATTCCAGATGTGAGGGACAAACAGGACAAGGGTACAAGGATGGGAGATGGAGTGTTGTGCTCAAGAAATAGCGAGTAGACCAATAGGATTGAGCCATAGATTTTAGAGTACAAGACAAGAAGACAGGAAAGATAGGAAAGAGCCAGGTTATGAAAAGAGTTCTTTCCATTTGATCCGAGAAATAGAGAACCCCTAGAATTTAGAGGGGAGTGGGGCAGGCATGCTCAGAAGCACATATTAGGAAAATCACTTTGATGCCTGAATGAGAGGTGGGTTAAAAGAGATTTTAAGCAGGAAGGCCAATCTTCTAGCTATTGCAATAGTCCAGGCAAGAGAAGATGAGGAGTAGTTGTGTGAGTGGAAAAAGGACATGGAGAGTCGTTGTTACAAAGGACAAGATTCTGACAATGATTAGATATGTGGGAGAAATGAGTTAGGAGCAGGGAATGAAACATGGCAGCCCCAGCCTAGGTGACTGGAAGGACAATGGTGCCCTTGACCGTAATAAGGATGCTCAGAAGAGGGGAGACTTCAGGGGTCAGGTCATGGGTTCTGTTTTGGATAAGTTGGATTTAACCAGTCTATAGGACATAGAGCTCAACATATCTAATAAGCAAAGTGGAACTAGAGTTCAGGAGGAAACTGAGGGCTGGGTAAAACAGATCTGGGAATCACCTGCACAAAAATTATCATTGTACTCATAAGAGGGGATGACATCAAGTGAGATAGTACATAGAAAGAAAAAGAGAGAAGAGGGCCCAGGAGAGAGCCTTTCAGGGCACCCACAGTTTGGGGGCATAACATGGATGTATCCATGATATATCCAGCAAAGGAAAATGAGAAGGAGCCATTAGGCAGGTAGGAGTAACAGGAAAACCCAGAGAGGTCAAGAAAGACTGAGAAAAACTCATTAGATTTTTGGCAATTAACACATCATGGGGGGGGGGGGGGGGCAGCTGGGTAGCTCAGTAGATTGAGAGCCAGGCCTAGAGACGGGAGGTCCTGGGTTCAAATTTGACCTCAGACACTTCCTAGCTGTGTGACCCTGGGCAAGTCACTTGACCCCCATTGCCTAGCCCTTACCACTCTTCTGCTTTGGAGCCAATACACAGTATTGATTCCAAGATGAAAGGTAAGAGTTAAAAAAAAATAAAAAGAAGTCATTGGTAATTTTGAAAAGAGTGTTTTAGGGCCAGCTAGATGGCTCTGTGGATTGGAAGCCAGCCTAGAGATAGGAAGAGGGGAGGGGAAGGGGAAGGAGAAGGGGAAGGGGAAGGGAAGGGGGAGGGGAGGGAAGGGAAGGGGGAGGGGAGGGAAGGGAAGGGAAGGGAAGGGAAGGGAAGGGAAGGGAAGGGAAGGGAAGGGAAGGGAAGGGAAGGGAAGGGAAGGGAAGGGAAGGGAAGGGAAGGGAAGGGAAGGGAAGGGAAGGGAAGGGAAGGGAAGGAAGGGGAAGTGGAAGGGAGGGGAGGGCAAAGGAGTCATTCCACTTAAATGGGTTCAAAAGACGTACCCCAGAGAGTTTAGAAGAGAATGAGAGTCCACAAAGTCTAAACACCAAGCACAGAAGGCTTTCTTAAGGATGCAACAACAAGGAGGAAGATAGCTAGGATCAAGTGAGGAGCATTTTTTTTTTAGAAATGTTTAAGAATGCAGGTCACAGAGACACGAGTACACTTATTGTCTGCAGGAGGAAGAGAGTACATGGGGAGAGATTAAAAACTAGCGAGCGGGATCATGTTTTATCCTTCTCTTCTGATTGCAAGCTCCTTAGAGGCAAGACCCATTTCACACTGATATCCCAAAAGGTGAGCAGGATTGTTAAAAAGAAAAGTCTTCGTCTGAGCTTCCCCCCAATTAATGAGGCAAAGCTCGGGGAAAAAGAGAATTCTAAGGAGTTTTGTTTTCTTTTTAAATCAAGGCAGCAGCACACTGAGAGACGTATCACTAGAGATCCATCCGCCAGAGCTTCCCGATGGAGTCGGCTGTTATTGTGAAACTTTTGCAATGAGATAAAAACAATTAAGACAGACGCACAGCAGCAGCAGGGGATGGTCATCACCTCTCAGCTCCTCTCCGATGTCTTGTCCTAAGAAAATTAGATTACAGATAAGGCGGATGGACATCTACTTGGGGCTCACAGGTAGAGGCTGTCCTGCTCGCTAGGTGCTGGATAGCCAATAGTACAAAAACGGAAGCCTGGCTGACACCTGCCCCGACACTGATTGACAAGTAGAACGGCTGGGGTCACTGAATCAGAATAATGTTCTTTTTTTCTTTGAAAGTATCTTACCTTCTGCCTTAGAACTGGTATTAGCTTCCGTTCTAAGGCAGAAGAGTGGGAAGGGCCAGGGCGAGGCAAGAGACATTAAGTGACTTGGCCAAGAGTCAGGTAGCCTAGAAGGCCCTGAGGTCAAATTTGAACCCAAGCCCTCCCAACTCTGTCCACTGGCTCTCTATCCACTGAGCCACTTATTTCAGCACAACGTTCACTAGGATCTTGCACCTAGTAGGCATTTGAGAAGGACCCAGCCATGACTAGATGAATTCAGCCTCAAGTCTGGAATGAAATGAGATGCTCTTAGTTCATTAACTTACCAAGAAAAGTTCCTTTAACAATAGCCTAATCAACACAAGTAAAAAGTTGTTTTTTTTAAATGTAAATAAACAAAGATAGCAAAAAAAAATGCAAACCATTTAATGGTTCCCTGAAGGAGTGAAGTTCCAGGGTGACAGATAAGAGGATGAGGAGCATCCCTGCTTTGGAAGGTCTGAGTCCTGGGTCTTCCATTTACTAGAGGATGGCAGGAGCAGGTCGAGGTGGATCTCTAATGTAAGTAGTCATGAAAGCCCCAGTAGCAGGAACATCCCGGCCACAGGACAAGTAATCTCAGGCACTTCTGGGGCAGGCCATGATCCACATCAAAAGGCAAAGTCATTGTAGTGCGCCATCTTGGATCCTCGAGGGCCTCTGGGCTATCAGAAAAGAGAAGATGTCAGGGCTAGGACTGGAAGCCTCAGCCTTTGGAGTAGTTTAAAGGTGTTTCTGAGTACTGAAAGGAATACTCCCTTCTCTCTTTGCACCCATCACTGCCCACTGCAGGGTCTGGAGCACCTCTCTGTGAGGTCAGCCCTACTGCCCACTCTACTGGCCACTATGCTGTAGCTCAGTACCTACAATTGTGGGTTTTTAAATTCATATTCAATAACTATTACATTTTCAAAGCTTTATTAATAATCACTAGGGCAAAAGAACGGCCCAACACCAATGCAACCAAGATTAGAAGGGAAACAACAAACTGGCAGAGGGAAGTAGAAATGCATAACAAATTTCTCTGATAAAGGTTTAAATTCTCAAATATATAAAGAACTAAGGCAAATTTATAAGAAACCAAGTCATTTCTCAATTGACAAATGAATAGGCAGTTTTCAGGGGAAGAGATTAAAGCTATCAATAATCATATGAAAAATTATCTAAATCCTTCCTGATTAGAGAAATGCAAATAAAAAAACCAACTCTGAGATACCACCTCATACCTAGCAGATTGTCCAATATGACAGTAAAGGAAAATAATAAATGTTGGAGAGGATGTGGCAAAATTGGAATACAAGTATTGCTGGTGGCATTGTGAATTGGTCCAACCTTTCTGGAAGGCAATTTGAAATGATGCCCAAGGGCTATAAAAGAGTGCCTCTCCTTTGATCCAGCAATACCAGTACTAGGTCTGTATCCCAAAGAGATTTTTTTAAATGGTGATGGACCTGTTGCATAAAAATATTCATAGCTGCGCTCTTTGTGGTGGCCAAAAATTGGAAACGAGGGGATGCCCTTCAATTGGGGAATGGCTGAATAAGTTGTGGTACATGTTGGTGATGGAATAGTATTGTGATCAAAGGAATAATGAACTAGATGATTTCAGAAGGAGCTAGAAAGACCTATATGACTTGATGCAGAGTAAAATAAGCAGAAACAGGAGAATATTGTATGCAGTAAATAAAATATTGTGGAACGATCAAATGGGATAGACTTTGCTACTAACAGCAATACAGGGCCATTTTGAAGGACTCATGAAAAAGAATGCTATACACATCTAGAGAACGAACTGTTGGAGTAGAAATAGAGAAAACATGACTCGTCACTTGTTTATTTGGGTGTATGATTTGGGGTTTGGGTCTTATAAGATTACTATCTTACAGACATGAATAAGATGGAAAAAGGGTTTGAGGGATGATGCATGTATAACCCAGTGGAATTGCTTACCAGCTCCTGGAGGGAGGAGGGAGGAAGGGAAGGAGGCAACATGAATTGTGTAATCCTGGAAAATTTAGGTATAAATCTGACACTGGAATAAAATAAAGGGGGAAAAGATATTGGGTCAGAAGCTTGTGTTGTGGTGAGTGAAGGAACATATGATACCCCCAGAAGGAGATGGAGGGGGATGATATGGTAAAGAAAGTCCAGGATTCAGCCTAGATGGAATGTGTCCTGGACATCCCTCTTAAACAGAGGTTCTGGGAGGAGCTGTCCAATCAGAGGGAGAGGCCACAGGGACTGCCCACAATTCCAGGGTGTGGAGGTTCAGGGCTGGAGGCTAGAATGAGCTTCCAGGATGACAAGGTTTC
This sequence comes from Monodelphis domestica, assembly GCF_027887165.1. Classification (NCBI taxonomy): domain Eukaryota; kingdom Metazoa; phylum Chordata; class Mammalia; order Didelphimorphia; family Didelphidae; genus Monodelphis; species Monodelphis domestica. The sequence goes on along the minus strand of NC_077233.1, from coordinate 281,674,592 downwards.
TGGGGAATGGCAGAGAAAGTTGGCAACCTTCAGTCTCTTAGGATGCTTGCTGAGGCTGCTGCTGCTGCTAGGACCTATTGAACTAGAGAGAATCCGAAGGGCCTGGATTATTCTGGACTGTATCCAGGATTATCTGAATTCTTCCCCTCTGTTGTAATGGCAAATTTTGACTGAGTGGCCTGGACCTTGGCTTTTCTTAGAGGTGAGATTTCCGCCCTGCATAAGGGCCACTCTCCATTTTGTCCAGAAGTGATGGACATTTCACAGATGAGCGAAGCATCATGGCTGGAAGTGCTAAGATGGGCATTTCAGTTATTAGAGCGTAGTTAGTCCTTGAAAGCTCAGGATCTCATCACACACCAAAAAGGCTGCCAATGAAGTATTAAACTAACTATAAAAGATTTGGCCACATCACGTTATCTCTTTATGAGGTGTAAATTAGTCCCATGAATGAATCATAAAGGAAATGATGGAAGAGGATGAAGGATGATAGGCAATACGGTGACCTTAAAAGTTAATTCTCTGAATCCAGGAGACAAATTCAAAGAGGAAAACAGCTCCTGATGGGACCCACCTCATAAGCTATTGGGCAATGGAGGAGTGGCAACCACTACAAAGAAAAGGGCCAGGATCCTAGAAATGAAAGCGTTTGTCTAATTGGGTTACGAGATATCCTGAGCAGAAGCTGTGGTACTGAAAACCACCCTCTCTCTCCCATCCTCCCCACCATGGAGCCCAAGGCATAATCTACTCTCTCCTTTCTCCCAGTGAGCTCCTTCATAGATGTCTGAAGCTTTTTCCTGTGGGCAGGGTGGGGAAGTTTGCTTACCTTTCTTTATTTTAAATATTTACTTTGTCCTTATAAACAGTGACATGGGAGGAAAACTCTTTCCTCTATGTTTTAACCCAAGTCTTTCTGAGATAATCTATTAGTATAACATTTGGAGAGAAATTCCCTGCCAATTGGAATTCTCTCTGACCCAAGCAATATCTATTTACATTTTTACAGTCATCATGAAACAAAAGACAATTTTCTACAGCAAAATAAAGATAAGAGTTTTTAAAATTTACTAAATATAAATATAGCTGAAGCCAAACCTTTAAGATGATCTGTCTTCCTAGAAAACTAAAGGTTCTAGCTTTTGGATCCTGAAGGGTAAACAAAAGGGCTGCCTTTCTTAATTTAGTTCTTGATAAATTATGGGACATTTCCTTCGATTAACAAAGGGACATCCCTTCTATCTAATCTTACCTTCAAGGAATCAGGATTTGTCCTGGAATTTGATTAAGTCAAACAAAGGAAAACTGAAGAGAAACAAAAAGAGAAAAGAAAAATTAGTTATTCAAGGAAAACAGATTAGGGTATTGTTATTTTTTAAATTTGGGTGAAACCAAGGACTTCAGACTACAGTAGTTATAATATTCCTTAATATTTTATAATACGTCTATTGGGGCAGGTAGATGGCATAGCAATCAGGATAGATCTGAATTCAAATGTGACCTCAGTCAGTTACTAGCTATATGTTCTTGTGCAAATCATTTAACCCTGTCTTGCTTCAGTTTACTCACTTGTAAAATGAGCTGGAGAAGGAAATGACAAACCACTCCAGTTATCTCTTTGCCAAGAAAATTCCAAGTGGGGTCATGAAGAATCTGAAGTGGCCGAACAAAAGTTTTGCTGAAAGTATTGTCTCTTTTTGGAGGCTCAAGAATGGAGAAGGAAACCCATCGCCACAATATGTAAGTAGGAAGGTGAGGGGCTAAGGATTATGGTGAAAAAACCCTCAACACTTCAAATTCACTTTAATTAACATTGCTAAGATCAGGATCTCCTGTGAGAATTAAAAAAAAAATTTTTTTCTGCTTTTTAAGTTGAAATACTATTTCTATGTTATTGTTTCTTTAGGTAGGATTAATCTACATCTTTGCTTTATTGTTAATTATTAAATGCCACTTGTATAGACCATTGATTATTAATCATATCCTTGCAATATAATAGTGTAGGTCTAGCTTAAGTCTATATTATGGACAGCTATTAGTGGTTAAAGGCACAGTGGTTAAAATGCTAGATTTGGAGTCAGGAAGATTGCCTTCAGTTAATATCCAGCCTCAAACACTTAGTAGTCCTTGGCTTACTTTCCAGGGTTATTATGAGGGAAAATGAGATAATATTTGTAAAGTGTTTTTCAAACCTTACAATATTATAAATGCCATGTATTATTATTGTTTGCATCATCATTATTTTATTAGTATGGCTCAACCAACATGAAGCAAGATGCAAAAAGCCCAGAAGTTTCAGGGGGAAAATGAATATTTACCCTGTCAATTTTAAATTTTCTCCATTTTTCTTAGTCTTAGAAATTTAGCAACCAAGGAGTGTATACACCCCTACTTAAAGATTAAGTGTTGAGGAGGATGGCCTATAACCAACCTGTGCTAGCAAGTGACAAATCAAAAATAACTGACAGATCCCCTGGTCTGTCACAAGTTAAGCTTAAGCTACCATTGGTACATGTGAGATGCAGGAAGTGATGTAAAGACCTCTCTATATATTTTGCATCTCTCTCTCTCTCTCTCTCTCTCTCTCTCTCTCTCTCTCTCTCTCTCTCTCTCTCTCTCTCTCTCTCTCTCTCTCTCTCTCTCTCTCTCTCTCTCTCTCTCTCCTTCTTCTTCTTAATTTCTTCCTTCTATTGTAATTAAAACCACCATAAAAATCCCAAATTGACTTGAGTAATTTATTGGGATTGAATTAATCCCTGGTGACCACTAGTATAATATAATCAGTCAATAACCCCTAATTTTACCCCTTACAACCCTAAACTAGTCTGGCCAAAGAAGACTATTCCTGATGGCCGCTGATAAATAGATAAAGATGGCATGGGTGTTCCACCCTTCTGAGAACTGCATATCTCCAGAAAAAAACAACTATTTCCCCCAGTCACCTTACCTTGCCAGTCACAATGTTAACCTTAGGTGCCCTCCCTCCCCAAAGCTACCCATCTTTGAGGATACCTGTCAAGCTCAAGCTCTTCCCAAAGTCACTGAAGTCACTGTCTCCAGCCCTCCCCCTCAAAAGCCACCTATAAGTCACATATCTCCTTCCCCCTTGTTGTCAAGTACTCAGTCCTCCCATAAAACCAGTAAAAACCTCACTTTTTGTTACTTTAGGCAGGCAGACTCCCACTGGGGAGCTGCCTCCTGGCCATCAATCTTACTAATAAACTTTTAAACTTTATTGGGATGCCTATAATTCTTTAGGTGGGAAATCTTCTCAAATCATGACAGTTATCCCATAACAAACATCAGTATAGATGGGGTAAAAGTTTCTTGAAAAATCTGATTTCTTCAAACTAGAAATTCATAGGAGTACCCTGATTTTATAAGTGGATACAGAATTTTAAAATAATCATATTAACAATGATATCCTAGACTGGGCCTGACTTAGGGCAGAGCCCTGAGTAGTATAAGTTGAATAGTAGAACAAAATGGGACACTTGTAGGTCATTCAACATTTAACAAAAGAAGATTTATCTCAGCAAATTAGGAAAATGATATTCAACAAAGATAGGCATGTAGGAGACATCAAGTTTACTCATCTGAAAGAAGCCACCTTTCCTGATTTGCCCATTATTTTCCACCAGTCAAGCATTAGAAAACAGCTGGAACTTTTCAAGGCTGCATTTTAACTCAAACAATCGGAAAATGTTGTCAACAGTTTGAGCCTTTAGTCCTCTGAGCCAACCAAGACAGAAGGATGGCCCCATATCTTTTAGCTCACATGGGCACAGGGGTTCGATTCCATGTCCTACTGTGACATTGAAAAAGATGTCAAAGAGATGGAAGATCACAAGATAAGCCATGGCCACCCAATTGGTACTCTATGAACTGCCTGACCTACTGGGTCACTCAAAAATATCAGATACATTTAGAGAGGAACATGGGAACTGCTCTGACCTACACACTCCTTGCAGAGGCAGAAGAAGAACTGATAATGACAGAGAAAGCCTTAATGTACACACAAGGTCTGATGGAAAGGAGATTGGGGAAAGTAAGGTCATATATGTATATAAGTAACATGTGCATAGCTACATATTACCCTAATTATATTGCATATATGTGTATGTGTGTATCTTGTTCCATGTGTTTGTGTTACTGTTTGGTCACTGTCATCTCTGGCTCTTCTTGACCCTATTTGGAGAGTTTTCTTGGTAAAGATACTGAGATATTGTCATCCCCTTCTCCAATGAATTAAAGCAAACAGAGATTAAGTGCCTTGACAGTTCATGTCTGTGATTGGATTGGAATTCAGTTCTTCCTGACTCTAGGACCAGTGTTGTATGCACTGAGCCATCTAACTTTCTCTATATACATGTGGCTATATATATTTTATGTGTATGTATGTAGGTGTATATATATATATATATATATATATATATATATGCACTTATACACATATATTGTGTGTGTACACACACACATATATATTATACCCACACATACCTAGTATATACCCTAGGTCCATGTTGGCGAACCTATGGCACACGTGCCAGAATTGCAGAGGGTACTGATCCCCTCTCCCTCTCCACACGTCTAGGAAGGCGGTTCATATGCCATGTGAGGGTTGCAGTTTGGGCACTCAGTCTCAAAAATATTCACCATCACTGCTCTAGGTGATTAAAACATTGTACCAGTACAACTTGCACCCTACTTCCTTGGATCAATCAAGTTGCAAGGACAGCTTCCCTGCCTTTTAGGGAAAAATTTGTTCAGTTTACACATGGACAAGGCCTAGATGATGGAGTTTCTACAATAATATATAAAGGAGTTGGTGCAATTTTTTGTCAAATTAAAACATTTTCCTATATAACAAAGTGAATTCTCCCACCATTCTAGAGGAATTATAGGCCACTGAATACAAATAACAAGGGACGGAAGGAATTTTTGGTTCTTGGCTGGTTGAATGCCTCTGGTGGCCTTTAAAAATTGACAATCAATTCCTAGGAAAGAGGGCTAAGAATAAAGCTACAGAAAGAGTGAAGACAGGGAGCTTTTAGGAGCGCTTCTAGCAGAATACAAAAGAAGGAGGACATTTTTTTTTGGCAGTTCCACTTTGCAGCAAGAAGCACATAGTCCAGTCTTATAATTAAATCAAAAGTAGTGAGAGGTGAAAAAGCCAGATGCCTGGAACTGAAATCCTGTACAGCTGGCTCCAAGGTAGCAAAACAAGTAGGCTCCCAGTGATGCAAATATGTGAGGTCCAGTTTGTTTAGAATGTGTGGTCTGGGGGTAGCCAGGTGGCTCAGTGGATAAAGAATCAGGCTTAGAGATGGGAGGTCCTAGGTTCAAATCTAGCCTCAGTCACTCAAATCTGGGCAAGTCACTTAAGGTAAAGGTTGTTGAAAAAAAAAGTACAGTTTATAGCTTTACCCAAAGCCCAATATCAGTTAAGTCTGAAGTTGGAGTCTAGGGGGTCCAGAGCCGTGAATCTCTCCATAGAAATGCTTGACAAGAAGTATATTGTGGATATCACAAGGAGACACTGGACAGTCCTGTGATACCAGGCATAGGAGTTATCTTGGCCCATGTGTTCCCTGTAAGTATATATTCTCACTTGTGGACTCCATGTGTATGTCCATTTTTTCCCACAATGCTACATGTACTTGTGGGGGAGCAGACCCCATTCTTTGCCTTGAGCAAACTTGTAAAGCAAAAATCCTAGGAGGGGAATAATGAATTTGAGTTTTAGAGGGATAGAAATGTATAATTGAAAATGTTAACCCTAAAAAAGAACTACATTTCCCGGGAGCCCACCGACTTCCTGTCATTACGTACTTCCTGTAGACATGGAATAAATTGAATGGGTGGGCATTCTCTCTCTCTCTCTCTGGCTTGATGACAGCAAGCTTGGTGGTGGTAAGGCAGGTGTTTTAAATAGACTGATCAGCCATGGGCACGTGGTTTTTATTTTGTATCCCTATTTCTAATGATCATTAATAACTCTCCTAAAATATAACATCCCTGGAAATGTAGTTCTTTTTTAGGGTAACAGATTTTCAATTATACAGAACCACAGAGTACCTTGGACCTGAAGTACCCAATCTAAAAACTGAAATGGTGGAGTGGAATTCTGGGGACACTTCATACCATGCGAGTTCATTGGGCATGTATTTATATCTGGTGAATCCATGCTTTTGCAAGGACCCATTGGAGAGGTTCTCACTGAAATGTCTCCATTTAGGATACCCTTGTCTGGTACAAATTCACTGGAGGAAAAAAAACTAGAATTTTCTCTCATCATATGTTTTCATATTAATTAAATATTTTCATTCTAATTACAATTAGAAAGCCTTCCAATACTTTCCTTTAAAAGTCAGCCCAGTTGCCTTGAGATATTTTAGCATTGCTGATTGCTTAAATTCTAATATCTATTATATTGTTGTATTAAAGGTGATCTATTCAGTATGGATATTGCAGTCTTAAAATACTGGTACTTAGCAATGCACCTCATTGTTGTTATTGTTGTTAATTCTTTTTTTTTCAGAGGACTAATAAAATTACTGGGTTATCTTGACTCACCCATGAATTAGATTTAAAAGAGACAGAATTGCAGAAAGTTGCCAGTCTCTCTCTCTCTCTCTCTCTCTCTCTCTCTCTCTCTCTCTCTCTCTCTCTCTCTTTTTCTCCTTCTTTAAAATCCTTACTTTCTGTCTTAGAATCAATATCATGACATATTAATTATAAGGCAGAAAAGCAGTAAGGGCTAGGCAATAGGGTTAAGTGACTTGCCCAGGGTCACACAGTTAGGCAGTGTCTGAGGCCATCATCTGAACCCAGGAACTCCTGCTGCTATTTTAGGGCTGGTTCCCCAACAACTCTGTCAATTAGTTGCCCCTATTTTCTTCTTCTTTTTAAACCCTTAGCTTCCAATTTGGAATCAATACTAAGTACCAGTTCTGTGCCAAGGTAGAAGGGTGCTAAGGACTAGGCAAATGGGGCTAAGTGACTTGCCCAGGGTCATACAGTTAGGAGGTTTCTAGACCAGATTTTAACCTAGAACCTCCCATCTCCAGATGTGGCTTTCTATCCACTGTGCCACCTAGCCGCCTCTCACTCTCTCTTTCCAAAGTCATGGAAGTCCAGGGACAAGACAAAAGTCAGGACACAGGTGATGGCCTGGGATGCAGGAGCTGACCTTGGTGTCGTCAATGTCTGACCAAGCTCTAAGCTCTCCAAAGCACTTGCTTATGCCAACAATGTAGTCAGAATCACATCGAGGACCATAAGATCAAGGAGATCCTAAAAGGCTGAAAGTTTGTCCGCTGTCCTAGAGAGTTAGATAGAGCTCGTTCATCTCACTTTTCAAGCCAGGAAGCTTGTCCTACCTACAGGTTGACTTCCTTGATAGCGTCCTTCCTAGGAAAAGAGAGAATGATTGCCACGAGGATCTTGTCGCTGAAAAACGAAAGAAACCCACACCTGGCTGAGCTGGAAAGGTGGCACTCGTAAATAACCCAAGAAAGTCCTGACCTTCTACAGGAGGGGGAGAAAGACAAGGAGCAGAATAAACATAATTGGCCACGTGAAGTGTTGTTTTTTCCTTTATTTCTTAATGGGAACCTACGTAGGGTCTTCTGTATCTTGAGTCTCTGTAGCAGAAGAAATAAACTGCCATCCTATTACCCAGGAGCCCCTGGGAACTTTTTCCAGAAATGAACCCATAACCCACTTTTGAGAACTCCCAAGAGGTTGGCCATAACTAAGCTTTATTTTAGAGATTTCCCTAACAATCTAGTGTAAAGGCAAAACCAAAGCATGAATGGGTTCTCTCCTTCTTTAGGGTCAGAATCCTAAGATTAAACCTGTCTTCATAAGAGTCCTGAACCTCCTCTTTAGTGGCACCTTCTGGGCTGCAGGGACTGGTACTAAAGAGAAACTAGTTTGGTCTCTGCACACCAACACGATTCTCCCACTGACCCCACTATCACCCTCCAGCCTGGATGCAGGTAAGATTTCCAAAGCTAATCACGAGCGCACCCACCGTCTTCCATGAATTTCTCCACTCCTCATCCTGCTGTCTTCCAGTCTAAGTTCTGTGTTTCCTGCTGTTCAGTCCAGGCTGCCTGAATAAAAAGATAATCCTGATCAGAGGTTCTTAACCTGGAGTCCACGGGCTCTTCAGAGGATCTGTAGACCCATTTCAGAAAGTCTCTGAACCTGAATTGGGGGGAAAAATGTATTTTTGATACATCTAACCTTTGATTTCCTTTGTAAGTCCAAGTATTTTATGTATTTAAAAATATTATTCTGAGAAGGGGTCCATAGGCTTCACCAGAGTGCCCAAAGGGTCTGTGAGCCCCAAAAGTTAAGAATTCCTGCATTCGATCACCTACCAGGAGATAACAAATGAGAGGTCACTGGACTCAGTCAGGAAGACTGAGGTTCTAATCCTGACTCATAAGTTTTCTAGCTGTGTGAGTCTAGGCAAGTTAGTGACATTTTCCGAATCATTTCTTCATATGAAAAATAAAGGTGATTATAGTATATTATTCACAGGATTCCTGTGAAGGTCAAATAAAATAAAATGCATGAAGAAATGGCAACTCACTTCAGTCCCCTTGCCAAGAAAGTTGTGTTCTAGGAGGTCACAAGAGTTTGGCACAACTGAACAACCGAACAACAGAAATATGAATGTGAACTCTTACTATTATTGCCAAGCTAGAAGAAGAGCACTCAAACTCCCAAGTGTATAAAAGCCTGTACTTACGGCACTGAGCTATTCTGCATGTAGCCTGCCACGCTCTCCTTAACAATATCTCCGTCAATGGAACAGGCTGGGGTCTAAGGCAGATCAGGCAGACAAATAAACAAAGAAGGAATTTACCAATAAAACATATTCTATTCTATAAGACTTCTAGGACAGAGCTTCACAGGGCAAAAATGTGCTACAGGTCAGGGAAGGATAAGAGCCATTTAGGGATGGAAGAACTCTAACTGCACATACTTCTCTTGTTTACATATGATAGAATCCATAAGAGACACTGCAGTTTGGGCTAAATAAAATGGAGCCCCATTTGGAGTATCCATTGCTTAGGGGCCTTTTATTCAAAATCTCTTCCCCTCATTCACTACATTCAAAAGAATGCAATAAAAATCTGGATAATAGCTGTTATTGGCCCTGACTTTGGGATTTTTTAATCAAGTCACTTATCTTTGCCTTCTCTAAAATTCTACAAAAATGAAGAGTCTTCGCCAATGAATCCAAGCCTTGGCCCCTTTCTCAGCTCCAAACATGAGTCAACTCTTCCTTTGTTTGATGTCTGAAATATTGTCAGCTAAGCTAATATGGTGGCACTTTTGATTATGAAGCACAGACCAAATGACCTCAAGGTGTAGCTAACTAAGATGAGATAAAGTTTCGTATATGAATGTGTTTTTCTAGGAGAATTGGAACTCCTCATTAATAGAATCCTACGAATTAAACACATATGCTTTGTGGGATTTATATAATAGATTCATCTTAGATCCACTTAAGTCATGGTTGAACACTTCATGGATTAGAATCCTTAACTTTTTCACATTCCTTTCCATTACACTATAGTAGTAGTTATATAGATTCTTCATCTGGTGGTGTTCATTTCATTTTGCATCAGTTCATTCAAACACTTCCAGCTTTCTTGGACTCCATCCTTTTCTTCATTTCTGACAGTGCAATAAAATTACATTAAATGCATGTACCATAGTTTGTTCATCCATTGCCCAATAGATGGACTCCCAAATGTTTGCTATAATAAAAAGTGCTACTACTACTAGTTTTGTGTCTCTAGATCCTTTTCTTTATATTTGATATCATTAAGGTCATGCCTAGTAATGATATTACTGAGTCAAAGAGCACACAGTTTAGTTACTTAATTCCTATAATCCCAAACTGGTTTCCAGAAGGGCTGTTTCAATTCACAGTTCAACCAAGTGTATCATCATTTCTGTTCTCCTAGAGCTGCTGAAAAAATGTGATTTTCCTTTTTTGTCATCTTTGCCAATATGCTATATTTTAGGTAGACCCTCAGAGCTGTTTTAAGTGTCACTTCCATTATCATTAGTGATTTAGAGCATTTTTTCATGTGTCTGTTGAAGGCTTGAATTTCTTCCCTTGAGAAATACCTATTCATATCCTTTGCCCATTTATTTATTGAAGAATGATTCTTATTTCTCCATATGGGTAACTTTGTGAGGCTAAAGGGTCTTTTTCTAGTACTATCATCTATATGCTCTCTTCCAGAGTTTATCTTACAATATCAATTACCTGTTAATATCTCCTCAATATTATGTAACCAATAGACATCAGTTATATTTTTATAAGAGGATATTTCCTGAGTATATCAAAGAAAAAAATGCAAAGGTTATTGATGAGCCAACCAGGGAATAGAGATAAGGAAGTCATAGCACGGCTTTTCACTGCTCCAGGTTATACCTTTCACTTTATCCAGAGTTCCATAGTCTATCTTCATTCAAAAGTTTCCAGGAAGAGTTCAGAAGAACTTAGTTTATTTGTTAGAGCCTTATTTATGTACACTAAGGTCTGGATCAGTAGCCAGATAAAAGGCATTTCATCACTAAGCAATAAACTGACAGAAAACAGAAAAAGGATACGTATATACATATTCAGGATTAAGTCACAAAGGGCCTCTTTGATACTCATGATACCTATAGGTCCCTTTTAAATTTCTATCTCTTTGGGATACAGACCAAGTAGTGGTATAGCTGGGTCAAAGGGTATATACTGTTTTTATAACCCTTTGGTAATAGTCCCAAATTGCTCTCCAGAATAGTTGAATCAATTCGTAGCCCCTTCAACTATTATATTACATTGGTGTTTCAATTTTCCCATATCCTCTCCAATATTTGCCATTTTCCTTTTCTGTTATAATAGCCAATCTGATAGGTATAAAGTGGTACCTGAGAATTGTTTTAATTGCATTTCTCTAATTAATAGTTACTTGGAACATTTTTCCACATGATTATAGATAACTGATTACTTTGTCTGAAAATTGCTTGTTCATATTCTTTGACCATTTACCAGTTGAGGAATGATTTGTATTTTTATACATTTGACTCATTTATATATATATATATATATATATATATATATATATATATATATATATATATATATATATATATTTGAAAAATGCTGCCTATATTAAAGAAATGCCGTGTATTTCCCCCATCCTGTTTTATTCTTGTTTATCCTAGTCTCTTTCACCTTTCATTCTGCCTATCCTCAAATGTGTTTTGTTTCTGACCAACACTTCTCCCAATCTATCCTCCTTCATATCAAAACCCCTTCTCTTATTTCCTTTCTCTCCTACTTTCCTGTAGAATAAGATAGATTTCTATACCCAACTAAATGTGTATGGTATTCCCTCTATAAATAAATTCTGATACGAATAAGGTTCAAGTGGTCCCCCATCCTTCCCTCCATTGTAAAAACTCTTTTGTGCCTCTTTTATGTTATTTACCTCATTCTACCTCTCCTTTCTTCCTTCTCCAAATGAATTCCTCAAATATATTAATTATTGTTATTCCATTTTCTTTGATGTTTTTATGAATACTTTTATTTCCTTGTTTATCTCTCTTAACTAAGTTTATTGTTTTATTTGCCTTGACTGAGGTCATGATCATTACCCCCTTTTTTTTTAATTTGCTTGAAGCATAATAAATTCTACTCTATCCTCTCATTTTAACCCTTGGTGAATTTTTATATTATATTTGTTTCTTGAAAACACAAGATTTCCTAAACAAACAATACTCTTGGATTATAATTTCTAAGCCATTCTACAAACTTTTATTTTTATGGGTGAGTTTATACCATTCATATTCATGGTTATGAATGTTAATTTTCTATTTCCTTCCATTAGATATTCTTATGTTTTTTTTTCCTCTATCCATTGTCTTTTTTTTTCATAAAAAAGTAGATAGAGATAAAGAAATACAATTTCTAAAGAAGTCTGCTCTGTGGATATGTGTGTATGTGTTCAACTCTCTTTCATCCAACTCAGATAATTTTGGGGTTCATGGACTATTTCACCTCCATCTATTCTTCTATTTGTTATACTCTTCTCATGTACCCCAAATAATATCTCATCCCTCTTCATAATTTCTTCCTTAATCTATTCCCCTTCCCCCTCCCTGGTCTTTCCTCTCACAACCAACCAAAGAGCAAAAGAAAGGATAACCAAACCTAGGTCCTGGGTTTGTCCTACTCAACTCCCTCTATGATATTTGACCCCTGTGCTTCCATTCTCTCTCTCTCTCTCTCTCTCTCTCTCTCTCTCTCTCTCTCTCTCTCTCTCTCTCTCTCTCTCTCTCTCTCTCTCTCTCTCTCTCTCTCTCTCTCTCATTTTCAATCTTTCCCAATCTATTGGATACTTCTTTATTGCCAAAAATATGTCCATGTCTCCATCCGTACTAATAATTGTCTTATATCACACTTTTATCTCAGTCCCCTTTGCTAGATCTTTATCCATTCAACATCCACTGAAGATGAGTGTCCCACAAGACTCTTTCATGGACCCTCTTGTGTTTTCTTTATGTACTATCTCACTTTGTAATCTCATCTGCTGCTTTGGTTCAATTGTCATCTTTACTGCAATGATTCTAAGATTTATATCGTTCTTACTTTCTCTCCTGAGATACACTCTCAACCAACTAACTCCATTTTGAATATCTTGAATTAGATGTCCTACAGGCATCTCATACTCAACATAATCAAAATATCTCATTTCTTTTTTTTTTTAATTTGGTCAATTTAAAATATTATTCCTTACTTACAAAAAACCATTCTATTCCTCATCCCCTTCCCATAGCCAACACACAATTCCATTGGGTATTACATGTGTCCTTTATCAAAACCTATTTTCATGCTGTTGATGTTTGTACTAGGATGTTCATTTAGGGTTTATATCCCCAATTATATCCCCCAAGACTCATGTAATCAAGCAGTTGTTATTCTTCTGTGTTTCTACTCCCACAGTTTTCCCTCTGAATGTGGATAGTGTTCTTTCTCATAGATCACTCTGGGTTGTTCATGATCACTGCACTGCCAATAATGGAGAAATCCATTACATTTGATTGTACCACAGTGTTATCAGTTTCTGTGCACAATGTTCTCCTGGTTCTGCTCCTTTCGCTCTGCATCACTTCCTGTAGGTTGTTCTAGTTCCCATGGAATTCCTCCACTTTATTATTCTGTTGAGCACAATAGTATCCATTACCAACATATACCACAATTTGTTTAGCCATTCCCCAATTGAAGGGCATCCCCTCATTTTCTAATTTTTTTTTTTGCCACCACAAAGAGCACAGCTATGAATATTTTTGCACATGCATTTTTCCTTATTATCTCTTTGGGGTACAAATCCAGCAGTGCTATGGCTGGATCAAAGGGCAGACAGTCTTTTAGCACCCTTTGGACATAGTTCCAAATTGCCCTCCAGAATGGTTGGATCAATTCACAACTCCACCAGCAATGAATTAATGTCCCTACTTTGCCACATACCCTCCAGCATTCATTACTTTCTATAGTTGTTATGTTAGCCAATCTGCTAGGTGTGAGGTGATACCTCAGAGTTGTTTTGATTTGCATCTCTCTGATTATAAGAGATCTAGAACACTTTCATGTGCTTATTAATAGTTTTGATTTCTTTAACTGAAAATTGCCTATTCATATCTCTTGCCCATTTATCAATTGGAGAATGGCTTGACTTTTTTGTACAATTGATTTACCTCTTTGTAAATTTGAGTAATTAAATCTTTGTCAGAGGTTTCTGTTATGAAGATTGTTTCCCAATTTGTTACTTCCCTTCCACTTTTGGTTACATTGGTTTTGTTTGTACAAAACCTTTTTAATTTGATATAATCGAAATTATTTATTTTACATTTTGTAACTTTTTCTAAGTCTTGCTTGGTTTTAAAATCTTTCCTTTCCCAAATGTCTGACATGTATACTATTCTGTGTTCACATAATTTACTTACAGTTTCCTTCTTTATAGTCAAGTCATTCACCCATTCTGAGTTTATCTTGGTGTAGGGTGTGAGGTGTTGATCTAAACCTAATTTCTCCCACACTGTCTTCCCAGCAGTTTTTATTAAATAGTGGATTTTGGTCCCCAAAGCTGGGATCTTTGGGTTTATCATAGACTGTCTTGCTGAGGGTCACTTGTCCCAAGTCTATTCCACTGATCCTCCTTTCTGTTTATTAGCCAGTACCATATTATTTTGATGACCACTACTTTATAGTATAGTTTGAGATTTGGTATTGCAAAGCCACTTTCCTTCACATTTTTTGTAATTATTTCCCTGGATATTCTTGATCTTTTGTTCTTCCAAATGAAGTTTGTTATGTTTTTTTCTAATTCAGTAAAAAAGTTTTTTGGTAGTTCGATGGGTATGGCACTAAATAATTAAATAAGTTTGGGTAGGATGGTCATTTTTATTATGTTAGCTCATCCTACCCATGAGCAGTTAATGTTTTTCCAGTTGTTTAGACCTAGTTTTAATTGTGTGGAAAGTCTTTTGTAGTTGTGTTCCTATAGTTCCTGTGTTTGTCTAGGCAGATAGATTCCTAACTATTTTATATTGTCTAGGGTGATTTTAAATGGAATTTCTCTTTCTAATTCTTGCTGCTAAGATGTGTTGGAGATTTATAGAAATGCTGATGACTTATGTGGGTTTATTTTGTATCCTGCAACTTTGCTAAAGTTGTTGATTATTTCCACTAGCTTTTTAGTTGATTCTCTGGGATTCTTTATGTGGACCATCATATCATCTGCAAAGAGTGATAACTTGGTCTCCGCCTTGCCTATTTTAATACTTCAATTTCTTTTTCTTCTCTAATTGCTACTGCTAGTGTTTCTAGTACAATGTTAAATAATACTGGTAATAATGGGCATCCTTGTTTCACTCCTGATCTTATTGGGAATGCATCTAGTTTATCCCCATTACAGATGATGTTGGCTGATGGTTTTAGATAAATACTGTTAATATTCTTAGGAACAACCCTTCTATTCCTATACTTTCTAGTGTTTTCAATAGGAACAAGTGTTGTATTGTGTCAAAGTCTTTTTTCAGCATCTATTGAGATAATCATGTGATTTTTTTTTTGGTTTGCTTGTTGATATGGTCTATTATGTAAATGGTTTTCCTAATATTGAACCATCCTTGCATTCCTGGTATAAATCCCACCTGACCATAATGAATAACCTACATGTTGACTTACTGGAGTCCTTCCTAGTATCCTATTTAAGATTTTTGCATCTATGTTTATTAAGGAGATTGGTCTATAATTTTCTTACTCTGTTTTTGACCTTCCTGGCTTTGGAATCAGTATCATCTTTGTGTCATAAAAGGAATTTGGTAGAACTCCTTCTTTGCTTATTATGTCAAGTAGTTTATATAATATTGGGATTAGTTGTTCTCTGAATGTTTGATAGAATTCACTTGTGAATCCATCAGGCTCTAGGGATTTTTTTCTTAGGGAGTTCTTTGATGGCCTGTTCAATTTCTTTTTCTGATATGGGATTACTTAAGAATTCTATTTTTTCTTCTGTTAATCTAGGCAATTTATATTTTTGTAAATATTTATCCATATCACCTAGATTAGCATATTTATTGCCACATAGTTGGGCAAAATAGTTTTTAATGAATGCCTTAATTTCTTCTTCATTGGAGGTAATTTTCATCTATGATACTGTTAATTTGGTTTTCATCTTTCCTTTTTTATTAGATTGACAAGTGCTTTATCTAGTTTGTTTGTTTTTTCAAAATACCAGCTTCTAGCCTTATTTATTAGTTGAATAGTTCTTTCACTTTAGATTTTATTAATTTCTCCCTTAATTTTCAGGATATCTAATTTAGTTTTCTTCTGGGGATTTTTAATTTGTTCACTTTCAAGTTTTTTGATTTGCATGTCCAATTCACTGGCCTCTGCCCTCCCTAATTTGTTAATATATGAACTCAAGGATATGAATTTCCCCCTGAGTACTGCTTTGGCTGAATCCCATAGATTTTAAAAGGATGTCTCATCATTGTCATTTTCTTCAATGAAATTAATAATTGTTTCTATGATTTGTTCTCTAACTGATTTTGGAGAATCATATTATTTAATTTTCAATTAATTTTTTATTTCACTCTCCATGTACCCTTATTGATAATTATTTTTATTGCATTTTGATCTGAACAGGTTGCATTCATTAGTTCTGCTTTTCTGCATTTGTTTGCCATGTTTTTATGAACTAGTACATGGTCAATCTTTGTGAATGTACCATGTGCTGCTGAAAAGAAGGTGTATTCCTTTTTGTCCCTATTTATTTTTCTCCATATATCTATTAACTCTTAATTTTTCTAAGATTTCATTCATATCTTTTACTTCTTTCTTATTTATTTTTTATTTGATTTATCTAAATTTAATAGTGGTAGGTTCAGGTCTCCCACTAGTTTAGTTTTACTATCTATTTCCTCCTTCAATTCTACTAGTTTCTCCCTTAGAAATTTGGATGCTATGCCATTTGGTGCATACATGTTGATTACTGATATTTCCTCCTTGTCTATACTCACTTTTATCAGGATGTATTTACCTTCCCTATCCCTTTTAATCGTATCTATTTTTACTTTGGCTTTGTCAGATATCATGATCGCAACTTCTGCCTTCTTTCTATCAGTTGAGGCCCAATAGGTTTTGCTCCAACCTTTAGTTCTAACCTTGTGAGTATCTACCCACCCATCTCACTCAGATTTCTGACTAAAAATGGAAGGAAAAACATCCACAGTGATGGCAAATTGTGCCCAGGAACAATAACCTCCGTCCACCAAGAAAAGCAAGAAGAAGGGATTGACCCTGGAAAATTTTTACAGAGGAAAAACCTGGGCTACAGAGAAAATAGAACCCCAATCGTATCCCTATTGAACTACATGATCTATCATATGTTTTTCTTCTGCATTTCTGTTCCCACAGTTCTTTTGGATATGGATAGCATTCTTTCTCAAAAGTTCCTCTGGATTATTCTGGGTCATTGTATTGCTGCTAACAGAAAAGTCTATTACATTCAATTGTGCCATCTTTCTATCATGTGCCATTGTATCAGTCTCTGCAGACAGTGTTCTCCTGGTTCTGCTCCTTTTGCTCGGCATCAGTTCCTGGAGGTCTTTCCAGTTCACATGGAATTCCTCCACTTTATTTTTCCTTCGAGCACAATAGTATTCCATCACCAACATATACCACAATTAGTTCAGCCATTCCCCAATCGATTGGCATCTCCTCATTTTCCAGTTTTTTGCCACCACAAAGAGCATGGCTATACATATTTTTGTACAAGTCTTTTTCCTTATATCTTTGGGGTACAAACCCAGAAGTGGAATGGCTGGATCACAGGGAAGTCATTCTTTTAAAACCCTTTGTTCATAATTCCAAAATGCCCTCTAGAATGATTGGATAAATTCACAACTCCACCAGCAGTGTATTAGTGTCCCAAATTTTCAACATTTATCACTTTTCTTTGCTGCCATATTGGCCAGTCTGCTAGGTGTAAAGTGATACCTCAGAGTTGTTTTAATTTGCCCTTCTCTAATCAAGAGGGATTTAGAACACTTTTTCATGTGCTTATTGATAGTTTTTATTTCATCATTCCTACCACTCTTAATGGCATTATTATCCTCCAAGTCACTCAGGCTCACAACCTTGGTGTTATCAACTCTTAACTCTCACTCACCCCATGTCTAATCCATTGCTAAAATTGTATCATTTCAATCTCCACAACATCTCTCAACTATGTCCCCTTTTCTCCATTCACATAGCCATCAGCCTAGATGAGGTCTCTACCATCTCTCCTCTGAACTATTACAATAGCTCTCTAATTGTTTTTTTCTGCCTCAAGCTTTTCCCTAATTTAATTCATCTTCCACCAAGCTGTGAAAGTGGTCTTGGGTCTTCCCTTTACTCAGTAAACTATGAGTAACTTCCTCTTGGTCCTCCAGTAACAAAAAGAAAGTCCTGTTGGGCACTTTAATCTCTGACTAAGCCCTTTCCTAACTCTCCAGTTTTCTCACTCTTTACTCTCTTCCAGGGACAGGAACTCCCCAATATACCTCTACTGGACTACTAGTCCTCTCCCTAATGTTGTGTCCCATTCCCTTAACCTTGTCCTAGCTGTCCAGCCTTGTCTGGAATGAGCTCCTTCCTCACTTCTATTGCTTATTTCCTTGGCTTTCTTCAGGACTTGGCTCAAATTCCACTTTCTATAGAAGGCCTTTCCTTGACCTCTCCTATCCTCCAGTGCTTGTCTTTTACCCTCCGGGGTGACTTAATGTCTTTTCTGTGTATCGTATATGTGCCTAGTTATCTACATGTCATTTCCTCATTATAAAATAATCTCCTTAAAGGAAACCTCTATTTTCGCTATTTGTGTGTGTCCCCACAGATTTTCACAAATACCACAGGAAGCACTTAATATGTTTTTTTGACTTACCCAACTGACCAGCCTCCACCCAAGTGGACGTCTTTCTGTCACTGATTTTAACATTTTTTGAAGTAAGTAGAACCCAGGGAACCTTTAGAGGAGATGTGAAAAAATTCATAGGCAACAGGAGCAGAGGATATTCCAACTCCACATCCCCAAAGTGGCAGGAAATAGGATACCTGGGAAAACGTGATCGCCCATAGTCATCCAACGTGCTTTTTGTTGTATAAAGGAACAAATCCTTGAGTATCCAGAAAAATCTATCCAGAAAGGGCTCCAGCTCGCCAAATTGTTGCTCGGCTTATGTATGTGTAGTCAGGGATGAGAAGAGACATCAGTTTTTATAATGATAATGGGTAGCATCGATTCATAACTAACAACCCTTATCTGTCTTAAAGTCAGTGTAAA
The DNA here is from genome assembly GCF_027887165.1 of Monodelphis domestica. NCBI lineage: Eukaryota > Metazoa > Chordata > Mammalia > Didelphimorphia > Didelphidae > Monodelphis > Monodelphis domestica. The sequence goes on along the minus strand of NC_077233.1, from coordinate 281,655,675 downwards.
ATAGGTAAGAATAATCACTTTCCACCATAAGTTTTAGCTTCAATTAGTCAATCCGAGATAATATTTAATGCAAAAAATCCTTAAAATGAGAGGAGAATTGCATAAGAATAGCATTTGGTTTGGCTGAGGAAGCTTGGATGAACCCTAGGCTGTTGTCTATAAAATATTGTTAGCTCAGAACCAAAGTTATTGCAGAATTGGGATCGAGTCAAGCATTCCAGTAAAACCCCTGAGGAGGAAGCGCTTGGGGGGAGAGTGGGAGGGAAAAGACTTGGCATAGGCCTTGACCTAGGCCTACTCCCCTATTTTGGCTGGAGGATTTTGAACTCATCTTCCCATTGGCATTCTAGCATAGTCCAAGATAACACTGACTGGAGGCAACATCTGCGCTGGGTGACCAAAACAGATTGAATGCAGACCCATCGCTCCATAAGCCCAACAAAAAAGCTACACCGAGACTTAGGGCAGTTTTTCAAGGAACACACAATGCAAAGAAAGTGACTTCTAGTTTCCAGAATGAGGAGTTACCCCTTTATCGCATATGCTCCCTAAGTTTAGAATCACTTTCCTCTGGACTTTGTAGGTACTAGAGAAGGATGTATCAGGCTTTTGTCCCAATTGTTCCTCTTCGACCACCTTAGTAAATTCCCCCCTTTTAAAAGCTATTTAAGATTGGCTGAATAAAATGATAATAATCATACTGGGAAGAATCCAGTAGGGTGGAATTTCCACTGAAATCATTAGAGAAAGCCCCCTCCCCCATTGTCTCTCAGGTACATCCCTAAAAACAGAGGACAAGATATAAATAAATTGAATAATTGAGGTCAAGCAGTCTCCTTGCTCTGGAAAAAGTCTAGAGCATTGCCCTAGAAGTATTTCACTGACACCAGAGCAGAGTGCCCAGCACAAAATAGGTGCTTAAAAGATGGTAATTGATTGATTATTGATTAGCTCCTTTTTAAACAGGGTTTAGAGGACTTCCTGCAAGAGGCTAGGCAAATTCTCAAAATGCCAAGTTGTCCAGCAACATTTCCAAAGGAGACAGACCTCTGATCCTCTACCCAGTTGTGCTACCATCTCCACCAGGAAAGCTCACAAAGGAGAAGTCATTCTAAAAGCCATTGGGCAAACACGAGTTATCCTCTGAGGTCACCCAGCCCGGCTTCTGCACCCCCATGCTGTTCCATAGCTTTGCTCAAGAATGTTTGACAATGGAGTGAAATTGAAGCAGATCTTAAGGTTATTTTATCCCAAATAATGCGATGGAACCGACACTTAAAGGAAAATCCACTTTTGGACTCCTTTTCACTGATTTAAAGAAATTGGACATACAAAATTTAGAGGAATAAAATATAAAAATGGAAATCGATCGTATATAATCACTTAAAAAGTGCATGGGAAGTTAGGGGGAAAACTCACCTGCTAACCACCCCTACTGAAAATCCCTTCATTTATAAGAGATTAAACAAAGTGAATAATTAAAGGCAAACAGATCATGGGGAAAAGGAAACAACAACAACAACAACAACTTGTCTGAGAACTAACCTTAAGAAGCCAGCTAGAATTTTTAAGGTGAAAACCAATCTTTAAAACAAGGCAACTCTGTGTATGTGTTTTCAAGCTATGCAATTTGGACTTTTAAGGATGGATCTGGGATCTCAGGAAGCCCTTCATATTCCCACTTTCTCTAGAGACAAGCACTTGATCTGATATCAAATAGTTTCTGGAAGGCAATGGCTGGAGTTCTTCCCATCTGCCTTGTCTGAATTACTCCATATTTTCAGGCCCCAAGACTGCTTGGATCTCATTGAAATACTATTCCTTAGCAAAAAAAAAGCCACTATTCCAATGGCAAACCTAGTGGAAGCACTCCAAGAATACTAATCCACATGTATGTACAGAGGAGAATGGCCTGAGAGGCCAGTTCAGAGGCCTGGAAAGGACAAATCGCTCCCACTTCCCTGGTCTTCATTGTCTGGGTGGCTCCAACTGGAGATAAAGTTGAGGCCCCAGACAGGAAGGACGTCCCAAAGAACATCTTATTTAAGAGAAGTCTGAAAAGTTGTTCCTTGGAAACTAGGCGTGTTGATAGACACTTCATGAAGACGGAGTTTGAAGAGTAAAGGAGAGGATTTCTTTTAAAAAGTGGCAGAAACAGAGGGTGAGAGGTGTTGGGGCAGCTGGTGGCTCTTTCCTTAGGGACCCTGGTCCTAATTCTGGGTTATCCGTGAATTTATTTTAATTCTTCTTAAATCGATTAATCTTTCCCAAACTGGACTTCTTCAGTCTGGAAAAGTAAAGTCTAAGAGGTGGCCAACTGACCATGGAGACAGCAGCACTCTCTGGCCTGCTTCAAAGTCATCCTCTGATCCCACCATCGTCTTGTAGGCATAAACTAAGGGCGTCTTGGCTGCGTGAAGAATGGGAGTGCTCCGGGTTCACCAGGAGAAGGCTCTCTTCTCTTCTGCCCTGGAGCTCCTCATTATCTAGCCACTTGGGGTACCCAAGCGCTCGCACGTCCTCTAGCACCAAACCAGGGCAGCTGGCCAGCCTTTTCACCAACGTGCATCCATACCCTCACTCGACTCTCCATTTCCTCCCAGGAAGTTATCCGCTTCAATCGCCCACAATTGAAGTGGCAGCCCAGGGTGCCTGGAGGCAAAAGGAACTGGGGCTTTCCCACAGTGCTTGGCTTGTTGGCTCCTTCCTTTCTTCTGACACAGAGTTCAAAGGAAGCTAGTCTGGAATATAAATAATCTTTAGCACATCAATAATAAATTGTGTAAACTCTCTCTCCAGTTGGCTTGTCTCCACTTGAACCAGAGGCTAAGGAAAACCATCCAAATCTCTCCCCACTGCATGATGGTTTCTTCCCCTCCTTTCCTTTGTCTCGCCTGACACATTTAATAAACAAAAAGCTCAAGAGGATCGCCATGGAGTTTTCATAGCAGCCTACAATGGGAGTGTCTGTCTCTCCACAGAATGGTAGCACAGCGGGTGTAATAGCAGTAAGGGCCAGGTATTTGGGTTTAAGTGACTTGTCCAGGGTCACACACCTAGGAAGTGTCCAAGGCCAAAGTCACCTCATTTTCTTTCCTCTTTTTTTTTGGTTTATTTAAGGCAATTGGATTTAGATGGCTTGCCCAGGGCCACACAGTGAGGAAGTGTCCAAGATAAAATTTGAACCCAGGACCTCCCTTCTTTAGGCCTGGCTCTCAATGCTCTGCACTCTATGTATTACCTAATCTATTCATTTCACACCATGCTGAAGGCTCTCTAACCCTCCTCCTGACAGAATGCAGATCAGATGTTTCCTTCCTTGCCTAGAACCAGGCCACCATGTCATTGCTCAGTCATTTCCCAAAGAGGATCACTATCTCAGCCTCCCTCCCTCCCTTCCTTCTCTGGCTCCCTTTTATCTATGTGGAACTCTTTGTGCACAGGGACTCTATTCTATTGGCCTATTCTGTGCCTACAACAAAATAGATACCTACAGGATGTCTTTTCTTTCATCAGTCATTCATTCATTCGTGTATGATTTCCTTACCCCAAATCGTGACACCGCAATTCAAAATATTCATCTCCTTGTGGTCAACTTTGCGGATTAACCCTTATGAAATGAGCTCCTGCTACACCTTTGTAAAATGGAGATTTGGACCCCAGACTTCAATCCCCAGAAGTCCTTGGTATTTCCCAGAATTCCCTATAATCTCACCTGAGTCCCCACCTGGGCGAGATCACAATTTGTATTTAAACTGTCTGTAAGGGGCCTCTCTCTTTCTCTACTCAGAGATGGCAAGATGTAGTAAGATGTGAATGGGCTAATCAGTCCTAGGCATGGGGGTTTATTATTTTGTACCCTTGATTTCTAATAATCTGAATAAACCTCATAAAATATAATATTTTTATCAGTAGAGACTAATTTAATTTTTACACCTTTCCAAAGGCAGCTAAATGAGGTAATGGATAGAGCTCCAGGCCTAGATGCACCTTCATGCATTCAAATCCAGCCTCATACTAGCTGGCTCTCATGTGACCCTGCTTGCCTTGGTTTCCTCATTTGTCAAAAATGAGCTGGAGAAGGAAATGGCAATCCACTCGAGTATCTTTGCCCAGAAAACCGCCCAGTGAGGCCACAAAGAGTCACACACTGAAGCCTTTCCCATCTGGTCGGCCCTCCAGAGCTTCCACTCTCTGAGAAGCCGGGGTCACTTCCGGCCCCCCCAAAGCCCTGGAGTAGACATGGACCGCCTTCCTGCAAAAGTGTGCTTTTCCCATGGGCTTGAGCGACTACAGCGGATAGATAACAATTCGCTCAGCTCCAAAGCAGAGACGAAGGGAAGCCGGATGCTCCACATCTCCCACGCGGCATCACACAGTCGGGCATGACGTTGTGTCCAGAGGTTGGAGGCATCTAAACAGCCTTTTTGCTACGTCTAAACCTGAAAGCGGAAAACCTCTGCCCCGGCAATTGTGCTCCGACGACCCACTGGACGGATTGGCCGCGACGCTTTGTTCTCCACCGAGTGAGTGCCGGGGCTGGGCGGGTGCTCTGTCGGTGCCCAGCACACGGCCGTGGGAGGCTCTATCCGTCCTCCGCTAATGGGCCTCAGCGGCGGGTGCTCTTTTTGTCTTCAGGGTCTGCTTCTAATGCTTTGCCGCCCACTCTCGGCTGAGGGTCGCCGCCATTCACGATGAAGCTGAGCATTAGGAAGCTTGTTAAAAAAAATCCTTGTGAAATGAGAGTCAGCAGGCAGAGAGGCAGAGGGCTTCCCCACGGACAGCGGTTACATGAGCAGTTACAAAGGGAAAGCCTGGCCGCTCACCGGCCATTTGCCACTTTGCCCGTCCTCCAGTTCTCTCCAGTCTTGATACCAGGAAATACCGACGGAGTGACTTCTGGGTAACATGACGTAATGCTGACTGCTGCGCCTGTTAAAAAGGCTGAGAGCAACTTGCTGCCACGCCCGTCACTTTAAAGTGGGCTGAAAATGCGAATTCATCAAGTTATTGTGCAAAAACTGAGAATTCAGGAGGACTAAAAGTGACGATGGCGAAAACAGAATAATTTTATGGAATAATAAGCAAAAGCGAAAATGGAATCTTGTATGGACCTTTACGACGTTCTTTCTATCACATACGTGCTTCCTGTAGAGGCAGGTCCACGTGATCTGGACAAATACTTTCTTCTATTAGATTAAAAATACTTCAGGGCGGCTGGGTGGCTCAGTGCATAGAGTGCCAGGCCTGTCACCTGGAGGATCTAGATTCAAATCGGGCCTCAGACACGTCTTAGCTGTGTGACCCTGGGAAAGTCACTGAACCCCACTCGTCTAGGCCTGGCCCTTCTGTTTTAGATCTATTACTAATACAGAAAGTAAGGTTTAAAAAAAAACAGGAAAGACACCAAATCCAGGTGATTGCTTTATATTTGGATATATCAAGAATACGATTGCATGTTCCTAAGGGCCAACAAGAAAATGGGGAGATGGGGCAAACCATTTAGATGAAGTGAAACGTAAACATGAAAACTGAAAAGGAGGAAATTCCCATTAATAAGAAATTGATAGAAGGAATTCCCCAAGAAATAGCTGATCTACATGGAGGAAAGACTCACACTGTTAACTTTGGAAGGTGCGTGGCAGAGGTGTAAAGCATGAGGTCCTCAAGCCGCATGCTGTCCCCAACACTCCATGCATGACCTGAATCAGCTGAAAACTGAGTTCCTATAGGACTTCAGTGTATGGATATATTAATGAAAAAACAAATCGGTATGGTTTTCTGAGTTCAGAGACAGCCACGAGGATCCCTCTATATAGTGAGTGGTCCTTCCATTTCTATTTGAGTTGGACATCACTGGTGTATACAGACAACTCTTTACAAACAGCCCATCATGGCCAACAGGTTCATTTTACAACTTACTTTTCCTATGGTCTTCTCTGTTGATGACTTTTCTTTCTTTCTTTCTTTCTTTCTTTCTTTCTTTCTTTCTTTCTTTCTTTCTTTCTTTCTTTCTTTCTTTTTAGTTTATTTATTTAATTAATTAATTGAGAATATTTTCCCATGGTTCCATGATTCATGTTCTTTCCCTCCCCCTAGCCAACCAGCAATTCCATTGGGTGTTGCACATATTGTGTTGACGACTTTCCTCCTCTAAAAGAAGAACAACTGATAGGCGTTTGAGTCTCCTAAATCAAGTAATTGGGCAAATTTCAGAATTCTTCAGAGTGGCTTCCACCTCCCCAATGCCAAAAGAAGAATGCCACTATGGTCAATCGTGAGATGCCCAAGCAGCTGCTCTTCCACATATTCCAGAACAAAAACACAAATACAAACAGTACAGGCATATATGAGACCATCGTTGACACATTTCTCAAAAGAATTTTCCAAAAAAGACACGTGGAAATGACTTTGGAGGAAGCCATGGAAGAGTCAAATAGCACCTACCAGAGTGAAGAGACCGTCTCGCCCCTAACAAGCTATTATCAAGGAATAACGAAGTACTTGGAAAACAGAAAACAAAATGGCAGCTGTGCCCAGAAAATAGTCCAAGGGAAAAGAAGGCATTTTCCCTTCATTTCCCTTCAAATGAAGCAAATGTCTTTGAAACCAAAGGACTCACAGTTTGCTCTTCAGTAACTGAACACAGACTACTGCTATCTGTGTTCCTGAAACCAGCTGTGGTTGTTTTGAAGAGGTAGCATCCAAACACATTGAATTTGAAATGATAATTCATACTTTTTTTGGCCTTGCTTATTACTTTGTTATTTCTTTAAGGATATTTTAAGATTTTTGGACAATAAACTATTTTTAATGTAAAATTTTAAAAAAGAAAGAAAGAAAAGAACCTTCCAAGTGGCCAAGAAGAAAAAGTGAGTGATCAATGAATAATTCAGTCAATATTGTTTGTATTGAGCTGGGACTTTTCTTCCCCTATTCTCCTTCTCTGCTTCTTTCACTGGTGAGAGAAAAGCAACAAAATTAATTAAAATGGCTAACAGGATGGCTTTCCCACCCAGGAGGAGTAAATAAAGAAGAATAAGAACTAGGCATGGATGTGTTTCTGGCTCCTCCATAATCTACTGGTTTGACTCATGTTAGATCTCTGGTCTCTATTCCACTCTACCTAGTTCTCATTGATACCTTGACTTCTACATTCTCTTAATTAAGAGTTTATCATGGGGAAAACTAGGTAGCACAGTGGATAGAATGGCAGGTCTAGAGTCAGGAGGAACTGGGTTCAAATTTCACTTCAGATACTTCCTTGCTGTGTGATACTGGGCCAGTCACTTAACTCTAATAGCCTAGCCTTTTCCACTCTTCTATCTTAGAATCAATACTAAGAGAGAAGATGAGGGTTTTTTTAACTGAATCATGGGTACTGTGTTTCTCATCTTGTCAATGAATGGAGAAGAAAGTGAGTGGAGGGAGAGAATTTGGAACTGAAAATAAAAATAAAATGTTATTAAGTTAATTTTTTTAAAGAGACTATTCTGTGCCTGGCCCTGGGCTAGGCACTGAGTCAAAGGAAAAAAAAGTGAAATAGTCTTAGCTTTCCAGGAATTTACTTATTTATTAAGGAAAACATAAGCATATACTGAATAAATACAAAATAATGATAATGTCTGGCATTTTTGAAGTTAATTAAAATTTTCAAAGAGTGTTATCTTGTTTTCACATGTATTGTGTCACTTGATCTTCACAACCCTTTCATACAGGTGCTATATTGTCCTCATTTTTCAGATAAGGAAACAGAGGCAGACGGAGATCAAGTGACTTTTACTGGGTCATACAACTAGGGTCTGTGACCAGATTTGGATTCTTGGTTCCACAACCAACATATTATCAACTGTCATCTACCTGCCCCTAGGAGAAGGAAGAGTTGAGAATGACTCCCATCTAAGTAACTGGGAGGAAGTTGGTACCCTGGATAGAAACAAAGAAATTAGAAACAGAGAGTAGGATTGGGGGGGAAACATAGAGTGAAATAGGTTGAGTTTGAGATGTCTGTTGGAAATGTTCAATAGGCAAGTTGTAATGTAGGACCCGAGGCCACAAAGAGGGCTAAAAGAGGGATATTTAGATCTAGGCATCATGAGGATGAAGATGGATAGTTGAACCCATGGGAACTGATCCAAGAAAGAGAGTGTAGATGAGGGCCCAGGATGAACTCTTCCTGCCAACCTTTAGGAAGCAAGATATGGATGATGATCTAGCAAAAGAGACTGAGAAAGCATAAGGCTGCTAAATGGCTGAATGGATAAAGTGCAGGGTCTGGAGTCAGGAAGGCAGTCATATGTGGTCCTGGGCAAGTCATTTTACCTCTACTTGCCCCATTTCCTTATCGATAAAATGAGCTGGAGAAGGAAATGGCAAACCACTCCAGTATCTTTTCCAAGAAATCCCCATGGGCAATATGGTCCACAGGGTCATGAGGAGTTTGGCCCAACTGAACAACTGAACAAGACAGGGAGAAGAATCAAAGAAATACACTATCCTAAAAACCCTGGGGGGAAAGTCTCTAGGAAGAGATGATCCAAAGTGCTCAAATACTTCCAAGAAGTCAAGTAGGACGAGGACTAAGAGCATGAAAGACATTTGGAAGAGCTTCTGTGGGCAGTGAAAAGGGGAGATTATTAGAGACTCAACTAGGGAAGAGCAAAAGGATTACCTTGTTGCAGGAGAGCCCAGTGGAGAATGTTTTTAAACCCTTACCTTCCATTTAGAAATCAATAATATATATTGGTTCCAAGGTGGAAGAGGGGGTTAGAGTTAGGTAATGGGGATTAAGTGACATGCCCAGGATCACCCAACTAGGAAGTGTCCGAGGTCATATTTGAACCTCTCATCTCCAGGCCTAAACCACCGAGCTGCCCCAAAGAGGAGATTTTACAGGTGCCCCAGATGGCAATTATGTGATTTTCTTCAACCCTGCTCAGCAGTAAATGAATTTAAAGCTTAATGAGTATCATCCTTGATTCTTCACTCCCCCATTCTACTTAGCAAATCAGATGCAAGCTCTTACTTCCACAGTTCTCAAATCCAACCCCTTCTTTCTCCTCGTACAACCACCGTCTTAATTGAGTAACTCTTCACTTCTTACCCAGGTTACTGAAACTTGGTCCTAATTGTCTCCCCTCCTCAAGTCTTTGCTCTGCTCCAATCCATCTTCCTCACTGTTGACAAAAGGATTTTCCTAAATTGCAGAGCTGATCGTGTCCCCTCCTACTCAATAAACAGCAGTGGCTCCCCGTTGCCTCTAGGATTAAATAGAAACTCTTCTGTTTATCTTTTAAAGTCCTTCACAATCTGGCCTCAGACTATCTTTACAGGCTACTTGAGGATCACTCCTCCCTTGCATCCAATTCAAGCAAATTGTCTCTCTCCCTCCCTCTCTCTCTCTCTCTCTCTCTCTCTCTCTCTCTCTCTCTCTCTCTCTCTCTCTCTCTCCCCCTCTCCCTCTCCCTCTCCCTCTCCCTCTCCCTCTCCCTCTCCCTCTCCTTCTCTCTCTCTCTCTCTCTCTCTCTCTCTCTCTCTCTCTCTCTCTCTCTATCTCTCTCTCTCTCTCTCTCTCTCTCTCTCTCTCTCTCTCTCTCTCTCTCTCTCTCTCTCTCTCACACACACACACACACACACACACACATACACACACACACACTGCTCTGTCTCCCATATCCGGCACTGGTTATGCTGGGAATGTATCCCTCCTCATTTCGACCTCATAAAATCCCTCTCTTTCTTCAACACAGCTCAAGCATCATTTTCTCTATGAAGCCTTCCCAGGTCCCTCCAGGTTCTAGAGCCTCCCTCCAAAATTACCCTTATATTCAACTCTTTTATATTTACTTGGGACATTGAGGTGGCACCGTGCCAGGCCTGGAATCAAGAAGATTCCTCTTTCTGAATTCAAATTTGGCCTCAGACACTTCCTAGTTGTGTGACCCTGGGTAAGTCACTTGACCCCCATTGCCTAGCCCTTACTGCTCTTCTGCTTTGGAGCCAATACCAAGACGGAAGGTAAGGGTTTAAAAAAAAAAAAACAACTGAAATATTATTCCATTCGGTGGTGGCCAAAATTCAGAGTTGGGCTTTGACAAGATATGAGTGTGATTGGACAAGGGAGCCAGAAATTCAGTTAGAGAGGATAATACATCGTTGAACTGGTTAACGATCAAGTCAAGATTAGGTGGGGAGAACATTTAAAATCAGAATTTGGGTGGTGGCTTGGGAAAGCCCATCATGGCTTTCATCATCATTGCCAGCATTATAAAACTCTTTAAGGTTTGGGCAATTCCTTAGAAACATCTCATTTGATCCTTACAACAAACCTGGGATGTGGCTTCTATTATGATTCTCTTTTTACAGAAGATAAAACGGATGCTAATGGAGGCTAAATCATTTGGCCAAGATCACACAGCGAATAAATGCTTTGAGACAGGAATTTAATTCAATTCTTCCTGGCTCCAAGTCCACCAACACGATGGCTACCCGGCTGCCTAGCTCGACTGAAGTACAGAAGGACAAAAGTTCATGAAATAAATGAAAAAAGAATGAAAATTGGGATTTTGGAAGAACGAGGCCCAGGGAGCGATTGTGGTCCGAGTGAGGAATTCCTGGTCATAGCCACGGAGCACATATGACTGATGGCGAGACCATCTTTGTGTGTGGCTGAAGTGGTGCGAAATCCATGTGGTAAAAGCCTGGATGTTGAAGACCCCAAGAACAAGAATGGGCTGGGGAAGGAGAGGAAGAATCGAAACCATGCGTACTATATTCTCCTTTTCCTTGAGAAATGAGGGAAGTTTCTAGAAAACTGAGTTTCTCGCCAAATGACACCAGGATCTAGGGAGGCGATACATAGATAGATAGATAGATAGATAGATAGATAGATAGATAGATAGATAGATAGATAGATAGATAGATGCCCGAATGGAGTGAACCTCAAAGCGGAAGGGGTCATTAAGGGGAGGCAAAGGAGAAAGGCATAGACTTGGGAATGGAGACAAAAGAACGCTTACTTCTCTTCGTGGCTCAGTGTTGGAGAAGTGGGAGAAGTTGCCTCCAGTTTTGGAAAAGGTTACCAGGAGGGATCAAACGTCTTCTGGGAGATCTCTAGTGTAGAATGACCAGAAAATGGAAGGAATATAGAAAGAGAGATGGAAAATTTGTATTTTAACAGGGTATAAAGCCTTCAACCAGAGACAACTACTTGACGATGGAATTTCCAATATCGGGAAACAATCATCATCTTTTTTCTTTTTACTTCTTTCGACAACTTGATAACCCTGCTGCAATCCCTTATGATTTGTCGCTGTGTTCACAAGGCTTTGACACATTCTTTCATTTATCATGAAAAGGTACTTTTGTCACTTTGAATATGAGGCGTTCACGTTCCCCTGATAGAGCCTTGATTAGCGCCCATAATTCCATCGTCTTGATAGTTAGGATGAATTCGGGCATCAGCGGAGAGAGGCGTGGATAGCACACAGCACTTTGGGACTCCCAGAGTGCCAATTGTTAAAAAGCAACAGAAGGAACCGTGTCTATTCCTGAGGCTTCTTGGCCTCCCTACACGGTCAGTCACTTAACAATGGGTAAACCAATGAACAGCGGTCCAGTCAGGAGTCCTGGAGTGAGGCTAGTCTCAAGCCTTCACTGAGACCCGGGAGGAGACTGGATGAAGTGCTGCCTCATCGTTCCTGTCCTCCCCTTTTCATCAAACTGGGATCTGTCAACAGAATCCTCACAGTTTGCTTCTCCCAGTGGTCAAAGAGGTGGCTGAGAGGGTGGCTTCCGGACAGCCACTTCCACGAAGGAGCCAGGCTGCTCACTGCCTGGGGGTAATTCTGGGCATTTGTCGTTTTTGTGTCATGTATTTTTCTCTAACATGCTACCAAAGATGGGTGTTGTTTCTATATAATCAACACTTCAAATAAATTTAGCTAATTTTGCCCAGAAACTTTGGTTCTTTTCAAGAATGTCTTGGAGAAACTAGGTAGGACAAGGAAGGAGTGCCGGGTCTGGAATCGGGAGGTCCTGGGTTCATATCTGGCTTCCAATACTTCCTAGCTGTGTGACCCTGGGCAAGTCACTTAACCTCGATGCCCTTGCCACTCCTCTGTCTTAGAAGTGATACTAAGACAAAAGATAAGGGTTTAAAAATAAACATAAAGTATATCTCAGAAGACGGTGTGCGTGTTTACATGTATGTGTATGTTTGTGGAGGGGTGGAGGGATGTGGGTATGTTTCAGACCCATGATTGGATTGATGCAAAGGAATCTGATTCATATTGTCAACTTCTCTCGTTCGTCGTCTGGCTCATTCACATGAGTGACTTTAAAAGACCCAGATTTCCAATAGTGACGGATTACATATATGCAATCAGAAACACTTTCTAATACAAAATTGAATTATGCCCTATTTATGTAGAAACCTTGAAGGTTCGGATAAACAGCGTGACAGTAAAGCCCTTCGTAGCTTGGCCCTTGTCTGCTTTTCCAGATAGCAGGGGGGCTCCCGGGGGCAAGAGTTGTGCATCTCTGTTGTTTTTATTTCTCCAGTGCCCAGTACAGTACTTGGACACACAGTAGGTGCTTAATAAATGCCTGTTGTTTGATTCACTCTGGTAGTTGCTGCTTGTGACAGGATTTGAAGCTGTTTACCCTACTGGATTGTAACAACCACATTCTTTTTCTCTTTTTTTAAGTATTCCTTTCTTCAATCTATATGATAAATGAGCCATCGATCCTTCTAGGAGTGACGGGAACCTACCCATTTCAGGCTTTGCAGCTCGGGCTGATGTCGCCTCGCTAAGGATAGCATCTTCCTTTCAATGGAAGCCTGGGAAGAGCAGCTGGCCTGCCCCGGGACGCTCCAGCTCAAGCATCCTTTTACTCTGCATCCATCTGTTTCGTGACTGGTGATGGAGAGGTTGGGGGGACTCCCTAAACCAATGAGTCAGCCTGGGTCCCTTCCCAATGACAGTCCACAAGACATTTCGGACGTACCCATGACTTAGCCATCACCGTTCTCGCTGTGGCCATGTTCTTCATTAACTCATGCGCTCAACATCTGTCGATGAAAAACTAATTACAGCCCATGTATGTCTTTGGTTTGTACCACATTCAAGATGGAAGATGCCTTTTCCCCCTGGGAGGTCTGAGGGAAGGAGAAGGAACAGGCTTGGTAGGCTTTCCTTTTTACCCTAACAAAGGCTGTTTTTGGTTCCCTGGGAAGACATCTGATGAAGAATGATGAAATGTCCCTCAATATAAGCAAACATGAGAAATGAAAACCATTTGAATAACGAGTGTAGCTGTTAAGGGGAAATAAAATCTGAATTGGAGGTTTGGACCAACCACTATAAATTGGGTAGATATTCTTCTTCCTGGCCATACACATGGCATTCCAACCTCATTGGACCATTTTAATGCCTCCATCTTCAATCTTTCCTCTGCCATTTTTAAATTTGGACTTAGCTTGGCCCCCGGCTCCCTCTCCTCCTGCCCCATAAACACCCCCCCAACCACTGTCATCTCCATGTGAGACTCTTTTCTGCTTTTAAGGCTGTCACCCCTCTTCCAAGAAACCTTCTCTGATCCTCTCCACAGAGGAAAGTCAAAGATCATAGGCTTAAAGCTGGAAGGGTCTTGAGAGGTCCAACTCCCTCATTTTATCGATGAAGAAACTGAGTCCCCTAAAGGTGACTTGCCCAGGATAGAACAAATACTAGAAAGCAGAGTCAAAATTTGGACTCAGGCCCGCCAATCTTGAATTTGATCTTCACCACACTTATAGTACAATGAAATTTTCATATGTTTGCCTTTTCTACCATCTCATTTTCCCTTGTATCACAGTTATCTGTGCAAAAGGCGGGCCTATGCCATATTTAGCTCTATTCGCCAAGCCCAAGTGCAGAGCTTTGAGTGGGGAAGATAGTTGCTCAATTTTTTATGGAATCACATTTCAGAATCTTAGGATATCCAAGTCAGAGACTGACCAATCTCAGCTTTAGGATTCCCATCGAGGAGACATCTTCCAAGGCAGTACCTTCCACTTTGGGATAGTCCGAATTGTCTGGAAGTTCTCCCTCCATCCAAGCCAAAATCTGTCATTCACAGTTTCCACCTATTGCTTTTAATCCTTCCCTTCCAATCTTGAATACTGACACGGTTCAAGTAAGTCTCCTCCTCTCTAAGCTAGCCATCCCCAGTTTCTTCAGCCTTTATAGTCTTCTGTAGTGTGAATTAATGTGAATTGGATCGAATGAATATCTTGGCCACAGACTCCAAGGAGAGTTTCAAGGGGATCGAGTGTCAATACTCATTATGTCCTGGAAAACCATCAAAAGCACTGCTTACCACAGACGTTACCCAACTGATGCTCCAACCACAATCCCAATAATTCATTTATCACCTTCTATCGAGGCAACATCGGCAACCTCAGATTCTCCTTCATTTCCTTCTTTTTATGCATTTTTATCAGATGGAACTGTGTATGATTCACTGGCTGAAAACTGGGATCGAAGATAAATGGGACATTGACTCTTCCTTCTTGAAGCGAAGAGATGGTTTTTTCAGAACTACCCGGTAGAGAAGCAGTCGAGGCATCATGGAGCCCATGGAAAGCACTGAACAAGGGTCTAAGGCCCAGCTCTTTCCCTAGTAGCCATGTGATTCTTCTGACCTTGGCGAGTCATTTAGCCTTTTGACTCTGGGACTCATCTATGAAATGATGGGCCAGATGGCCTTGAAGGCCCCTTCCAGGGTTAGGAAATTTGAGTGTACTTCCCCAACGCCCCCATACGATTGGTATCAATGCCCACACACAGAGCTAGTATCATGTTGGGATACTCGACTGAAATGTAGAATACTGGGATCTCGTTCTGACTTTGTCACTGCCTGCTTGACTCCTGGGGAAGTCAGTTAATAGCTCTAAGCTTTGATTAAATCGTTGATAAAAGAAGAGACAAAAATGTATCATGAATCCAGAGACAGCTTGAGAGTCAGGAAGATCTGCCTTTGAGTCCTGCCTCTGATACGTACTAGTTCATGATCATAAGTGAGTCTCTGAGCATCCCATGATGAGTTTCAGATGAGTTGCTGAATTATATCATCTATGAAACCATAGTTCTAGGCCAAAACTACTTTGAGACCAGTGGTGACTATATAGGAGTACACTGGTATGTATTTAACAAGTGGCTCTCTAAGAGTAACAACAGTATTGTTCAATTTAATCTGAATCCACTAAATCTGGATAATCAGTAAAATAATAAAGCAAGCTCTGATTTTACCCAGGGATGTGCCGAAGCCAGTTGGAACCTCCTAGTGAGGGCCAATTGTTCAATTTTCCGGGTGAGTACTTGTTCCTTAAAATAGTCAAACCAAGAAGTCAAGACTTGATTTACTGTTTTGTTGATTGTGTATATTTCAAGAAAGCACTCATAACGTAGATTAAACTCCACCCACAAATGTGTAAAACATTTGCTGGAATATTCCTGCATTTTTTGTTCATGTTATTGTTTAGTCATTTCAGTGGTGTCTGACTCTTTGTGTCCTCATTTGAGGCTAATTCTTGGAAGAGATGCTGGAATGGTTTGCCATTTCCTTCTACAGCTCATTTTACAGATGAAGAACCGAGGCAAATGGAGCGAAGTGACTTGCCCAGGGTCACACAGCTAATCATTATCTAAGTCTGAATTTGAATTCATGATAATGAGTCTTCCTGATTCTAAGTCCAGTGTACCACGGAATCGTTCATTCCCGCATTTATTCCTACTTAGCTTCTCTGTGTCAGATTCAGCACACTTTTCTAGCCTCACAAGGTCTTACTGACTCCCGATTCTGTCAGTCAGTGTGAGCAGCTCTACCCTTACTGCAGTGCATCATTGCTACATGCGACAAGTATGGCACCCACTTATTCATACCTGGACATCGGCTGGCACTTTTGAAGTTGGGAAACCATTCAGACTGGCTGGAACGCCCATGTGCGCGGAGCAAATAAGAGCATCTGCAGAGGTGTCCGTGCACCGTGAGGGCACAGAATGGGCCTTAGTTTGTCTCCAAATGCCTCCAGAGCTCATCTGATGATAAGTGGCCTCTTCAAAGTGATCCCTACTTAGAACAGCATGAAGGAAGAAAGCCAGCATCAGTAAGCAGGTCCCAAGTGCCACGCACTGTGCTAATCGTTCCTTTAGAAGTACTATCCCGTGTAACCCTCACAGGGAGCTTTCTGGTCTCCTTTCACAGCTGCAAAACCCGAAGCAGACGTGAAGTACCTGGCTCTGGGTCAGAGCCAACGAGGGTCTTGCGGCCATGTTTGAACGTGGGGCTTGCCATGAAAAGAATTGCTTTTTAAGTCCATCTTTGTCCTTTTTCAAAGATGTCGAAGAACAAAAGGAAATGGAGTCTGTGGCAATGCTAACTGCCATTGACACGGTGCCTTTGGAAGATGCCTGATCAGAAACTGTTGTCTGCAAAGCTCATTTGTCAATAATAAATCTTTGAAGCAGGCAGTGCAAGGATTATTGTACAGATGGGGAAACCAAGGCTCTTACAGTTTAAAAGCCATCCCAAGAACCCAGAGGCTGAGGTGGGAGTCAAAGCCAGGCTGCCTAATTGCAGATCCATCAGCCCCTCTACTAAACGAGGCAGCCCCCTCCTAACAGCAGCAGCTTTTTGGATTATTGTTGGAAGGAGAGATCCACGTTAGGGCAAGTTGTAGCTCCTTCATAGCAGGCTCCAGGTAAAATGGACCGGGTTACAGGCTGACCGAATGATTGTCAGGGGAACACTGAGATCCCGCTGGCCCTGGGCCCACCAGAACACGTACTAAAGCACCATTCCCCAGGGAGGGGAAGCTGGAAGGCCAGCCAGAAGAGTAGAGGACAGATGGCAGGGCCACAAATTATGGGCATGTGGATTCGTTTGGAGGGAGACCTCCTCTGCCATTTGACCTCCACTCACCCACCATGGAGCCCCTGGAGATGAAGCTGGAAGGGAGCCCAGGGAACGGCCTTTAACGATATACCCTGGATCCTTTCAGTGGCTCCCAAAGGGCTCCAAAATGTTCTGCAGCCTTGGAACCATATGTCCCTAATATAACAAGAAGAATTCCTCATTCCTTCTCCAACACCCATATCCTTCTGGCTGAAATTCAGCCAAAAAGCACACACATAACCTTGGGCATGGTAGTAGTTAAATGTTTGAGGGAGAAACAATCTGGAGTTGCAGAGTCAGCTTGCTCTGCATTCGATACACCATCCGATGAGTTAAGTCCTACAGGGGAAAAAAGAACATATGGAAAAAGCTTATAATTCATTCATTCCTCCTGCCGGATGCAAATCCTCTGAGTGTCAGCCCGCTCTGCAGAAGACGGAGCACATTTAGAAATGGAAGCAGAAATGTCCGTGCGATGGCTTGTCCATCTGCTCCTGGATCACAAGGAGGGCTACTCAGTCAATTAGCCACTCGGAGGGGCCCCACTCCTAGTTCAGCCTTGCCGCTTCCCAACGGCACCCCAAGAAACAGCTCAACTCTGGGCATTCTTTATCCCTCCCAAATAGAGCAATTCAGACACTAGCATCAAGCAGACGGATTCTTGGCCAGTGGCTACCAAAGGCACCTCTCACACATGGCCTGCAGAGATAAAGGGAATTGGGGCGGGATCCGATTCAGTGTCCGGTTCTCTCTCCTCCCAGTGTGTGCAGCAGTCATCTTGAAGCTGGGGGAAACCTTATTAAGGCGTATTTCCATCCTGCACGTTAGAGCCGAGCATCTCAGCTCCTCCACAGAGGCAGGTGTGTAAGCAAAGACTGAAATGGGCAAGACATCAATGACTTACCTGTCAGCTAAGGCAAACGGAGTCGGGGCTTTCCCTGACAATTAGGCGATCTCCATCGGGAGTAGCATTCCTCCATGTCAAGGAGGTCTCTCATCTCAAGGTCCATCCGTGCCTGTTGTCTTCATGACGACCACTGTTTGTGCCCCCAAGAATGGATGAAGAGGGCTTCTAGGAGTATCTGCTGTGTAAAGCATGTCCAAGAAAGCAACACAGAAGAACCCTGGCAGGAAAATGTTCTAGGGTAGGTGCGCTTCCATTTAGGAAAACCCAGCACTTAAAAACCTAAACTTGGAAAATTAAACAAATATCTATATCCATATATGTATATATATTAGACTCCTATTATATATAGGACACATTCTAGGTAGCAGATCTGGGATCACAGTTCTGATAAGACATCGTCCTAGCACCTGTGGTGTTTACAGTCTGAAAATAATAGCAACTGGCAGGATTTGTAAAGTGTTTTAGATGTGATGTGTCATCCTCTCCTTTGATCCTTCCCAAATTTGCATAGAGGACCTACTGTTGTCTCATGTTCTCTAGAGGTAATCTCTGGGTGGTTATTCTTACCAGTGCAGCTCCTGAGCCCCATCTAGTGTGCTTCACCTTAACAATCAGCAAGTAGGTCCGATTAGCTTTCAGCAAAGGCATTTACTGGCATGCAGTTGCCAGATTACTGGTTACAAAAAACATCACTTCCTTCCCTCCCCTTAACATGGAACATGCTTTCTCCCAGGGTCCAAAGGAAGAATGCACTCAAAATTAGAGCACAATGGTATTGAGGCTAGCGTGTGAGGACCACATACGACCAAGGGTAACTCCACACTCATGATACTAGAAGTCAATGAGTCCATAGCCAGGACTCTCTGCCATGAAAGGTCAGACTCCCTACTTTGTTCTTTGGGCGACTGTCTTTCTGCACCCACCTGTCCTTCATGTATGTCTTCACTCCTGCTGTAAATATTTTCCTAGCCTTCAACTAGTATCATTCTGATAGAGGCTATTGTTGCTGCGTCCTTGGCCAAATGACTCTAGACCGTTTGAAACTCACAAAGTCATCAGCTGAACATGTTCATCTTAAGGTGGTTTCTCAGTCACTTGGAGGATGAAATACCAAAGATGTACATCAAACACAGACTCAGGCTCACCTAGGCAGGACAGAGGCAGCAAATAGCATCCATGTGCTTCAAATACCTGGAGGTATGATTAAATAACAACAACTAGCACAAATATATCAGTTTAAGCTGTATAAAGCACTTTATGTGTACTAGATCTTTTAATCACTACAATAACATTGCAAGGCTGGTTTTATTTTGATCACCATTTTGCAGATCAGGGAACTGAAGTTGAAAGAGGTAAGTGATTTGACTAGGGATCCTTACTTAGCTAGGAGGGGTCTGAGGCAGGATTTGAACTCTCATCTTCCTAAGTCCAGGTCTGGTACTCTGCATTGCACTTCACTGACTCAGATATTGGGAGATAGCTCAAATGAGTCATGTCTCACTTGTAGCCCCAAGAGATAGGAGACTGAAAGAGCCTAGCAATTTGCCTTTGTATATCTGGAACCATCAGTTATTCTAGACTGGCCTAACTAGACCTCAGTCCTCATACAATGCAAGTCTTTGTACATGGTCAGAATTCGACTTCCTCAGGCTTCTCCACAGTGAAATAGAATCGAGTATGGAAACCTTTGTCCGTCCACGGAATAGAGATTTTTAGATTATAACAAAATATATGGGAAAGAATTGCATGACAAAAGCCACGTGGCAGGGGGCAGCTAGGTGGCTCAGTGGATTGAAAGCTAGATCCTGGGTTCAAATCTGGCCTTAGACACTTCCTAGTTGTGTGCCCCTGGGCAAATCGCTTAACTCCCATTGCCTACTCTTCTGCCTTGAAAATGCTAGTGTTGATTCCAAGATGGAAGGTAACGGTTTCAAGTTATAAAAAAAGTAAGTGATGAATCAATTTAGGAGTGCATGATCCTAAAATAAAGGTCATTCTCCTAGGCTAGGATTGGGGGAGAAGAAGATATAATTCCAGTCTGATACTCCTTTTCCATCTCAGAGGCCAGCCTTGTGAATCCTTCTCCTGCTCCCCACTCCAGGTGAGGTCCAAATCTCCCTCAGAGAGAAATGGGAGATTCCAGAGAGGGCTCTCTACTCAGGCCTCCCACCCCGTGGTACTGATATAACCTCAAGTAGACAGGCACATAACTGGCATGGACAACACACACCCCTTATAGATTGGTAGGACGATACAGGCAAGGGGAACAACCTGACAAAGGCTCAGAAGATGAAAAGCGCAGGGCACGTCCATCGAACAGGAGAGTTTACTTTGAGCAGAGTAGCAAGGAGTATGCTTCCGACACTCTGAATCCTTGAAAACTGGGTTCGAGGCAATCTTCCCAAGTTTACTGTAGATCACGCCCCTTCACACATTCCACATTCCAGCTGAACAGACTGACTTGCTGCTCCTTGCCTGGGATATTCCATGGACTGCTTCCCGTCGGTGAGCACGCTATGACCCCCGCCTGGTATGGATTCACGCCTTCCCGCCCCCTTTTAGAATACTGAGCTTCTAGAAATCCAGAAATGCCAACTTATCTGCATTTACTTGGTAACTATTTTCTATCTACCCGGCAGTGTTGATTTTAGTCTCCCTTCATGAAAGTGCAAGTTCGTTGAGATTAGAGGCAGTTTCCTTTTTCTCTTGCCATCTTCACTGCCTGGCGTAGAGCAGGCACTTAATGGACACTTGTCAAATAAATCAATCACCCAGTGAGGGAGAAGCAGGGGAAGGAAGGAGTCACAACTTCACGCTGTGGCTCACGGTAGCTTTATAGCTGGGTGGGGTGGTATAGTTTCAAAGGTTTCACCTGCACGTTTTTCATTTAATCCTTACAATCACCCAGTGAAGCAGGTAGTGCAAGTATTATTGTTCCTGTTTAACAGATCCGAAGACTAAGATTCAGACACTAAAGATCAAGTCTATTCAGCAAGAAGTACTAAGAATCTCATATGTAAATGGCATGTGCTACGTGTGACCGATACAAAGTTCCAGATGGAAAGCAATTCCTGCCTTCAGGCGACATTCAATCCATGTTGTTGGTCAGCCTTCATTTTCAAAGAAAGCCAATGAAAGATGTCTTGCCTTGGATTGTAGCGAGGCAGTCACACCGGTTTATCGCTCTTGTTCTTATTCTCTCTTCCGGAGTCTTTGAAGTTCAGCGGCGAGACAAAAGTCAAGATGGCTGGAGAAGACCAAGGATGCAGAAAGCCGCCCCAGTGTTGTCAGCATCCCAACAAGCTCTAGGCAGTCTGCAGTCCCTGCTTCAGCGGCCTTTGTAGTCATTAGAAGAAACTGTCCCGAGAGAAGTCTTCCCACGCTTGGTAGCCATCCCTCTAGATCGCCAGCAGCTGTAAAGCCTGCCCGCTCCCCTTAACCTGCTTTGCCCTGCCTGCCCTCGGGGTGCTCCCTGTGAATGCTACAGGCTCACGGAGTCACAGGTGGACAGCACAGAGGATGAGCAGCCCTGAAAAGAGCTCTGCCAGCCTCTCGCCAGAAGGGCTGGTCCTCCTCCCACGCCGCTATCCAGGCAGGCAGCACGGAATGCCAGGTAGCCTTAGGAAAGGGGCGCTAGCTGGAGGGCTTTGGAGAGAAGTGGGGATTAAAAGAGCGAGGGTGAGGCAGGGGAAGACATAGAAGGTTATCTGGGGGGGACACCCCTCCATGCAGACAAAGGGGACCCACTGGAGACAGAGCAGGAGACGGAGCTGGTGAAGGGAAATCGAGGAGTTGTATGACCTGCCAAGTCATTCAACATGGAAGAACCGTCTTGAGCTTGAGGCGGTAACCCATGGGTAGAAGTTGAGAACTTCATTGGTCCTTGCTCCGAGTCCCAGCTAAGCCTGCCAAACTGCAGTCTGGGTGAAGAGACAGGATCTAACCATAGCAAAGAGGTTAATGGCGTAGAGAGGACCAGGAGGAAACGCCATATTCTTCTCCATCTGCCGTGCTGCGAATCACTCACCATCGAGGGGACGCTGCTGGTCCAGAAAGCTGCTCCAGTGACGAGAGCTTGCTAAAGACGAGCTGCTCTGGAGATTTCGTTACCCGACGACTTCATGGGACCGAATGGAACACAGTACTAAGCAGTGACAAGACTCTGACAAATGGTGCCCCGGGGCTTGGAGGTTTCCGAGTCTGTTCTGCCTTTCTGCAGGGAAATCACTTGCCTAAGTTCTTTGTGTGTCAAGAACCTGGGCCCTCTGCCTCTGCCTCCTTGAAGTCTCAGTCACCATCCTACCACCACAATCCTGCCTGGAGAACTTCGGGGGCCGTTTCCTGGCACCACTCACAGCCTCATGTCCACACTCTGTAGGTAAACACTATGATGGTTTTTTTGTTCTGCCTACATGTCTCTGACAGCTTGGCAGAGCTTATCTGAGCGGAAGACACGTCCCAATTCTTTCCATTTTCCTGTCCCATCTAGCTGAGGAAGACCACAGCGCTGCGACCAAAATATGTACATGCATCTTCTCTCTTTGGCTTCTGGGTCGCTTTCTCTTCTTCTCTGGGTATGTGTATGTGTCTCTTCCTTGCCTTCAAGAAATGCGGTCTAAGGTCCCGAGTGCCAGCCTCTCCTTCCTTCTCCCGCCTCTTTCTCACTTGAGTTAGAGTTAGAGATTTCATCAGCCACCCTTTGCTCGTGTGTCTAGAAGCAGAAGGGAATCCCGAGGTCTTGTCTGTAATTGGACCTGCCGTGAAGCTTATTGAAATGTAGGAGTTAAGAGTGGCCGCCTTTAGACTCCCAGGTGGAAAGAGAATGTCTTAACAACATCCATATACACATGATGTATATATATACAATTACACATACACACGTATCCATATAGATATGCAAGTGTGTGTGTTCTTGATGTGTATATGGAGCACCTCCCAGCACAACTCCCTCAGCCCCTTGAATCTCTCAGAATAAGTACATCAGATTCAAGGTACTCCACGGCTCCATATTCACTCAGAACCACCATTCATATCTCCCCACCAACAGGATTGCTTTTTCCTCTAGTTGGCCAATGGACACAATTATTTGAAAGCAAAAAAATTAAAAAACATTTTTTTTTACATTGGGGCTCCTTATCTCACCCAGGCTTGACCAGTGGCCATTCATGGGCCCAACGGGACTATGGATTGGCATGGAAGCTCAGACCTCTTCTATTTTTGCCATCGGCCAGTTGGCACTTCCTTAGGCAATTCAGTGGCTCTCCCATCCCAAGGGTTCACCAAAGTACTGCCAGACTCAGTGTGGATACCTATAGTGGACATTATTATGTTAACTTAACACGAGTCATTTCCTTTTTCTTAAACTTCCCTATGATGAAGTAGTTGCTTGTGTGAGCAGTTTTTCAGTAACAAGATGATGACTGTTTACAGTTTGGTAATGATGTGTGGGTGCAATCCCCCTATCTGGTGAACAACTACGAAGGAGGTGATGCCCCTCAGATTGGGTGAACCCCTAATAATGATGTGCACGTGCCTCTCAGATTTGGTAAATACCTGCTAATTACACACATGCATCTTAAATCTCTTCATTAACTCACAAATCCTTGACGACGGCATTAGAAAACTGAAGCTCTGTTGGACAGTTTCCTTTCATCATAAGCCTAGGCCATTGGTCACCAAACAGAACTTCACTCTGACTTGTAAATGCTCTTTGCCAGAACTCTTCAAATCCCTTGAAGGATTCAGTCATCTCCCTGCTCCCAGGGACAGACGCCTACATTCCAAACACTTGGAAACTTGAGTGAAGGCTCCCTCAAAACGATGATGACTGTCAGAGCCCAGCCAGAATGCCATCTCTGAGGGATACACATAGCCGCTGGCTGGATAGAAAAGGAACTGGGTCATAAGCACAGGCAAGACGCACGCTTACTGGGACCTCTGGGAATCAAGTAGTGTGACTATTTTTGTTATTTTGGTTTATTTTGGTCTTTTGACTGTTTTGTTAAATTTGTGTTAGTCAATACAGTTTGATTGCATTCACCAATGAGTGCCACTAAGTCCTTTTAGGGTCCAATTGGCTCTAATAAGCACATTGCAATGGTAAATCAATGTTCTGTGTGTACAATGTTACAACCCCCAAAGAGTTTTAGCCCTGTTTTAGCTCAGAACTCTCAAGCGCAAACAACCTCAGGCTTCTACGTGGGTTAGCAGATATATTTAATTAAATAGTATAGGGCTAAGAGTTATGCTGGAACGTCTCCTCCACTAACCTGAGGCACAGTCTTCCACACACACACGCCATCAATGAGGAGACCGGGCAAATAAAGGCATCATATATATCAAATATAGGGATCGTTTAGACTTGCCACACACTCGAAGGGGCAACTAACACCTCTCATACAGGGGCAGTTTATGTCTTCTCGTGGTATCATGGTATTGTTCCACCGGCCTCTGGTGGCTGCACCCACTCGTAGAGGTCTTGGTGGCTCCTCAGAAATCTCAGGGGAACATCGATTCTCTGTGGTCTTTTGATAGTCTCTGTGGATGGCTTATAGTTGTCGGGAATTATCCCTTGCTGCTACTACATGGGCACATCTCTTCAGAGTTACCTTGTGGTCAGGCTACTAGGGCATAATTGATGGCTAGAACTTCTATTCAGACCCTTGTTCAGGCATACAGGAGCTATGCGATGCTGGAACAATCACTCAACTGTCTTCAAGCTCAAGTCCTCATTTGTAAACTAGGGATAATGATAGGCCCATCTCATAATGTTGGGAGGATGAGCTGAGATTATATCGATGTACTATTACAAATTAGATATTAGTATAATGTACGTAAGGTGGTCGGCAAATTTTAAAGGGTCAGAATGATCATCATTGTTGTTCAAGCCTGTTGCAATTTTTAAAAATCTGAATAATGCTTAAGAAAGAACAAGAACAGGTACACAGGCTAGAAACCCAAGGCATCGTTCTCACTGGGGAGACCTGTGGCGTTGCCCTAACTCAGGAAGTCCCGGTAGGAAATTGAAAGCCATGGCAATATCCCTAATGTGGAAGCCATGGGGGGAGAGGAGGAGAGCTTGTAGCTCCTTGACCAGGAAAATATAAAAGGGGCTAGAAAGAGCATTGCTATGACAAAGAAGGCCCCTATTAGAAAGGAGAAGATGACCATGACATTTTTCAAACAGAAAAGGCACACTGGAGGGAGGAGATCATGATAGCACTACCACCCCAGACAGCCAACCACAGAGCTCTAAAAAGCCAACTGGCACTCCGATTAGTCACATCAATGGAAGTAGAAGCAGCAGCAATAACACAGGAAAGTAAGGTCAGAATAAAATAGGACTTGACTATCCCTATTTAAGAGTACTAGGAGGGACAGTGCCTGACTCTGGAACACATAAAGAATTGAGGTTGTAGATAAGAATAAACAGAAGACACAACATCATGAAGAAGTTATGTTTCAAGAGTTGTGTAAGAGGGAGAGTCAAAAGAAGAGAGTAACTGAACAATTATAAGTGTCTACTTAGCTTAAAAATTGGCTTGGAAACAAGAATACCCATTAAAAATAATGTAAACCATTTAAAAAATGGAATTGAAAGTAAAATAAGAGTTCTGGAGAATATAGCCCTATGAAAAAAAGTTCCAAATAACAAATAATTACTTCACTCTGCATCTGTTCATATAGATCTTTCCATGTGTCTTTGAATTCATCTTCTTTCTTATTTCGCACAGCACAATAATATTCTAGGAAGGGAGAAGAACTAGAATTTATATAAAAATGAATAATTTTGAAGACTCATAGTGATGAAAAATGAAAAGAAAATCATGAGAATAATTTATATGACAACATTGTACAACCAAATGATTTTGAAAGCTGAAAGAACTATGATCCATTGAACAATATCAAAGAACTGATGATGAGACATTCTGTCTTTTGACAGATAGGTGATGGATTCAAGGTGCAGAATGACATACATACCTTTTCAAAACATCAAATTAGGTATTTTTTGGTTTGAGTATGCATATTTGTTGCAAGGGGATTTTTGTTTTTTTCTCCCTAAATGAGTAGTTAGGGTATGGGGAGGGTGAGAAAAGAAGATTTTTGTTCATTAAAAAACATTTAGTTTTAATTAAAAGCATATCAATAATAAAGAAATGCAAATTAAAGTAATTTTAAGATTCTATTTCACACCCAGCAATTTAACAAAGTTAACCAGAAAAATATGATATGGGAAAGTAGGCTCATTGATGCACTGTTGAGGAAGCTTTGAACTGATACAAGCATTCTGGAAAGGGTTTTAGAACAATGTCCAAAAAGCGACTGGACACTTTATATTCTTTGGTCCAGTGATGCTATTACTAGATCTTTGTCCCAGCAATATCAGAGAAAGATAATTCTATGTGTACAAAAATATTTGCAGAATCTCCTTCTGTAGTAACAAGAAATGGAAACCAAGAGGCTGATCATCAACTGGGGAATGGCTGAACAAACTATGCTATATGAATGCAATAAAATATTGTGCTATAAGAAATGAAAA
The DNA here is from genome assembly GCF_027887165.1 of Monodelphis domestica. Taxonomy (NCBI): domain Eukaryota; kingdom Metazoa; phylum Chordata; class Mammalia; order Didelphimorphia; family Didelphidae; genus Monodelphis; species Monodelphis domestica. Next base: position 281,629,291 of record NC_077233.1, on the reverse strand, counting down.
AAGAGTTGGTTTCAGAGAATCTTGGAAAGACTTGGATGAACTGATGAAGAGTGAAGTGAAGAAAATAAAAAGAACAATTCATATTGTATTAACATTATAAAAATAAACATTTTTGATAGGTTTAAGAGCTCTGATCAATGAAATGACCTATCATGATTCCAGAGGATCAATGATGAAGATTGCTATCCACTCTCTGATAAGAAAGTTGATGGACAAATGGACTAATGAGACACACTTTTTTAACTTGGCCAAAATGGGAATTTTTTTTTGCTTGATGTGGGGAGGGGGAGTTCTAGACAAAGGAAATAGAAGAATAAATATCTGAAAACAGAAAATGAAACCCTGAAAATTAGAATGGAGAAAACAGAATTCAATGACTTCATTAACATGAAATATTGGAATGAAATAAATGGTTTGAAAAAAGGAAGAAAATATGTATTATAAAACTTCACTAGAAATAGTTTAAGGAGAGAAAATATTAGTCATCAGACTTTGAAAAACACAACCAAACAAACCACTTAATTCTATATTTCAAGAAATCATAATTGAATTTGTTAGAACTATAGGGCAAAGTAAAAACAGACTTTAGCGGGAGATGACACGTGCCCACAGAGAGGGATCTGTATGTCTTTTTGGGCATTAATGCTATATGTTTGCCATCATGGCTATATATATATATATATATATATAATGCCCAGCATAACCTGGGCTTCATGGCAATGGCAGGAATATATGTTTCATGTGACCAATAATCTCAATAGGACCTCTTTCTGGTCCTTTCAGAACCTTAGTACCTTTTCTTCCAACTCCCTAAGACCCGCAATATCTTTTAAAATGACTTTGACAACTGTCAACATGTTGTATGGCTATCCAGAGATATGGCCAGTCCCAGGATTCACAGGTACTGCTTCTCTTATAGCAGGTCAGAGAATTCCTGTTATTTCAGGAAGAAATCGAGGAAGAGGGGTAAGGAAGATAATATTTCTCATAATTAGTGTGTACAAGGAAAAGAGTATAGAGAAATGGAGGAGGAAGTAGAGGAATTAATAGATATAATATAGACAACTCTCATTTGAAACAGCAAAGGAGAGCTAAAAACATACAAACACACATTTCTCAACAAAGATCTTGTAAATAAACATTAAACTCAACAGGAAGACAGGTGGGGAGAAAGAAAGTAGAAAGGTGTAATAGGAATGGTGAATTAAGAGAGGAATATTCACATCAAAATAAATTCCATTTTAGAAGGTGGATTATAAAAAAGATTAAATGGAAATAAAGTGTAAGAACAAGTGATAAGGGAAGAGGGGAGGAGAAATGGAGTAGAAGGTATATTGCTCCAAATACATATCACAGAGTCCATAACATTATTAACTTTTACCACCTTCTTCTCTGTACATAGTGGGAGAGGGGACAAAAAGAGGAAAATTCATAATATTTTTGGAGGGAAATACATAATAATAATCATATTAATAAATGTGAATAGAATGGACTCAATCATAAAAAAGAGCTTGTCAGAATGGATTAGAAAATAGTCCACCAGTATTTTCATTTTTAAAAATATACTTTTAACATAAAGATTCACAGGGTTAAAATGAGGATATGAAGCAGTATTTCTTATGTTTCAAGTGAACTAAAAATGTAAGGATAGTAATCATTATTTCAGATAAGGAAACAGGCATGACTTTAAGAGATAAAAAGGAAAATTTCATTATTGTTGTAGGTACTATAGACAAGGAATAATATAAATGCTTAATCTATATGTACGTGGTGACATAGTATCTAAGTATTTAAAGGAAAAGTTCATTGAATTATAGAGAGAAATATACAAGATCATAATAGATGAGAACACCATTGTATCTCCTTTGATTTTTTAAATTAAATTAAATTAAATTAAAATTTAAGCCCTTACCTTGCACCTTAGAATCAATACTAGATGTTGGTTCCAAGGCAGAAGAGCCATAAGGGCTATGTAATGGGGGTTAAGTGACTTGCCCAGGACCACAAAGCTAGGAAGTGTCTGAGGCCAGATTTGAACCTAGGTCTTCACATCTCTGGGCCTGGATATCACTCTACTAAGCTACCCAGCTGCCCCCATATCTTCTTTGAGATCCAGAGAAATCCAACTTTTTAAGAAAGCTAAAAACATGACTAGAACTTTAGGAATATCAGATCTCTCTAGTGATTACTGACTGGGAATAAAAAGAAGTATGTATATTTTTTAGCTGCTCATGGCACCTTTCAAAAAAATCCTCATAAACAAATAAATGCAGAAAACCAGAAATATTAAAATTGTTTATTGACTATATTGTAAAGAAAATATAATCAATAAAAAGTTTTTGAAAAAGGAATTAAAACACAAATGGAGACTAAGTAATTCAATCCTAGTTAGCTTGTATGTGAAAATACAAGTTGTGAGTGGGATAAATTTATTAAAGAAAACAACAATAATAATACAATATGCCTAGGCTTTGGGGGTACAGATAAAGCAGTCCTACAAGCAAAATTTATATCATTAAATACTTTCATCAACAAGAGTAGAAGTAAAAACTAATGAAATGACCACAATTTAAAAAACTAGAAAAATAAAATAAAATGACAATTAAACAAAAAAAAATTCCAAAAATCCAAAGGCTATCAAAAAACTAAAAGTAGAAAATATATTAATTGATAAAAACTGGGGGTGCTCAAAAACTAACTGTTAATTAATTTTGTTTTTTAAAGCATATATCCAAATTGCCAGTATCAAAAATATAAAAAGGAGAATTCACATCAAGTGACTGATTAGGAAATAAATGAAATCATCAGAAACCATTTTGCCCTAATGCATGCCAACAAAACTGGTAATATAAATTAAATGGAAGAATATTTTTAGAAATAGAAAATGTCCCGAATTAGAATATAAGAAATAGAGAATTTAAGTAAACCAATTTCAAGAAAAAAGTGAACAAGCCACCAATGAACTCTCCAAACATAAAGTGATGGAAAAGTGACCAAATCCTGTCAAATATTTGAGGAACAACTAATTCTACGATGACAGAAACTACATACAAAAATAAAAAAGAACACTGTTTATTGTACAAATAAATTTTGATTCCTAAATCAGAAAGCAATAGAAAAAATGTATACCAATATCCTTAATAAACATCAACATTAACATTTCAAATAAAATATTAGCAAAGACACTAAAGCAACATATTAAAAAAATCACATACTGTAACCCACTTGGATTCATACCAGGAATGGAAGGTTGGCCCAATACATAATAGACCACTGTGAGACTATGAAGAATAACAACTATACAATTATATTAATACAGAAAAACGCTTTAACAAAACCCATTTTGTTAAAGAAATTTTAAAGCAAAGGAATAAATAGATCTTTTCTTAATACGGTAAATAATATCTGTGTAAACCAAGCTCAGCATGATATATGATGGAAGAATATTAGAGGTCTTTGCAAAAAAATCAGAGGTCACGCCCGGCCATATATTATCATCTAGAGTGTAATACAGCTCTAGAAATGCTTGTTAGAGAAAAAAAAAGTTTTAAGGATAATCAGAAGACAAAAAAAATATCATTTTTTAACAAAGATGTTACGATGATTTAGAGAACCCGAGGGATTCACTGAAAGTTGTTTGAAACGATATCCATAGCAAAGTAGCAGGTTTTAAAATAAGTCCACATAAATCATCACCTTTTCTGAATATTCCTAACAAAACACAGTGGGAAAGACATAAATTCTCATTAAAAATAAATATAGAGTGTATATAATATTTGGGATTTTATCTACTCATTTGTATTTATGTAATCGCTTTGTGTTTTGCTAGACAGGCAGACATAGATAGGTAGATATGTAGGTAAGAATATAGGTAGAATATTTAGAAGATGAAATGGACTATTTAAATGACAAAATTGAAAACCTTTTGAACAAGCAAAATTGAAGTAGTTAAAATTAGAGGGGAAGTTAATTGGGAAAAAATCTTGGAAGCAAGTTTATGATAGCCAAGAAATATACAGAACTGACTCAAAAACATGTGAACAAAATGTATTTCCTAAAAGTTAAAACGTTCTTATGGACAGGCAGTTCTCGAAAAAAAAAAACAGAAAAAAGCCATATGAAAACATGCTCCAAATCACTAATAATAAGAAAAATGTGTTAAAACAACCCTGATGTTCTATTTCATACCCATATCATTGGCAAAAATGTTCAAAAAAGGGGAAATGACGGGTTTTGGATTGGCTAAGGAAGTACAAGCTCACTAAATTATTGTTGGTGGAGTATTGGATGAGTAAAAAAACTTTTGAAAAGCAATTTCAAATTATATTCCTCCCAGCCAAATCAGTTACTTTTTAATATCCAGTTATGGCGCTACGTGGCTTATACTCCAAAAAGATAAAAAAAAAAGGAAAAGATTCATATGTACAAAAGCTTTCCTAGCGATGCTTTTTGTTGTAGTAAGAAACTAGAAATTAGTACTATTCTCCTCAATGGGGAGTAGGCTACAAAGTTGTGTTATAGAAATGTAATAGACTCTTCCATCAAAAAATTATATAAGAATTCTTTCAGGGAAACATGTGAATGAAGTGAACAGAACTAGTAAGACAATTTATACAGTAAATTGTAAAGAAAAACAACTTTGAAAATTTTATCAATTCTAACAATGACCAAACATGACTCCAGAGAACTACTGAGGAAATATTTTCACCCTTCCTCACAGAGGTGATGGATTAGGAGTGCAGAATGAGACATCAGTAACATGTGGATTCGTTTTCCTGAGCAACGCTTATTACATTTGAGAGAGTATATTGGAATGGAAGAGAATAGGTGCTAGTGATAGAGGAAGAAAGAGAGATGAGGGGGTGAGAGAGAGGTGGGGTGGAGGGAGAGACAGAGAGAGACAGAGAGACAGACAGAGAGAGACAGAGACAGACAGAGAGAGAGAGAGAAAGAGGAGGGAGAGAGAGTTGGGGTAGAGAGACAGACAGACAGAGATAGACAGACAGAGAGAGAGCGAGGAGGGAGAGAGAGGGAGAGGGAGAGAGACAGAGAGACAGAGAGAGACAGAGAGAGAGAGACAGAGACAGACAGACAGACAGAGACAGAGAGAGAGAGACAGAGACAGAGAGAGACAGACAGACAGACAGAGACAGAGAAAGAGAGAGACAGAGAGAGAGAGAAGAGAGAGAGGAGGGAGAGAGAGACAGAGAGACAGAGACAGAGAGAGAGAGAGACAGAGAGACAGAGAGAGGAGGGAGAGAGACAGAGAGAGAGACAGAGACAGAGAGAGACAGAGAGAGACATAGAGAGACAGAGAGAGAGAGGAGGGGGAGAGAGAGACAGAGAGAGAGACAGAGACAGAGACAGAGAGACAGAGAGACAGAGACAGAGCGAGAGCGAGCGAGAGAGAGAGAGAGAGAGAGAGAGAGAGAGAGAGAGAGAGAGAGAGAGAGAGACAGACAGACAGAGACAGAGAGAGAGAGAGAGAGGGAAGGAGGGAGAAAGAATAATAAGCATGTAAATGAAACAATTTAAGAAGTGCAGAGGAGAATGGAAGTTCAGAGGGAAACACAACTAGGAAAGCTTTGTAACTAAAGAGATAAATTTCTCATATACTTCAAAAAACCCAAGATGTGCATAATGGAGATTTGTGGTTTCATATATGATGTTTTGGTTGTTCTTTGTATATGGAAATACTGTATTTGCTGATGTTTATCAAGGTCATAATCACAAAAAATTAAAAACAATTATGCAAATTAAGTTAGTTTATGTCTTGTTATTAGTGAGCCGCCCCGCTGTCTTCTAGAGATGCTTGTTCTTTTAAAGTGCTCATAAACTTCTTTGGTCCTTCCAGAGGTCCCAGATCTCATTAGTGCCGAATGTGCCACATTTTCTCTTTCCACATCTTCTCTCTCCATATGATCCTTGGTCACATCTTTTTATAACCTCTAATATTTTGTGGGTGCCAATGCGGCTCCTGAACTCTCCATCTCTAATGAGCTCTTGCTACATGAGCACCGTATCTCTTTTACTAGCCAATACACGTTGCTTGATGATGGCTTTTATGTTGCTTTTCATGAATAAGTCTTCATTAGTAATAGGCAGCCACTTATACACAAGTGTTTCCATTGCCCAGGAGTTCATAAACCCTCCACTCAATAATAAATCAACTCCAGAATTGTGCTGGGGGCTGACTTTATTAACTTACCATCTATGTGATCCACATTTCGTCCTTTCTGAAAATAGGAGCATTTGTCCATCTCCAGGCTCCTGGAGTCTCTTTCATTTTCCCCGTTCCTTGCAGATTATGATGATTTATTAGTCTCATCTTCAAGTTCTCTCAATGTTCTGGAATTGCATTTGTCTGGGCAGGGCATTTGGCTTACTCAGGACAGCCAGATACTCTTGCTATTTCCTCACCTCTCTGGGATTCCATTTCCTCTTAATCACGTTTGTCCTGCCTTTTGCAGTCTGACGCTAATTCTCTTTCCTAGGAGGCGATTGATGGAAGTACTCTGACATTCCGGGTCATCTTTCTGGAAATCGCCTCCTGGGTAATGATGCAAGATGTCGGCCTATGTTGTGCATCCACAGAAGTCCAGATTTGGCCATCCTGTAGGAACTTCCACTTTACTTTTGAACCTTTAGCGCTCATGGGAGTTCCTGGTACAAGCCTATAGATTGTTTCGGGTTGGCATTTGATGGAGAGTTTGATGGAGAAGTGATGCGGGAGGGCTTTCAGAATCTGCGTCCTCTCGTGTGAACTCACGAGGCTTTCATCTTTTGGGCTTCTCTCTATGGATTCACTAAGTGTTCTACATATGGGCCCCAATTCTCTTTTTTCTAGCCAGCCATCTTGTTGGTCATATGACCAGACCATCTTTTTCAATTAAAATCAACAAACGTTTAAGTACTAATGTGCAAAGTGTTGTGTAGTTGCTGGAGGAGATACAGAATTTAGGTACGTATAGACCCTTCCCTCATGTAACTTGCAAGGGGGATATGATACACAGACATATACACACATACATGTATATGTCTGTATATAAATGTATATTTATATGTAATTAAATATATAAATGTCTTTAACACACACAATATATGTATCTAGATCGATATAAATATGTTGACATGTTTTATTTATATACACACATATAGAAGCACTTATAATATGATGTATAATACATGGTGGAAACAGATGCAAATAGATTTGAAAGAAACGTTATTCCCAAGGGAGAGGATCAGGGACATTCGGCTTCGGGTGCAAACGCTTCAAGGAGTATTTGGTACTTATTGCTACATGGAGTCTATAAAGCCGTATGTAGCCATTATTGAACTTACAGCTAAGGTATCATGTGAGATTGTTTGTCGTCTCACAGTCTCCTGTTTTATTACATAAGTGCTAGTGCCCCACTCTATTCCTACTGGAGAAGGAAATGGCGAGCCATTCCAAGCATCTCTGCCAAGAGAACCCCAAATGGGGTCAATAAAGAATCAGACGTGACTGAAAAACAACTGAACAACCTAATAGTGACCATTTTCTTTTTTTTAACAAGTCTTTCATATAATTTGTAGATTTAATTCCCAGTAAATTGTCTACTACCATGGTGGGAGATCTATACTAACAAGATAACAGCATACCAGTTTCTCTGCATGGATAAAAGGCAGCAGCCTAAGAGAGGTTTGTTTCAGGCTAAGTTGGGAGCAGGGTACGCACATATCAATTAGGTTTTTTAAATAATATTTTTATAAGTTGTAGGTTTTAAAACTTTACACGAGATAAACCAACTTTGAAATAATTTTAAAGGGTTTCATTTTAGGCTCTATATTATCCTGAGATCATCATGAGATTAGGATATGATGTTTTAGTTGCACAGTATTTGAAAGAATATGCAAAACCCAGAAATCTTATTTTTTAATCTAATAATGTTAGCTAACATTTATATGTCACTGATTGTATGTCAGGCAATATGCTAAATACTTTACAAATATTATCTCATTTGATCGTTACAACAACATTGGGAGGTAGTTGTTTTTATTATCTCCATTTTACATACGAGGAAACCAAGGGAGACAAATGTTAAGCTCCTTGCCCAGGGTCATCTGTGATTGGATATGCACCAAGGTCTTCCTGGTACTAGGTCTGTTGCTGTATATACGGTGCCAACAAACTGCCCAATCTACAAATATATTAGAATAAAACAAATAACCTACCAATAAACAGAAAAAGGCAAATAAACCATCTAATCAGAAGTTTTGTTTCTCCTATTGATCTACCTCACTGATCATGTAATAATTATTTTTAGTCCATTTTTAGGCTACATATTTTAAAATACCTTTTTCGGATCATTTGCTGCTAAACAAAAATTTAGGCTGTGCAAAATTATCTTATATAAAACCATTTATATGTTGATGGCTTGGGATGATAATTTTTGTACAACTATAATGCGGCAAACCATCTTCTGAATATGTACAATTACCCTGTTAAATGGAGAGGGATGTATCACTTTCCGGTGACTTGACAGGTAGGGTACTGGCTTCAATTTACTGTAATATAAAGATAGCCAATAGTCCATAAAGTTTTAAAATGTCTTCTATATATATGCCAGGCATTGTGCTAAGTGCTAGAGATACAAATAAGAAAAGGTGTGGAGGGACAATAGAGAGATCTGGCAGGGGGCACGATACTGATGGAGTCAAAACCCAACAGAAGAGTTGAGAGAAAATAAAGATAACTGGAAAGAGATAACTACTTGTTCCATGTTCTGGTACAGTTGCAAAATGGAAAAAAAAAAGCCTGCTTTAAAATACATAGTTCATGATGCAGAGTAGAAAAGAGAACATTGTACACAGAAAGTGAAACGTTGTGGAATGATCCAATGCAATGGACTTTACTACTGGTAGCAATGCAACGATCCCGGATAATCCTGAGGGATGTATGAGAAAGAACTGTGGGAGTAGAAATGCAAAAGAAAAACATGTGACATCACATAACATAGATATGGATATGGATATGGATATATGGATATATGGATATATATAGGCCTTAAAAGATTGCTCTACAGCAAAAAGGAATAATGTGGAAATAGGCACCAAGTGATAACATTTGTATGACCCAGTGGAATTGCTTGTCAACTTTGGGAGAGGAGAGATAAGATGGGAGGGAAAGAAAATGAATCATGGAAACATGGGAAAATAGTTTAAAATAAATAATTCAAAAACTAAAATAAAATACATAGTTCAGGGAGGAATAATCATATTTCATTTTCATAGACATTATTTACCCATGATTCAGACACTTCCATATAATTTTATTCCTGCATCTTCCATCCAAATTCATAACTTTTATAATATAAAGTTTCTAATGAAATAAAGCATTTGGGGGCAGCAAGGAGGCTCAGTGGATAGTGCTAGGCCTGGATTTGGAAGGTCTTGGATTCAAAAGTAGCCTCAGACATCCTAGCTGTCTGAGCTTGAGTATTAACCTCAAATGCCTAGCCCTTACTGCTCTTCTTTGAAACCGATATTTACTGTTGATTCTAAAACAGAAGGTGGATTTTAAAAAACTAAAGCATTTTGTTCTTAATTTGCTCTGAAGATCATTTTAAATTCACCCTATTTATTGGCTGCCCCTCAGATGTCGTTTCTTAGAATGGAATTTAGAATCTATTACTGAATTATAAAGAATACATATAAAGCAATATCAGACCTACAAAGTACTTCTGTGTCTTCCTTTCCATGGCCAGGGCATCAGGTTCCTTGTCTTTGTGATCACTTCCCTGGTCCCAATATAGCTTCTTATCCTGCGCAGATGTTTTATTTCATGTTGTCATGGTAAAAACTCTAAAAGTTTAGGCCTCACTGGTTTATTGTTATCTCCGGTTAAACAGGCGAATGAATACACTTTGGATGGTACGGGGTCACTCAGTTATTTTCCTCTTGGTCCTCACACCTGGGGGGTGTGTCCTTACACCCCCCTCACACCCACTGAGGGGGTGTGTGGGATGATGAGGAAGGAGGGAGACGGTTGGGTGTCAGGAATCACTTTAGGTAATGGGGCTTCAAGGCATCATAAAGGCAGCAGATCATCAGGAAATAAGAGCACCAGGACGTTGGTGTGGGAAGCAGAAAGACAAACTTTGTTCACTGCGAAATTCGCCTAAAATCAGTCCCACGCTAAAAAACAGAGAGGAAAAGTCTTTGTTTGCACTATATGACTTCCTATTATCTGGGACCCAGAATATACTCAGTTAACTGCCTTATGGGTTAAATAAGTTTTTGTGGGTTTGCCTGGGAACCTATCCATGAGTTAGAACATTGTTTCTATGAAGAAAAATGCATCACAAGTTTCCAAAACTTGATTTAATAAAGGTTGATAACAGTTGATGTTTATATAGTGCTTTTAAAGCTTGCGACACACTTGGCACACATGATCTCATTTTAGCCTCACCAAGGCTCCATGAAGGAGGGATGACAGATGTTATTCTTCCCATTTCATGGATTAGAGAACTGAGGTTCAGAGAGGTCACATCCAGGGTCACACAGCTGGTAAATGTCAATCATAACCTGAACCTAGCTCTTCCTAACTCCAGTGCCAGCACATTACCGACTACTAAAGTTCATTTACACGAACCCTTTGGATTCTAGCCCATATGTAAACTGGGTATTCCCTACAGTTCTGCCAAATAATAACAAAGCCATTTTTGTAAAACATAAAAACAAATTTTATTAAAACAATTCTTCCTGGCTAGTGACTTAAATTATGAGCAGGAATCTTCTGGATCTACTTACTCTCTGTCGTCACATGCTCTAGCTAGCTGTACTGAAATTCATGAGAGGCTGGCATTCCAAGAAGAATTCTATGTCTCACGAGCATTTTGGAAACAGGTATTTGAATGGATCCCTTTTTTCTTTTTCTAGAGATAGCGGCATCTTTTTTGACAAGGCATAATTTCTCCTCCTCTCGCCCAGAAAACGCAATATTCAGTTAGTACTCTTTGGGCATATCATATTTTCTTTTGCTTGAAAATCATAACAATGTGGTCTCACAGGGTACAGAGTTATCAGCAATTAAAAATATTTTAGGTTTAATCGTATTCTTAGTTGGAACTGGATCTTCTACTTGTCCTCTCTGTAGTGTCCTTGACTCAAATCTTTCTGAACTCAGGCCAGGGGGCAAGTGGGTTACTATGGTGGATTTGTCATTGAAAAATAAGCTGTGTTGGAATCCTAGTTTTGGTTTCTTGCTAGCTTTGTGATACTGGGTAAATCATTTAATCTCTGTGTGTCTCAGTTTTCTCCTCGACAAAGTGACTAAATATCTACCATCCCTTCCAGTTTTAGACTCCTACAATTTCTATAACATTTGCTTACACTTCTATGTATTTTGGTGGGTACCAAATCAGTTTCCTGAAAGCTGGCATTTCTATAAACATTTATTCCAAGTTTGAACATTTTTTCTTTCTTTTTAAATTTAGAATATTATTCCATGGTTGCATAATTCATTATTTTTCCCACCCCTCTTCCCTTCCCCCCACCCCCCAGAGCTGACAAGCAATTCCACTGGATTATACATGTATCATTGATGAACATTTTTTTCTAAATGATCAATAAACCATAAATCAGTAAGAAAAATGCAAGTTAAAACTTGCATTTTTTTTTGCCTCACACCCATCAAATCAGTAAATAATAAAAGAAGTTAACAGTGGTGGGACCTTGGGAAGAGAAATTAGTCTCCTGGGAAACAATTTAGAATTATGTGAGATAGTCAGTAAACTATATTCTTTGACTTAGGGATCCATTTTCAGGGTATATGTTCCCCTGAGTTCAATGACAGAAAGAAAGGGTGCATAGATAACAAGATATCCATTTGCAGAATTCTTTGTGGTAGCAAAAATCTGGAAACCAAGTGAGTGCCTGGTTGGGGCTTGGGTATATAGATTGTGTTAAATTATTGTAATAAAATATTATTGTTTCATGTATGAAAATAAGGCAGATTCAGAGGAACATGGGAAGAGTTGTATGCATTGTGATGTGTAATATTTATAGGGAAAATGGGCAGGATTGAAGAACAGTAGATACATAAGGTTTTGTAACAGGGAATGGAGGAGTTGAAGGGAAGAGAGGGAATATGGCTGCCAGTGACGTAAAAGGAGAGAGATGCCTCCTGCCGAGAGGCTATCTTTGAAAAATGGAGTTTCCGTGAAATCAATCTATTGATTGATGTTGAAGATACCCCAGAGCAGGTAAGCATGGAGTCTCCTGAGGGAAAAGCCTCTCCCCAGACTTAGTCACCCATCAGGGGTCCAATAAGGACTGTTTATAGTTGACTGGCTGTCCTGAGGTTCAGGTCCCTCTATGTTCCCTAAAATGATAGTCCTCTTATCTGACTGCAGTTATTTAAATAAAGATAAATTTTAATAACAAGTTTGGATTGGGGAGGTATCAGGGAAGAGGGAAAAGGGATTTCCATAGATTGGTTTTGAGTCTCTCTCAGCTTCTGAGCTGAGGCCAGGCCTCACAGGCTGGTGGAGGATTTCTTTATTCCTGTCTATGATGATCTGTGCTAGTTTTCTTAAGTTCAAAGTCTCAGCAATAGACAGCAAGAGAAAGAAACGGTTTTGACCTTCAGAGCTGGTTAGGCCTGTCTCTTCGGGCTAACACCCCTAAAGACTAGCCTTACAGTCCAAACTGCTTCCCTTAAATCCTTTTGTTCAATGACATGATCACAGGGATCCAGGTTGAACCCACATTTGGGAAATTCAGGAATAGAAACACTTCTCTACAGAGACAGAGCGAGAGGCTCCTTCCAGTTCCAGGGCCAGAAAGCAAGAGCGTCAGGAGACAAACTGCCACTCCCAGTTGCCCCTCCCTCAACCAACTGTCATTCTTGTCAATATCTTCACTCTAACATTCCAACTACTGTTTGTTCCATCTGATTGGCAGAAAGTCCAAAATTTGCTTTAGTTTTCCTTTACACAGATGAAAAACAAAGGCAAAGAAAAGAATACATAATAATATATTATCATAAAAGAAAACACCAAATGATGGCTGAATTCAATGATATTACAGGAACAGAAGCAACATCAAAAGTTTGCTGAAGTAGATTAATTGTATGGAAAAATATTGGTTTAATAGGACAAAAAGTCTAAGTATGACAAGTACAAAATACTGCAGAAGTTGTTGGACACTGTTGCTTTATCTATTGCGGGGAGCCAACAAATCCCCACTGGCTGACAGGGTCACAGTTGGAGGTCGGGAACTGCAAGGCAGCCCCCCCCCCAGAACAAAACCCCCTGCTGGCCCCCTTCTGTGACTTCTCTCTCTCCAACTTCCCTTACTAATGGACTTGTTATGATTATTGATAATAGGAGAGCAAATGCTTATACGATCAATATACATATATCTCACTTGAATCCCCCTAGATTATTACCCTCAAAAGATTTAATTTACAGAATTAAAGCCTAAAGATTATTGTCCATCACCCCTCCTTTCTCTCACTCAAGCACAGATACGCTCCAAGGCCTGGCATAATTGTTTATTTTTATTACAAGAAAGGCTCAGTGGGAGGAGATGAGGCTAAAGTGGAGAATATATTGGTAAATGACTGTGACATTATAAAACTAGAGGCAGTTAGATAGTACAGTGGACAGAGTTTTGGACCTGAAATCAGGAAGATCTGAATTCAAATCTTGACACAGGCACTGAACAGCTATTACCCTAGTATCCTCTCTTGGCCTCAATTTAAGTATTAATTATTATTAATAAAAGTAGGGAGATGATACAGTAGATAGAGCACTATATTTAAAGTAAGGAAGAACTGAATTTAAATATGACCTCAGATATTTGCTAGCTATCTGACGCTGGTCAATTCACTTCATCTCCACCTCAGTTTCCTAAACTGTAAAATGATGGTAATAAGAACATCTACTTCCCAGGAGTGTAAGGATAAAAGAAGATATATGTAAAATGTTTTAAAACTTTGAAATGCTATGTAAATGCTATTATTATTATTAACAATAATAATAAAATGAAAAGACAAATAGTAACTAAAGTTATATGTTTCTTTTTTTTTTTTTTAATGACATAGAGAGTTAGCTTAGGAGTATTTACCTACACAAAATTTAGCTTTCCCATTTGGACACTATGTTGGAACTCCCAAATCAGCATTAGTACTCAGCCTGAATTTCACAGTGGGAAGTTTTTGTTAATATACAAAATTGACTGAATTAAGGGCAATGCCACAGGGAGTAAATTTCTGTTTACCATAATTGAAAAAACAAAACAAAACCTTAACAACTTTTGGACCCATCAGATGGTGAAGTGGGTTGCTGACTTGGGAGGAAATAGCTTCTTTCAAACTAGAGCCTGACAATAGAAATCTGGAAAACCCCTTTTAGTGAATGTTGTAGAGGGGGTTCTTGCTTAGGTATGGGTTCCATTAGATGCCTCCTGAGGGTCTTTCCAACTCTGGGATCCTGTGTATGCCTATGATTTTGCAGGGAAATAATGAAAAGCAGTCTTATTTTCATACTTCACAAATGCTTTATAAGTACTTTTTAAAAAATTAGACTTATGAAGTTAATTTTAATGGAAATTTTTGACCTACATGAAATTGTGAAAAGCAAAACAAGTAGAACCAAGAGGATATTATATATAGCTATAGAACTAATATTTAAAGAATGACTTATGGACCTCTACCTCCAGAAAAAAAACCAATAAATAGAAATAGAAGACATAGCATTCTCTCTCTCTCTCTCTCTCTCTCTCTCTCTCTCTCTCTCTCTCTCTCTCTCTTTCTCCATATATATATATATATATATATATATATATATATATATACACATACATATGTATGTATATATAGGTGAACTGATGATGACTTCTCTGGTGCAGAGAGGAGAGGAAGGGAGAAGACTGGTAATTTTGATGAAGCCAACAAACAAATAAATTTTTAAAATATACCTGAAAAAAATTGGACTTATGTTCCACTGGTTTAGTTTCTTTTTCCAAAGGAGACTAGCACCTGCCCCGTAACTTAGTCCTAGAGACTGATGATCTGGTGGCCTGAGAGGGTAACATCTACCCAATGTAACACAGCCAATAGATGTCAGAGCTATTGCTTGTACCAAGATCAACCTGACACTGAAAGTAGTTCTCCATCCACTATACCACATTGCCTTCCTTGTAAATACACGTTATTAGATTAAACTAAAAGTTAATCAAATGGTCTATGTTTGCTTTCTGTAAATAATCTGAAAAAGTATTTATAAAATCAGGGTCCCTTAATTCAAAGTTTCCTTAAGGGATATCTAAAACCATTACCCACAATTATAGACCTGATATGAAAAAATGTCCATGGTTCTGATTATTAGATATAGGAAGCTCCTATAAATAAGTCTTTTTTATGTGAAATTAAAGTCTTGCTCAGATTTGAAACTTTTTTCTTCCTATAAGTTTGTGTTCGGATTGTACACTTCATTTTTAAGTACAGTGGAGCCATCAAATATGGTCGTTTAACTTACCTGAAGTTCAATTAGGTATGTGAGGCTTAAAAAAATGTCTTTTTAAATAGCACAGGAATTCCGCTAACCATTCCACTCAGTGAGTTTATGCAGGATGAAGGAAAGATGGGAGACATTAATCTACAGGTAATCTCAGTTGGCATCATTTCTCTTGTGCCTTTCATAGTATGAACATCTCCAGGCCCTGAGTATGATTCTAGAATTTTCTCTTCATCAGACACACTGACAGTCTCTTCACTCTGTTTAGGCTGACACAGTTAAAGGAATGTTCAGCCTTTGCTGGCCTTACTACCATTCCTCATCTTCTTTTACCTCATGGTGATAAAAGAAAAACAGTTATATATGATGGTGAGTTCACCCTTTAAAAGTAAACGTTTAAATCAATGTGACACGCTTTCAAGAGCACCCCACACACACCCAACACCCCACACCTGCCCAGTAAACATTAGTTTATCTGTCTGGGGAATCTCTCTGTTTTTGTCTTCTTCTGTTTGAACAGAAGTCCTGGTTCCTACAGTGGCTCTAATCAATAACTTATTTGGGTATTGTGAAAAAATATTTACATTCAATTATTTCTATACCAGCAGTCTCGGATCCATTGGTTGTCTGATATGGATTGCTTTCTTTTAAAGAAGGCTTAGCCTCTTTCCATCTATATTGTTGAAGTATATTGCTTGTACTTTATCAATAATTTAGGGGATTTGGAGAGATAATTTTGATCTCAGTGATTACCACTTTTCATCTGGTGTTAGAATCTATTACCTTCACCCACTCCAGGATGTAACTCAACTGTAATATTGCTGTTACTAAGCCCAGCACAGTGATTTTTTCATTCATTCATTCATTTACTTATCTCACAGACAACTGAGGCAAATTAAGTCACTTTATACAATTAGATGCCCATGAACCTCAATTCACCTAGTTTTGGTACTTAGCATAATGCCTGGGCATAGAGAAGGAGCTAAAATGTTTCCTGACTGATTGAATGGTAGATTATATCTGGCCAAAAAAAGAAAATATGATAGTATCTAAAATGAAATTATGTGAGACTACAATTCTCTTATAACATTTTAGTACAAAATGCCAAATTTCTTTCCCCAACTATTTTCTAACTACATAGAATTCTTATTATGTTCAAGGATTAAAACAACATCAGTATTTGTATATGTGGTTGGTTGGTTTCTATTATTGCTACTGTGACTACTTAAGTTTTATATTCTGCTAATAAATTTTATCTTTGGGGCCACGTGACATAAAAGATGTCATCAAGTACAGAAAAATAAATAATTTAGGCAATAAAAACAATAGAACAGTAAAACAATATGGTATTAGTTTTTGTTTTCTTTTTAATAAAAGTGTTCTTAGCAATAGCTATTGGCTTAAAAAACAAGAGAAAATCAATTAGGACCTCAGTACTCTTAACAACAATTTCCCTCGGCTAA